>NC_088649.1:30631745-30751745 GCF_964019385.1 Sycon ciliatum
TTGCAGTCATCGCCGGCATATTGTAGCGTCTGATCATGCTGCTTTGGCAGATGAATTCAGCTGCGCAATACAAACACGATGGAGAAGACAAAGGCAGAAAGTGGAATTAGTAACTTTGCATTACAAATGAGAATGACAGCCGTCACTGGCAGCCTTCACTAACTTCACTCTCATCGCTCTCTCAGCAAACGGAGCGAACGGACCGACGAAATCGACCAATGAGCGACCAGTGCGTACGATACACGTGAAGAGAACCACCAGGACAATGGAATCACAACTCTCTCTCTCTCTCTCTCTCTCTCTCTCTCTCACACACACACACCCAATCCTTGCCCTCTCTCTCTCTCTCTCTCTCTCTCTCTCACACACCCACGCCTTGCCCTCTCTCTCTCACACCCAAGCCTTGCCCTCTCTCTCTCACACCCAAGCCTTGCCCTCTCTCTCTCTCTCTATCTCTCACACCCACGCCTTGCTCTCTCTCTCACACACCCAAGCCTTGTCCTCACAGCGCATGCTCCGCAGCACCTACGCACACGCGGCAACTAGTAGACAAGCGCACTCTCACACAGAGGGAAGCAGATCCTCACACTCTCTGACAACGCGTACTCTTGCATGTACCACATACCATACTCAATATTCGCAGTGTGAGGTTTTGATGCTTTTCCCTTAGCTCTATAAATTGCTGCGCTTCCCTTTTTTTGTGTCCATTATTCCCTGTACTTACCCATGATGAGAAGGGAGCGAAAAGCTTCCGGTTACAAAGTTGCCTTTACTTGACTGTGTGGATAGCGTCGGTGCTGACAATTCTATCAGCATGACCTTTGTTGGACGAAGCATGTTGAATACAGTCAACTTCGGGTATAACGACACTCGGCGGGGCATCAGAAAGGTGTCCTTATTCGCGAAGTGTCGTTATACCCGAAGTCTCATTATATGTATTACAGTGGGATGGGACTTTGCTCTGGGCATGGAAATTCTGTCGTTATTCGCGAATTGTCGTTATATCCGAAGTCGTTATTAGCCAAGTTGACTATACATAGTCAACGAATCACTCAAGTCATTCAATTTTCTTTTTAGACTAAGGTCTACACTCACCAATGATGCTCTATCTCACATCTATCAGACGTACATACTACCGCTATTTTCTCAAATATGAACAATGCGTTCACACCTTCGTCACACACTTCCTTTGACAGGCTAGAACGACTCCAGCGGAATGCCGCCAGAATATGTCTCCACCTTCCCCTTTACACACACTTACTTGGTCCGCGTCAGCAATATTGTCGCTTATCTTTCGACAATTTGAACTTAGACTTTGGACATCAATGCGTGCACTTGAAGTAATACAACTTGGTACTATGGAAGGTAAGGTATAGAATGACAACTAGCTATATGGAATTTATTGTCCAAGAAAGTGTTCATACTTTTTTCAGTCCTCCTCGTCGCTGCTCTTGGCGCTGGTGACAAATATTTTTTGCTCGGGATCGACTCTCTTGCTTTTGCAAGCTCATCTCTCTTCCTCTCCGCTGTCTGGCTATTTTCTAAAGAGAAGTCAATCGTGACGGTCGCCTTCTCTATAGGACTTTGCTTGGGCAGCATGACAGCCTGTGTGGTTCAAATCAGACCCGTTCTTTGCAAGATTTTATTTTGAACGACGACGACGCATACAATACTTGCAAATGTCCACGATGCACTGGATACTACGAGCGTTGAGCTGGAGGTGAGGGAACTGCGATCTCAGCTTCACGAGCGATCCCTGAGGTGAGCAATCTCGGCCGTTCAGCAAAATGAAGCTGATTCCGAGTAGCCGATTACTTTCTTGTGGGTTGCGATGCTCTTGCCTGCACAGGGTAACAAGAAAATCTATTTTTATGCGGTGCTGTATCAATCAGAATCACCCACCCGTCGCTCTCGAAATCCACTCGAAATCTAGGTAGACCTTTCAGGTACTAGTAAACTAACTTACTAACCAAAATTGGGATGAAATGGGCTGCCAAGTGAGCATTGGCGATATATACCAAAGCTGAAAGATAAGCGACAATATCGCTGACACGGACCAAGTACAACACTCCTACCTTTTGCATCACATCAAATGGCCAACATTATTTTCACTCTTTAAAGCTAAACATAATCCTCTTTGCACATTCTCTGCTCCACAGTTATCAGGTCTGGGAAATCGCCTAGTTAGGGCATCGGAGGTTTCCTTGGAAATCACGTACGGTGTGTACGCGTCTGCAAGCGTCATATTTTTTCCTGCACAAAGTGAACATGGATTTGTAAGCACCGTGAATCAGCAAATTTCTTTCCCTTGCATGTCCAATGCGGAAAAACCTGCTGAGTTGCGGAGATTCTGTGCATGCGGAGATGAGAGTAATAAGACTCCTTGAGATATCCAGTGAAAAAAAATTCACTTTCATGTGCCGATTTTTCAAAAAGTGAAGAAAATAGATCGCTTGGAACGAATTTATCACAGTTTGTCGTAGTTTATTGAGCTGAGGCAATGAAGAAGAGTGGTATCCAGACGCGGCGCTCTAAGCGTAGAGTTAGTGTTACTCCTGGACACTACTCTTGTCCTAACCCTTTCCATTCGGATTGGGAAAGCCCTTCCTCGTCCGCCAAGGACACGATAACGAGAAGGGCTGTGCTGAACGTCCTCTCCAGTATTGCTCGACGTCCTGTTTCCTCGATCTGCAGAGGGTGCAGAGCTGTGGCCGACTGCAAGCCAGAAGTCATCCAGCACGAGCTGTATGCACCACCAAGGACGTCCGCAGACTCGCTCAAGGTTCCATCTCCAAGTGAGGTACCTCACGGCCCCACCTAGCCCACTCCCAGAAAACAAACCTGTAGGGTGTGGGGACTGTGAGGCATTAGTCACTGAGTAGGGTGTGAGGACTGTGAGGAACTAAGGGATTTAGTGGAGAAGTTGCAGAAGGAGGTTGAGGGGTTATTGAAGTCAAGGGAATTTTTAGATGAGCTTCTTGCGACAGAGCATGGTAGGGTAAAGGTAGTTAATGAGATATGTAAGATAGAGAATAAGTTTCTGTTTGCGGAAACTCTAGACGCCATTAGCCACTCAAAGGAGAGTAGGAAAGTGGAGTCATTGCTGGGCATCCCCGCTGGGCGCATCACTTCCCGCTCCTATAATCCCGTAGTAGAGGCTTTTGTGTGTGGCATGACGGCGCCACTTTCAGTGCAGTCGTCCGCAGGGGCAGCAAAACGTAGCATGCGCCAAATGTAGCAATTCAGAGTGTGCAGTCACAAACATCAGGGCTGCTATCGCAGAAGCAGCGGTCCTTCTCGAGTGTCCCGGACTGAAGTTCTCCGTCTTCCGTCTTCCCCGACAGTGGGTGCAGGATCGCACTTGTAGCAGACAGTGGCTGGGTTAATGTAGGGCGGGTTAGGGCAACACGCTCAGTGCAGTTGGATTCTCCTCCTGTCCCTCCGGCAAATGTAGGATTGCTTGAGCCTGTCTTTGTGAACCCCAATTCACATGAGGCAGTGCGTGTTCTCCTGAGGGAAATTGGGACAAGTGCAGGTGTGAAACAATGTGTTGGTGAGCAGGGCTGTAGAGAGTGGCTTACCATTGTCTGTGATGGCCTTCCATATTCGCTGATGCGTACCACCATTGCTCAAAGTAGAGATGAGGCCAGGAAAGCAGCGTACCATGCCGCGGGCATTTTAGATGTAGGTAGCATGAGCAAGGAGTCGTTGGTGGGCTACTGTAGGAAGCACTCTTTGAATGTGTCTGGCAGCCTAGCATCATTGCGTAGCCGTGTAAGCACTCATGTACAGGGCAGGGTAGCGAGTGGGGGTTTGAATGTGCCGGGTAGCATCCCTGCAGGTGAGTTCGACTGGGTTGTGTCGCAAAGTGGAGGCCTTCACTGGGAGATGAACTTAATCTAGGCCATTGTCAAGACTCTTTGGCCTTTTGTGTACAAAGAGTTTTGTTTCAGTCAAGGCTACACTTCTTCTTCGCCGCATCAGCTGGACTGGGCCCACAAGGCCAAGGACCACCACCGCACTTATGATGAACTTAGTCGCTTCACAGATGGATGCATGGATGAGCTGCTACGCGGCTATGTTGTGTCGTGTGCAAGTGATTGTGCCCCCACTGCCGGTGATTTTGTCATAAATTTTGAGCACCTTCGTTTATTATCTTCATCAACAATGATAAACTATGTTTTTTTTACTAAGAATCCCTCGTTTCAACTCCAAATGTGTGCCTTTGACGATATGGCATAATTATGGTATTCTCACATGCCACATTCTAGAACAAAATCAGAATATACATGGTGAATCAACTCGTAATAATATTTGTACATGATGGTGAATCAATTTTCACTGGTAAGAGTTTGGGCGTGCTATGCATGCGACTGGAGTAAAGCTAGGCTTAGTGCATGATAAGGTGGGAGTTGGTGAGGTGGGAGTTGGTGGTGTGGGAGTTGTAGGGGCAGGAGGTCGGGAATTCGATTTCTTAATTGCTGGAAAGAAGTCGTCTACCGGACTGCTGCTATAAAGGTGCTCAACACCTGATGGAGATATCACCAGAACTAGCACCTTGGCGTGTGCAGCTTCATGAAGCTCCATGCCCTGCGTCAACACAAAGATGCAAACACAAGAAACTTATCAGGTGAAAGTCAGCAATGTACAAGGTAGAGGATAGAGGATACTTACCGCTCGAATCAAGCCATTTTTACGTTTGCTGAGGCAGCTCAGGCGCTTGACTTTGTCGGCGATAGCCAGTTATCTTTCTCTTACGAGTCGACGGGGATGAGGAGTTGAGTGACATTGTACAATCAAAAACGGAAGTAAAACAAATGCTGGACGAAAGGAAAGGAACGGAGATTTTTTGAAAAAAAGTTCATTTTCCCTTTTGTTATGACCACCGCGTGCTGTGAGGCAGGGTCCAGCTCCGCCTTGGCGTTATACTTCTCCTTCTGACGTAATGTTTTCATCACGTGGGACCCGTACATACACATTGTCCTAACTAGGCGATTTCCAGGACTGGTTATGCCCCACCACATATACTCTCGCTGCTGCATACTCCTCGCAACGTGCAACCCGCGTATAATTTTAGTCGCTCTCGTACTTGGCACTTCCCAATTCCGAGGACTGATCGCTGTCTCCATTCTCCCCTGTACAAGGCCCTTCATTACTTTAATTGCTTGCCCACCCAGCTTCGCGAAATCCCTTCTTGTACTCTCTTAAAATCCAAGATGTCCCTGCTGTTCCACAACTCTGTATGCTCGTGTAATGACCACCCCTGCCCGTACACTTAAGTAATCAATAATCCCTACCCATCCCATTCTTCATCACTATTTCTCCTGTGTCACACTTCTTGTCTCTTATTGGCCACTGGCTATCGCGAGAATGAAGATTTGAAACAACAACAACATTCGTTGGCGAAGAGGTTCGTTAATAAAAAAAAAGGTTCCGACAGAACACGATGCCATGCATATTGTGGGCTAACATAATGGTCACAGCGGACACACGGAATACTTCGCTTGAAAGCGAGCACAGCGCGGCATACCTTTCTCAATGAAACATGCCACACGGTGCAATGAGCGGCTGCCTGTGGTGGCAGCAGTCTGTCCATTCGTCAGATACACACGGTTCCCATGAGGGATCGCGGTCCAAAACGCGTACGTTGCATTGGATTTCTTTAGCAAGGGTTGAAAGCAGATCGAGTGGTGAACTGCGAGCAGGTAGCCATGCTCATATGTGCAGAGTTTTCTGGCTTCTTCAAACGTTTGCTTTGGTGTATCAAGCAATGGCCTGATCACGCCCACTCCACACACGATGTCATCTGCCAGCACGTCAAGGAAAGAAAAACAAAACAGAGAAAAGTACAATTTTTCTTTTGGAAATTGACTTTCGCTACATTCGCGTTAGGGGGCACGAAATAACTAAAGTTTGCACCAAACTAAAGTTTTCTTTCTGAACGTTTGGGGTGACAGACCTCGACCAAAAACGAAATTTAGTTCGTAACAAGCCTGCTGGTGGAGTGAAATAACGAAAGATTTCGTGAACGAAAATTTGTACTTACACAGTAGTAAAGACAATGTTCAGAGAGTAAATCACAAGTTGCAAGAGCGAGAAAGGGCAGCAGCAGAGCTGCCCTCATTGACAGAATATGTCTGAATTGGCCGAAAATGTGTAGACTTGCATTTCGGCCTCCCAGGGCTAAAACACATTTCGGCTGCAATAAAATTAATGTTTGGTCTGTTCTGCTGCTATTTCAAATTCGGACTTCACGGAGAATTTCAGTATTAGGATAATTAGAGGCCACATGCCTTCTTACTGCTCTTTTCTCTCCGAAAACTCAACACTTGCAAGCCAGATACGAAAGAAAGAAAAAAACTAGGGCTGAAACGATTATACCAATTACTCGGTAATCGATCAATAATTCCTTAGCAATCAAGTAATCGTTAGGGGCCGTCCGGGGTTACCGATTGTTTTTACAAAACGAAAAGTTTTAGTATTTTCAGCCCCCACCCACCCACCCACCTTTTCTGCAGGTAAAACGAATTCCAATACAACATTGATGTCAATTTTCGACACCCAGAAGAAACTGGGCATTCTCCATCAGCATTCAATAGTTATTTTCAAAACGAAACTCCATCAACCCCACCCACCCACAAACGAAAACATTTCGTTTTGAAAATATTATTGGTAACCTTGGACGGCCCCTTACGTTATAGATTACTCGTTGAGGGATTTTGAGTCCAAAAAGTACTGAAAACCCCGTTTTTGTGAAGTTTGAATCAATTTCCGCTGTGAGTGTGCAGTTGCCAGGGGTATGGTGCATGTTCTGAGGTTTAATTGACTTCAAACTGCCATGTTTCGGAGCTACCCTTTCACTAATGCAGATTTTTTGGTACTATGAAGGCATAGCTTGTGGAAACACAGTAATTTTGCACAGAATTCAGACACTATTTGGTAACGGTTATAATCGATTACTCGATCGTTAAGCTAAAGAGTAATCGATAGGTGAAAATCCACGATCGTTTCAGCCCTAAAAAAAAAACAAAAGAAAAAAATCCTCAGTCACACCACCGGGACTCGAACCAGGAACCTTGCTATTCGCGAGCAATGCTCTAACCAACTGAGCCTCGGCTACAATAGTGTTCTGCTGCTGCTGCATGTAGACACTGTCACTATGAACCTTGCAGAACAAAATTTCGGCCAGAGCAGATTTTCGGCCAAATATGACCAGGCCGAATATAGGCGGAAAAGACATGCGCCGAATATTGGTTGATTTACAGTGTAGGATGTAGTATACCTGCTATCCCTCTCTGTCTGTCCTTGTGTTAATGTGTTTTCTCACTGCCTCCCTGTCTGTCTGTCTTTCAGGTCTGTCTGCCTCTGTCCTTATGTGTTTGTGTCCGTCCGTCCGTACGTACGTCTCTCTCTCTCTCTCTCCCTCTCTCTCTCTCTCTCTCTCTCTCTCTCTCTCTCTCCCTCCCCCCCCTCTCTCTCTCTCCCCCCCCCCCCTCTCTCTCTCTCTCTCTCTCTCTCTCTCTCTCTTTCTTTCTCTGTATGTGTGTGTCTCTGTCTCCTCTCCCTCCACCTATCTCTGTACACTCCCTGTGGGGAGTACAATTGGGCAAGAGGACTGAAAAAGCCTGCTACAGTTCGTTTCAAAAATATAGACGCATGATTTCAGAAAAACCGTTAGGCCAGCATCAAAACCACATAAAATCTGTGATCACTTTGTGCATAAAAGCTTGGAAATTGGGTGTTTGCTATCTGATCGCTTAAAAAAATTGTTATGAGAGTAATCGGGGAAGGACCCCTGAGCAATATTCCGAAAAAAAATTCTCGAAAAGCTCCAGCCAAATTTGAAATATTTCAAAAATGCCATGTGTCTATATTTTTGAAACGGACTGTAGTAGTTAGTTTGCTGGGTGTACAGTGTTCAACCGTTCTTCCCGACTCGGGAATCTTGCTGGTTTTAGATGAAGGAAGATCAGGTTAATTCACATCCGTGCGGCGCGGCGCGATTTCTTGCGCCAAGGAGATCCATGGTGCCCAGGTATCGGGTACCGCCGCACGTCAAGAGTTGGTAATTCAGGGTTCTAGCCAGGTCAAACTAGCAGGGGGTGGGGGTGGGGGGGGCAGGGAAAACAGCTACCCGTGGACCATTTTCCAGTTTCGAAATAACTGTCTTATGCAAAATGCAACGTACGGGGCGAACACCTGACTTCGCCTCGGACAAATGTGCCTTTATGAACCCTCTAGGACTGACTATCGACTGCATTTTCGTTGAATGGCATGAAAAAAACAAAAATCGGGAAAAGAGTAGGGGGCACTTTTAACAGGGGGCGCGCACACAGAGTAGGGAGTAGCAATACGGTATAGTTGGTGCATGGTCAGGATCGGCGGAGGCAGTTTTTTTATTGTCCGGTAGTGTCGAGGCCGTTCATGCTGTGTGTAAGGTACATGCACACACGGCGGGTACACACGGCGGGTACACACGGCGGGTACACGCGGCGGGTACGCATGCCCTGGGCCTCCACAGCAGGAAACACGACCATCCACTCTTTGCCATCTCCACCCTACAGTCTCCCATTATAACGGAACTCCCTTCAGTCAAGACTATGTCTTCGGGAAATCCTCAAATCTATAATAATAACGTGTGTTGGTGACCGAAAAGTCGGTCCGGTAATAACCTGACCAACCGGACCGGTTCCGGCACGCCTGCATGGCACCTCAAGACGAATGACTAGGACCATCCATGTGTGGGCCTGATGGCCCTCGGGCACTAACAGGACACAAAGCCCTGCCTGCCGTGCACTAGCCTACCGCTCTTACTCTGTTCAAAATGCTTTGGAAGTTCTTGAGCACGACACGCTGCCATGCAGAATAGGGCCAGGGCTGCACCGAAAGCCAGGTGGGCAGAGAAAGCCATTGCGATGTCTTGCCAAACCTGCTGAAAACCACACACACGCACGCGCACGCGCACACACACACACACACACACACACATACGCACACACACACACACACACACACACACACACACACACACACACACACACACACACACACACACACACACATACGCACACACACGCATGAAAGTTGTGATTATTCGGAGAGAAATGCTATACCGTCGAGCATGGCTAAGCCAACAACCATCGCTATGCCGACAGCCGTCGCTATGCCAACAGCCATCGCTATGCCGACAAGGATCACCAGAGTACAGTACTGTCGGGCGCCGAAGAACTGGGGGTCAGGGTTCTAGCCTAGCCCATTCTTATTTTTAGCGAACACAGCAGTTCCGTTCTTATTCGATGGCACAGTCTTACATGTACATTTATGCCCACTGTTTAGGCTCTGCATCTGCGCCTTGATCCTAGAGGGTGGTGGCGTTCCTGCGGATGCGAAAACTCAGCTTCCAGCCGAGTCTCACGCGAACCGTGAAATTTATTAATTTATTTATACCCCTGAGTGTACATTATAGTGTACATTGCGGTTTCCGTTCTTATCTGCAGAAAATTCAACCTGCACCGTTGTTAGAAATTGGTGAAATTCTAGCCTGGCCGTTCTTAAAAATTGGTGAAATTCTAGCCTGGCCGTTGTTAAAAATTGGTAAAATTCTAGCCTGGCCGTTCTTAAAAATTGGTAAAATTCTAGCTCTGGCCGTTCTTAAAAATTGGTGAAATTCTAGCCTGGCCGTTCTTAAAAAATTGGTAAAATTCTAGCCTGGCCGTTCTTAAAAATTGGTGAAATTCTAGCCTGGCCGTTCTTAAAAAATTGGTAAAATTCTAGCCTGGCCGTTCTTAAAAATTGGTAAAATTCTAGCCCTGGCCGTTCTTAAAAATTGGTAAAATTCTAGCCTGGCCGTTCTTAAAAAATTGGTAAAATTCTAGCCTGGCCGTTCTTAAAAATTGGTAAAATTCTAGCCCTGGCCGTTCTTAAAAATTGGTAAAATTCTAGCCTGGCCGTTCTTAAAAATTGGTAAAATTCTAGCCCTGGCCGTTCTTAAAAATTGGTAAAATTCTAGCCTGGCCGTTCTTAAAAATTGGTAAAATTCTAGCCCTGGCCGTTCTTAAAAATTGGTAAAATTCTAGCCTGGCCGTTCTTAAAAATTGGTAAAATTCTAGCCCTGGCCGTTCTTAAAAATTGGTAAAATTCTAGCCTGGCCGTTCTTAAAAATTGGTAAAATTCTAGCCTGGCCGTTCTTAAAAATTGGTAAAATTCTAGCCTGGCCGTTCTTAAAAATTGGTAAAATTCTAGCCCTGGCCGTTCTTAAAAATTGGTAAAATTCTAGCCTGGCCGTTCTTAAAAATTGGTAAAATTCTAGCCCTGGCCGTTCTTAAAAATTGGTAAAATTCTAGCCTGGCCGTTCTTAAAAATTGGTAAAATTCTAGCCCTGGCCGTTCTTAAAAATTGGTAAAATTCTAGCCTGGCCGTTCTTAAAAATTGGTAAAATTCTAGCCCTGGCCGTTCTTAAAAATTGGTAAAATTCTAGCCTGGCCGTTCTTAAAAATTGGTAAAATTCTAGCCTGGCCGTTCTTAAAAATTGGTAAAATTCTAGCCCTGGCCGTTCTTCGGCGCCCAACACTACTGTGATGTACATGCGCTCTCACATGTGTACCGAAAAGGACTTGCAAAGGTCATAATTTATCGACTCCCTGCTCTACATCGCAAACTTGTAAGTAAATTGATGAGTTATCATCGTTCGGTGCTAGCAGTACGGCTAGGAAACCGAGACCAGTGGTCGGGGAAACTCACTGGTGCCACTACCCCCCCCCCCCCCACACACACACCTGCACTGCTGCTAGTTAAAAGGAATTCCTACAGACAGAATTCTGGACTGACCACACAATACCTCTCAAAAGAGAGATACGCTTGGCGACCGACATAAGCAGAATCAGATTAAATTCACACTTAGGCTGTTATGTAGGTCGTCAAGAAATCGTTAGTTATGTCCGTTTGTTGTCCGTTTTGTCGCATCACACTTCCCATTCGGCAGGTTTCCTCATACTCGCACCTTTTCCCATTTCCTTCTATGTGCAGGCTACATTCCTTCTCCGTTGTTATTTTACATACAGGTACAGATGGAAGTTCCCAAATTTCCGATGCACCGTAAAACCTGTGACTAACGACCACCCCTTGGGGCCAGAGAAAGCAGTCTTTAGTGACAGGTGGTCCTTAGTTAGAGGTTTGCACTGCACAACCGTATACGAATGTGAGAAAGTCCGTGCCTGGCGAAGTGGTCTGTAGTACCAGGCTGGTCGCTAGTCACGGTGGTCTGTAGTAACCAGGCTGGTCGCTAGTCACAGTGGTCTGTAGTACCAGGCTGGTCGCTAGTCACAGTGGTCTTTAGTTACAGGGTTTACTCTATTTCTTGTTTCGGCACTTGTGGTGCATCCTTTTTCATATACATGGAATTTCAATAGCCAAACAAACACTGACACGCGTTATCCAAATATGCTTCTCTGTATCCAAAAAGTCCCGTTCACCTAACCTGATCTTAACCTGGCTTCATACCTAAACATCCGAGCACCAAAATGTTCTTAACTTTTCCAATCGGAGAATATTCCCTGGATATCTAGATGCCTTCCCCATCCCCGCCAACCACCAAACCACATGCCAGATCGCTTGTAGCGAATTGCCAAACTGAAGCGCAGAGTCTCTAGTTAACAGTGCCACGTCATGGTCGGGCAAACCACACTAGATTGCCTCATCCTTGCATCGAGATGCGTTTCCTTACAAAGCTAAGGATACGGCGAAGACTAAGCACTTTGCTGTCCTCTTTGTCCTTTTGTGTTTCAAATCTCTATTCTCACGATAGCCAGTGGCCAATAAGAGATAATAGTGTAAGAAAGGAGAAAGAGTGAGGAAGAATTGGGTGGGCAGCGCCTAGGGGTTAATGAATACTTTTAAAGTGTACGGGCAGGGGTGGTCATTATACAGAGTTTTTTTGAATTTTTTTTTGAATTCTTTATTCTCACGATGGCACCATCGCCAATAAGAGATAAATTGATGAGAAGGTGAGATTGTGGGTTAAACAGTTGGAAAGTGATTTACATCACTTTGAACTTTACAAGTATGGGAGAGGGTGAGCGCTGCAGGAGCAGATTGAGTTAATCAGCAGTGAGCAGATTTGTTGTTGTTGTTGTTGTTGTTCTCCTCAACTTCTCCAAGGACTGAAAAGGTTCCGTGTACCGAGTTCGCCCGCACGGTTACCACCTATCAGAAACCCTTATAGGCTATTCATACTACGCTACAATACGCGTCACGTTTTGGAATACGACGTACTGGCAGATGTCGTTTTCATGCAGGTACATTCACGCAGGCACGTGCACGCTTTTCATAGAGCTGTGCATACGGCTTCTTTTGGACACAAACTGCCGGGAGCGACAGAACAAAACTCGGTGCAGCAGTACAGAGGGGTCTGGATACGTCGTCTACGTTTTCGTAGCAGAGGTACGGTTTTCCCGCCAAGTTCCATGTTGTCATGGCTATCCGGACGAAAACGTCACGTACGCCACGTTTTGGGCGTAGTGTGAATGGGCCATTAGATACCCTTAGCAAACAACGGTAACGCTATTTTTTTACGGTACTCATACCTTGATCACCCAAATAGCGTTGAAGCTGCAGCGTATAAACGTTATGGGGGCTGATTTATCGTTGTGACCAACGGTACGTTTTTTGGCCAAATATTGCATAGTCCGTACGCATTTCACCTTGTATCGCGTATATGGTGACATAAATGGTTGTACCGCGCGAAGTAAATGCTATTCTCGAGGCAACAGCGTACTAAAAATAGCGTGCATCTTGCTAAAGGTCGTGCCCAAATCACGGTATTTCCCCCCTTACGGTAATACCGTTACAACATAACGTGTTTTGCTAAGGGTGTCTATTAGCAAACAGCGGTAACGCTTTTTTATTTTATTTTCACGGTTCTCATACCTTGATCACCCATATAGCGTTGAAGCTGCAGTGTAAAACCGGTATGGGCGCTGATTTATCGTTGTGACAAACCGTGCATCGTTTGGCCGAATACTGCGTAGTGTGTACCCATTTCACCGGTGTATCGCCACAAATCGTGCATCGCCACAAATGGTTGTTCCGCGTGAAACAAAAGCTATTCTCGTGGCAACAGCATACTAAAAATAGCGTGCATTTTGCTAAACGGTCGAACACCTATCTCGGTATTTTCCCTTGCGCTAATAGCATTAAATTTTACAGAATACCGTTTTTTTGCTGCTATGGGCGGATAATGTTAGAACATGTCCGCGTTCGCTTGTTGACTGTCACGACCAGGGAGTCGTAAAATACCGGTATTTTACGACTCCCTGGTCACGACCATAACTACATCCAGTGAGTGCGTTCGATTACACACTTGAATCGATTCATGAATCCACTCGCATGCATTCAAGTCGTTCGATTTTCATGTCACGAGCCCTAGAATCGATTCGGAATCGATTCACTCTATTCATAAGGGGTGATGTGAATAGCGCGAATCGATTCATGAATCGATTCGCGAATCGATTCGCGTGCATAATCGAACGCACTCACTGACTGCTGCTGATCGGAGACTGCTGGTCCTAAAGTAGCAGTTCTGCAGACCAAAAATAGAACTTCGCTCAGCCTCTTTCTCTGGCGTTGGACGTGCTAACACCCGCAAACGCTGCTGTATTAAATTTCAGTCCTTAAATCGAGCCACTTGTTTTATTCTTGAGGGAAGAAAGCGAGGCTTTCAGTACGCTTACCTTTTGCAACTGCTTGTCTTGTAGAAGACGTCACAATATGATTCCTAACACGTTCGCCGCCTTCACCGCATGCAAGTGGACAGGTATAATATTATTATTTCGATACTGACTTCGTCCGCACCAAAGAGAGTGTGAGATGAAAGCAACGTTGTTGTCGCTTTTCTGTGTGGCGTGGGGCCAAATTCGGCTTCGGCAGTCATGCAAATCAGGGAGTGCTGAAAGAACATTTTGAGGCACCCCTGATTCAGAAAACGAGACCAAAGAGCTATAGTGGATGTTCACTTGTACACATTGCATATATCGGGAGGCCATATCGGACGGCCAGACTTAGTTGGGGTCAGCCAAAAAAGTGAATTCCGCGTGAGAGGAATCCTGTTCTGTTCCCCTGCTGTAATGAACTTCTGGACTATTAAACGCTACGCACGAACCGAAGGGGAAGTCTTAGCTGCCAAGAGCCCCCAGAACGCCTTTCCGAGGAGCCCGTTTGGGCCGATCGCGAACAGGGAGTTCAGCGTATTCGGTACTCGTATATCGTATAGTGGATAAAACTTTAAATACTGTAGAATCTGATCTACACACACACAGCCAGCCTCCCCGCGTGAAACTAACTTGCACGGCCCGGCCCGAAGGGGAAGCGCTAACGGCGAGGAGCGCCAGAATGCCGCGATGAGCTCGGGAGCCCGTTTGGGTGCCAGCGAGTACAGTCGGTACACTGACCGTGTCAGCCAGTGGAGTAAAGCCCGGACGACTTCCCTGAAACGCTGTGGATTGAGCATAGCCTACAGCGTAGGGAGTGGTGCTTTCTTGCACGTTGGCCGAGTGGAAGGTTCGATGGATGGAGTTCTCGTGTGCTCTGGATGGCAGTCGTGAGTCGGTCAAGGCTAAATTCAAGTCGGCAGGTTCAAACTGAATCGCCAACTCCCACATAGGGAGCAACATACATGTACATGTACACGTCCTCAATCCTGCGCCGAACAGTTTTATCGTATGAAAATGACCCTTAGGGAAATATGCCTATCAAGGGGTTGATTTATAAAAAGTCAAGGAAAAAGACCAAGGAGCTACAAGTTACGCTATAATGTCCACTAACACCACCAGTTACTAAACAATCAGCTCATGCGATAACATAATCATTGCACGACACTGACCGACGGGACTGACGTTCTACAACTAACTGGCTTAACACTTATTATTATTATTATTCAATTTTTGATAGGGCAATCCCACAGGCCTAAGGCCTTTTGACAGGGTACCCTAAAAAATGAAGAACAGAATTACGGAAGGTATGCAAGGAAGAACTTGAGCGGACCTCCGCTGGGAGGGCATTCCAGCGGTCAGAGCCAAGGAAAGTGACAGAAAATAAACCATAGCGACGTTTGGCTGTCGGAAGAGCAAGGGAAGAGGACACTTGAGAGCGGGTGCGAGAACTAGTGCAGGTAGAATTAGAGCGGAGACAGAAACAGTTAGCAACAAAGACACTAGCCAGATCATGAAGCGCACGGTACGTTAGAACGTACAGCTTGAATTGGTACCTGACAGACAAGGGAATGATATGGTAGCGGGCAAGAACAAGGGAGACATCAGATAGGCGGGGCAAGCAAAATACAATTTACAGCTAGCTCTAGCACATCTTGGATGCGCACTCCAACAGCCTTCCAACTAACTTGGAAGGTTCTAACTCCCATACTCATACTCATAGTCCGTATATTGCTAGAATAGGGAGGTTTCGCTCTACGTAATTACGTATCAAAATCCGTATGTCGTACGCGCCGGGGAGCGAGGGCAACTAATAATTACTTTCATACGTAAATCTCTCTACGGATTTCCGTAGGAAAGCTCTTTCCTACGGTGGGTCCTCCGTAGGACTTTTTGAAATAATTTTCGCTTTTTCCGCATTTTTGTCCATGGCAATATTCAAGCCGCGCGAAACACAAGCCTTGACAAGGTACAGACACCGTATACGCGTACACCACGTGCAAAATATTATGGAAAACGCGGTTTCGGTTCATGGTGCATACGGTGGGCGCATGCCGCCAACGCGTCTCCAAAGCAACAACGCATGTTTGGCAGTCGTGGAGAAATCACGTAGAGCGAAACCCAACAGCTCTGATTTTTACGTATGAAAATTCCGTGCAGTTCATACGTTATTTTCATACGTAATTTCGTAGAGCGAAACCTCCCTAATGTTAGAAATAACTCCGTATGTTAGAAATTACATACGGAGGGGAAGGTGAGCGCAACCGGCAATAAGCACGAGCTGAAAGTCTCAGCTGTGAAGGACGTTGGCGGGTGTTCATGCATGTCGATGACGATACTGGCAAGACCATTGGACAATACGGTCAAACCACGATTCAAGGACGCAAAGCAACATCACGACTTGTGTGGCTCAAAAGATGCAAAGATCAAAGAAAATAATGACTTCGTGGCGAGCGGTTGAGCGTTTCTGGGCTCTGATATTGGAGGAATTTCTTGGAGGAATTTCTTCGAGTTTTCGACTTTTCCAGTGCACTAGGGCATACTGCGCCTACGAACGGAGTTGTTCGGGGAGTTTACTCTCCCATAGCATAAAGGACTTGCTGGAGGTCTTGGAATCTCGTTGTTTTCCTCGATATTTCTTTTTACGGAATCACTTTCCCTCTCGAAGCACCATGGAGTTGTGACTCTGCATTCGGATTCAGCCCGTACCGTGTAATGGTCACAGGTGCCACGGCGGTGTCCAGACCGTACACACGTGATGGAAGACGATGTCGATATCCAATCTGTATGGGCGCAGGAAGCATCAAGACGTGAAGTAGACGCGCTGCGCAGCCGTGTACGCCAGCGGGAGCGAGCGAAGGGCCACAGCGGACAGGTGGGGTGCTGTCGCTGCGCTGCAAACGGTGACCTGTGCAGAGACTGTAGATGCTGCGGCCTCAAGCAGCCCTGTACAAACTGCAGGCCAATGATGGATGGGAAATGTCGCAATCCGCATCCACCTCGAGCTGATGATAGAGGTCTTGTGCCGATGGCGGCGCACTCCAATGCACCAAGCGACTGTACCACAGTGGTTCATGGTTCCTTGGGAGGTGCTGACTCCAGCTTGGCACAGCGGCGGGGTATTCCTGCTTGCCCAGTGCCGGTTCTACCTGGACATGAACCAGTGTCGGGCGATCTCATTCTCTCTTCTGCTGGCCGTCTGGATAGGAGCCTCGATGCACGGTCTTTACCGGTAGCTGACAATGGTGAAATGGACAATACTAGAAATGACAAACAAATTGAACCCTTTAAAACCGGAGCTGATACCAACTTACCTGATGGACAGGAAGCGGTTGATCCGCATTCCGCTGTCGACACTTTCGCTCCAGTATGCTCGCCGGGCGTGTATGACACCGGGTCCTTGCCTGGGGGACCTGTGCGTGGTAATTCGGTACCAGCCACAAGTGACTTACACTCTGCTTCCCGGGAGACCAGGGGACACACGTCCGGGGATGCTGTTGAAGTGAATACCGCTATGTCGACCTTGCGTGTGCAGGGCTCAGCTGATGTCCGGACCGGCTTGGATCTGCCCCAGCCGGAACCCATAGCTAACTCCGACCCGTCGTTCAGGCTTGGTGATTTGTCTGCAGCGGAGACAGCTGGAGCCATAGAGGCTGCATATAACAAATGTGTTCACTTTCGCCCGAATGCTTTCTCTGTGACGTCTGGAAATATTGGAAGACGATTTATCACTACCTTGACATCGTTCTATTCCTGCTTCGGAGATGGGGGATCGTATGAAATGATCACACTCAAGATTGCAGCCGTCTACCAGATGCTAATGCTGCAGAAGCCGGACTGTGACAATAATAAATATGGTAAAATACTTGAGCGCCGCATGGACCAGTGGTCGAAGGGAGATTTTGCAGAGCTGCAACGGGAAGCGGACACCATACAGACCTCTCTTCTATCGTCCAAGAACAAACATAAACGTGATTCAGTGGGTTCGTCGGTTGACCCTGCTAGGCGTTTTGCAGATTATGTCACCGCGGGCAAAGTGGGCAAGGCGCTCCGTGGCTTGACAAGCGGTGATGATGGAGGCGTGCATCAGTTGGACGACGAGATTGACGGACGCACTGTCCGGGATATCCTGAAAGACAAACATCCACCCGCAGAGCCGATGAGCGAGGACGCCGTTATTGGTGGTGATCCACCTGCTCCACCTCATCCGATCTATTTCAGCAGCCTTGGACGTCAGTCGATTAAGAGTGCAGCGCTCGGTACGCAGGGTGCTGCGGGGCCGAGTGGTGTTGACGCCGAGAACTGGAGGCATTTTTGCGCTAGTTTCTCTGACGCCTCCCAGGGCCTTTGCGATGCACTAGCATCGTGTGCAAGGCGTTTAGCCTCCACGTACGTGCACCCAGCATCTTTGTCGGCTTTCACTGCGTGCAGATTGATAGCGTTGGACAAGCAACCCGGTGTCCGGCCGATTGGAATAGGTGAGGTCGCTCGACGCATTATAAGCAAGGCCATCCTCTCCGTCGTAGGCCAAGCCGTTCAGGAGGCGGTTGGGTGTATACAGCTATGCGCTGGCCAGGATTGCGGTATAGAGGCGGGAATACATGCGATGCAGCAGGCCTTTGAGCTGGATGACACCGAAGGAATTCTGATGGCGGATGCAAGTAATGCGTTCAACAGACTAAATCGACAGACTTGCTTAAGAAATGTTCGGCACTTGTGTCCATCACTTGCTACCGTTCTAATTAATACCTACCGTGATCCAGCTCATCTCTACGTGGACGGTGAAAGTATCCTGTCGCAAGAAGGGACAACACAGGGTGATCCCCTTGCAATGTACATGTACGCGTTGGGAATAATGCCCTTGATACGTTTGGCGGATGAGGCGGGTGCGGTGCAGTCATGGTTCGCGGACGATTCATCCGCTGCTGCTCGTCTTCGCAGACTCCGTCTATGGTGGGACATAATGGACAAGAGAGGACCGGCATATGGATATTACGTAAACCCAAAGAAATCGGTCCTTGTCGTCAAGGAAAGGTGTTACCAGGAGGCGACTGAATTGTTTCGAGACACTGGTGTAATGATAACGGACGAGGGATCACGATATCTTGGCGCAGCAATCGGAAGGGACAGCTTTCTTCAAAGCTATATCAAAACAAAGGTGGACGAATGGATGGGGAACTGAAGAAGCTAGCAGTATTTGCACAAACCCAGCCGCAGGCTGCGTATTCTGCGTATGTGACGGGCCTCAGGGGTAGATGGGCGTTCCTCTGTCGTACCATGAAGGTACCCGAACCCATGTTCCAACCGCTGGAGGACATTGTGAAGTCTGAACTGATTCCCGCCTTAACTTGCCGTGCACCCCCAGGCGACACCCTCCGACGGCTTATGGCTTTGCCGTGTCGTCTGGGTGGGCTCGGTTTGATTAACCCTGTGTCCCTATGCCAACAATACGACTCGTCGGTTCGGATGACCAACCCTTTGTCTCGGAGAATCTTGTCAGGGGATGGCTCCATCGGTGACTCGGTAGTGTTAATCAGATCGGCCAAGAGAGACGCCAAGGCATCTTCTCGACGTCATCAGAAACTGGAATTCGACGCGATATCGGGCAGTGCGTCGGAGTCGCTACGACATGTCATAGACGTCGCGAAGGAGAAAGGGTCGTCGAGCTGGCTGACGTGCCGTCCACTTAAGAAATATCATTTTAATTTTAACAAAGGGAGAGTTTTGGGACGGACTCTGCCTCCGTTACGGATGGACACCGGCCAGGGTACCGTCACACTGCTCTTGCGGCCAAGAGGCAACTGTCGCGCATTCCCTGTCGTGCCCCTATGGAGGGTTTCCCTCCATTAGACACAATGGTATTCGGGACGTCACGGCCCGGCTGCTGGACGAGGTGTGCACCAGTGTGTCCATCGAGCCCTTGCTGCAACCGCTGACGGGGGAGCGTCTTCGCTACCGGACCGCAAATGTGGAAGACCGTGCCCGGTTGGATGTCGCTGCCAATGGTTTGTGGGGCAGTCGTTTTGAGCGTACACTTATTGATATACGGGTTTTTAATCCTCACTCACGCTCAAATCGATCTGCACCACATACTATTGTGTATCAGCGACATGAAAAAGAAAAGAGAAGGCACTATGAGGAGCGGGTGAGGCAGGTTGAGCAAGCCTCCTTTGTTCCGGCGGTCATGTCAGCCAGTGGCGGAATGGGTCCAGCATCAACAGCACTGTACAAACGAATTGCTCATCTGTTGGCGGAGAAGAGGGGTGAGCATTACTCTCATGTTATGGCATTTGTTAGATGCAGGATTTCCTTCAGCCTTCTGAAATCCTGTATCATGTGCATTCGCGGTTGTAGGCGTTTAAATTTTGGTTTGAAATTTGCACCCTCTTGCGGAGCCCACGCTGCTTTGGCAGTGGCGGAGGCTCGCTTGCCGACGTAACCGTCGGAGATCATCATGAACAATGGACTGACTAATTATTCACTTGTCCTGTCTTTATAAATAACATGTTAGGCCATCCAGAATTAATTCGTTGTTTCGGGTCAAAAAAAAAAAAAAAAAAAAAAAAGATCAAAGAAAAGGGGAAGCTACATGTATGCGGACTGGCTTGTGCTAGTTCCTTTGTCCTTTTTACTTTTTAAACTGATCTTGTAGGACGCATCACGCAGCTAAAAAAAACATTGGTTGTGAGCAACACTGGCTCCGCGCGGATCCGGCACACTCATGCAGCTCAAATCACTCAAAATATTTTTATTTCAACGTTGAAATAAAATATTTTTCTGGTGAAAAGCAGTGATTTGAGTGTGAGCCAGTGTCAGTCAGCAGTGTTGCTCGCAACCAATGTTTTACTTTTTACTTTTTATAAAAAAAAGAGCAGTACTCGTACATGCATGTACAAAAGAGATAGGTAGGGCTTGGGAGGCCTCGAGGAGAGAAACGGGGAAGATCAACTGCAAAAGGGACGGCGTTGATTGCACAAGCATGGCCAGCTGTACATTTCCTGAGGGCTGCTTTGAATTAAATATTTATAGAGTGAAGCTTCCGTTGTTAGAAGAAGGTAAACAGTTCCATAGAACAGCAGTTCGGAGTCCCCCCCCCCCCCCCCCCTAGTTCGGAACATGAAGAGAGACGTTGATTTCATTTTGAATTAAAAATTATTAAATTTTGGGAAGAACCACGGTCCACATGGTGCATGCATATGGCATGCATGCACCACACGGCTGGCGTAGACTACGTATTTTTGGGGGGCATCAACTCGAGTGACTTGACTCGTACACGCGACGAAAAATTATTTTACTCGAAATGTCCAGAAATGTACAATGTCCAGAAATAGCAATTCATCTCGTAGTGCTAGCCTAAAGCAGTATTCGTCTCAAATGCAGCACCGCCGGGCTGGGGAGTGGTGTCGCCGCGCGGATGGCAACCGTACACCAAGTTCGAGTGATGCTGGTAGCAGTGGCCTGTCTGGTGGTGCTGGTCCTGTGTCCGTACATAGGCTCAAGTGGCTTGATTAGAGCACTGCTTCGTTGGGACAGCGTTAGTACTGCAGAAGGTGCTGATCATGATAGATATTGGCACAGCACAGGTATTGGCAGGGCTACTAGGCTGGGGCCCATGTACGCCCTTCCACAAGTAAAGAACACTGCAAAGGCCCTTCCACAAGTAATGGACACTGCAAAGGCCCTTCCACAAGTAATGGTCACTGCAAAGGCCCTTCCACAAGTAATGGACACTGCAAAGGCCCTTCCACAAGTAAAGAACACTGCAAAGGCCCTTCCACAAGTAATGGACACTGCAAAGGCCCTTCCACAAGTAATGGACGCTGCAAAGACAACAGGGGTCAGTCATAATGCTGGACCAGTCAGTGGAATTAGAGCTATGAGCAACCCCATCGCGAATCCGTCCACAGTCAGTAGAGCATCCAGGGAGACCCCTGGGCATGGAGAACCAGCCACTCGCGCACCAGCCAGTCGAGAATCTCCTGGCTCAGGGCCACCCGGCGAAGCAGAGCGCAAGGCGTTTGCATCGTATTCCGAAAGCCTGCGCGCGCTGGGTGCGGACACCTACGCCAAGCTCAACCAGTACACGTGCAGGTTTGTTGAGGATCACTCGGCACCCAGCACACCTGACAACCCAACGGATGTGGCCATTGTCAGCCTGCTGTCCGCTTCTGTTGCCAGTCTGCGGGAACGCTACGTCCTCGGCCTGGAAGTGCTCGGGTCGTCGCTGGAAAAGCACGCTCCGAAAGACATTCCCCGCGTGTTGATGTTGCTGGAGGGTACGCCATGCGATGGGCTGTGCATTCGGCGACTGCACGACACTGGCTGGCGCATCTGCCACGTTCCTCACATCAATCCGCCGCACCCATCCAATTTCCAGCGCTTCAAGGACCAGTTCGTCAAGCTGGCCATGTGGAACATGGTGCAATACAGGCGCATAGTCTATATGGACGCGGACACCCTGGCAGTTGGCAACCTGAGCCGCCTGCTCAGTACAAACGTCAGCGTGGCGTCCCGCGCTCCACTCGCCGTGGCCCAAGACATCTCCGCGGGCAGGTGGGTGAGCGGATTCAACATGGGAGTTGCCGTCATACCTACTAACCGCTCGGAATTCGTTCGTCTGTTCGACCTGGTCACCAGCGATGCAGTGACCTACCAGCGTACAATGTCCGAGCAAGGATTCCTATCTGTTGTCTACAAGGGTCTGTGGAGGAAACTGGCATTCGAGGACAATGCAAACCTCGCCGCCTGGTTGTGGGATAGGGCATTGTGGCTGAGGAAGAGGTCTGAAATCCGCCTCGTGCATTATACAATGGAAAAAGGCTGGGAGATAACGGCGAAGTCATCATATGCTGAGATTGGCAAGCACTGGACGCAGACAAGGGACTTGCTCTGCACGAGACGATGCAAATCTGCCAGCACGTGCGGTCTTGCAAAACCTACAGGCTGCGACTGCCGCAAGGTTGCAGGGACAGTGTGCGGAGCCGCAGCCAGTAGCAATCACCTGTAAGAACTGGCAGCGAACGTACTCGGAAATTGACCAAACGATGGCTTTTAGTGTGTGAGCGTTGTTTTTTTTAGTGTTACAGGTGGAATCCTGATTATTCAAACCTCAAAATGCCAGGAAAAAACTTCTAATTATCCGGACATTCTAATTATCCAAACATGAACCCACAACACTATATGGATGTCAAAATGCTCTCATGGTCACGCACAGTTGCGCTATGGACCTTAGACACAGATTTCGCGGATACTGAACTGACCGGCACAGCCTGCTCATGCAAACTGAACTGACCAGTACAATCATATGTACAGTGAACTTCGAATTGCACTTTGCTAGCTTCGAATTATCAGCACAAATCCCACACATTTTCTATGTAAGTGGAATCTGTGGGACTTCGAATTAAACTGGACATATCCAGTTCGTGGTTCGAATTATCAGAATTTTTTTATGTGGGACTCGTATTGATAGAAATCGGTCCTGGAAAAACTTCTAATTAAGCGGTATGTTCGAATTAAGCCATATTCGAATTATCAGGATTCCACCTGTATTATTAGTTTTAAATAAAAGGGCACACGCATGCCTAGAATAGAAGAGAGCAACGACAACAAGAAAGAACACAGTGGACTACAAACGGCGTCATTAAATGTCATGTTACGTGTCATGTCAATATCCCGGACCCCAGTCCTCCTCCACCCAGGGCCATACTCGCGGGGATTGGAGAGAGTCTCAGGTCTGCTCTCAAGGCCAGTCAGTCAGGTCACTCCTATTCTGAACTCAGTCTGGAGTGTGTTGCTGAATGGCCGTGTATAAGGGAGGTAACGTCTCTATCGTGAATTGGGTTTTAAATATTTGTGGAATATTCTGGAATTTTGCTGAGACCCCTCGTAACACTGGACGTCTGGTGATGTCTGCAGCAACTTGTGCTTCGTTGCATTATTTTATCGCGTGTTGCAGCTGTGTCCGTCTTCAGGTGTCTTGCTGTGTTTGTGTGTGCGTGTGGCTGGGGGTGCGTGTGTATGTCTGTGTGTGTACATGGGGTGTGTGTGTGTGTGTGTGTGTCTGTGTGTGTATATGTAGGACTCAGTGAGCAGTCACGTCTCGATGACCGATCACGATCCCCGTGACCAATCAAATAGTCACAAATCCCCGAAGAGCAGTCATAAAGTCACACACCAGTTTGAATCCCGATGACCAGTCACCATGGTCACAAACAGCCACAGGCACATGTACACACCAAATGCCGGCGTTGCATTGTACCAAGAGTACATAACCCCAAGAGTGTGCAACTGCCTGCACAACCTCTATGCTGTGTCTGTAGGGCCTTCCCTATCAAAATAATAAATTCTACTACAGTACTACCAAGAGTAGATAAACAAGAGTGTGCAACTCGCGGATGGGTTGGCCCACGGCGGAATTTTTTGTTGACGTAATCTTTTCGACTACGCACGCGCTGCGAGCCTTTTGGAGAGGTTTCCCTCGTGCACTTAGCGGGGCTTTACACTACAAGGTCGGTGCCCAGCACGTTCTCTCACACTGCTCTGCGGCAAAGTCCGCGTTTCCCTGAAAAGAAGGTGACGTAAACAAAAAATTCCGCCGTGGGCGGGGGTATCTTCAGATTGTGCAGGAGAGATCCGGAGTTGCACACTCTTGGGAGGTATATTATGGCACCGCAGGCCGCGCACCTGAGGGCCTTTCTGGAAGCCTTACTCGATCGGATAGAGCGAAACTGAGCACCCTGGGATGCGAGCAGTTTTTAGTACTCCCGGGTCCAAAATCTCACCACCAGGCCGGGCTGATCAAAACGTCTGCCGGGTCTGCAGCCTACAAACGTGGATCTGCCAACACTGTGCTGTCGACGACATGTCCCGCAAGGCATCTTGCGTGAAAGCAAGGAACGCTTTTTTTTTAGAAAGGAAGCTTCTTCCCCAAAATTTAAAAAAATTTGAAAATTATTCCTTCTGAAAATATCATCGCGCTCTTGACCTCGAAGCTGACTGCTGAATGCGATTAGGAAAGAAGATTCCTGAAGATGCACCAGACTGATTCTGGCAAGCCGTCTGTCGTCTGGATATGCACTGTTGTTCGTTATGGTCAGCAATCTTCTTCGTTCGTCCTTTCGTTTTCCTGACCACGATGATGACAAGCAGCTCTCATGCTCAGGTTAGTGCCACTTGTATGTCTGGGCACACAACACATCTGAGATGCACCCACTGACGTTATCGAACTGAAGAATGCAGCAAGGGTTCCTCGGATTCTCTTGATTTCGGAACAAATTTCCTTCACTTTCACCCTCTCAGTCTCTTCCCCATGCCCTCCATGCATGCACAATGGAGCTTGCATTTCAAATGTTGTTTTTATACTTTGGCAGTGCCACTTGCTACACTTTCATATAGAGTGAGGTCCTGTAAATAGGATCCAACATTGTTGGTGGTGTGTGTGTGTGGGGGGGGGGGGGGGGGGGGGGTATGTTTGCAGCCAGGATGTAGGAATGACACTTCTGCGCAGCAGGTGGCAATAGTCTGAACTGGTCACTCTACAAATCCCATACCTGCCAACCTTTGCAAACCTGAGGTCGAATGACATACCTAGGCATGAAAATGTATACAAATATACGGTGAGGCATGGAACTAATGCTCTTTTGGGTGCCTATTACAGCCCTCGATTTCGGGATGGTTGTCAGGTATGAAATCCCAACCGAGAAAACCATTTAATTAGAAGATAAACTCGGTCGGAACACCGCTTTTCTGGGAATAGAAATTTGTTGTGCCACTTTCGGCTAGTCCTTTTTGCAGAAGTGATTCAGTGCCTCCGCAATGCTGTATGAGGGCCAGGACATACATGTAGCAACTTTCTGTATGCCGGGGGGGGGGGGGGGGGGGGGTCATCGTCCGCAACATTGGTAGAGTTACGGTTACATTGTATATGTAGATACATACGTGATTTTTGGACTCGCCTCCAGGGATTTGTCGTAAGCTGGGGCACGCGTACGTGAAACAAGTGGCAAGAAAGGCCCAGTTCGTACAAGGGAGTAGTAAAATACCGGTATTTTTCTGTTCCTATGTTCCCACAACGAGTCCTCTGTGCACTGAGTGCAGGTCTCTTGCCGCTCAATGGTCCCCGGTTCACGTGATCGTGACGTTTATCGAATAAGGTCTATATGCTGGCATGCATAAATCAACCCTTCCACATGGACGGCTCAAACCGGCAGCCAAGGAGTGAAAATTTCGCTCCTGGGGCTAGGGGTGAAACGAAGGCCTCAATTTGCCAAATGAACCTTCTCCATCGAAACGAACGAAGGTGTCGAATAATTCTTTTACCAGTTCACAGTTCCTGTTCACACGCACTCCGGGGGGGGAGGGGGGGGGGGGCTACTATGCACTTGTAGTGACACTTACCGTAAGCCAAGTTGCACCTATGGAAGCCAAGTGGAACACGACTAGTTGACTGTACAGACTACAGTACAGTATATATGCACATGTATACAGTGAAGATCAGTGCGTGCATGCCTGCCATAATCGTATGTTGACCTTCGTTCGAATTGAAAAGAGAGGGTCGTTTCGAAAAAGAAAAAAAGCTCAATGGAAGTATGATGCTGCTGACAATTCAAGACTCACTGAAGTCGCCTTTCTGGAATGGATCATGCGCTCTAGGTTCATCCAATTGGAAATGGACTCAATCATTGTTACACCATTCTTGTTTGGTTAGTTATTCTACATCCCATAGCATGTACAATCCAACTTGTGAATAATGTACCTCGGGTTTACAAAACAACTCGTAAATAACAATCTTCAGATCTAGTGACCATTTGATTGCATATTTCCAACCTCACGAGTAACAACAATACACCAATGGCGACACTTTTTTCATTCACAATCGAGGGTCAGTATTCCCCAGGTTGACTGCAATTGCCAATCAAACAGGAGGGGCGAAAGTCGACCACGGCTGAAAAGGCGTAAAGAAAATGTATGTCATGAGCTAGATGGCAGAAGGAGGAAGTAGGTTTTCTGAGAAAGCAAGAAACAGAGGTGAATGAAGCACCAGGTCTTACCATGCAGTGGATAGAATTATTGGATTGAAAGATAGGCTCTTTACGTCAGCTTGCTACTATTATATCTACATTTATTATTATTATTATTATGACGGATAACCCAAAGGCAATGGTTTGCTTTCTGCCTTTTTCATGCAGGATTCTGAAAGCTGGAGCAGCTCAGTGCTTACCTCGACCACTGAACTTACAACTAACTTCCAACCAAGTTCAAGGCAGTATTATGATGAATCAAGCACGCTTGCCATCATTTCATCATTGCAAAGTACATCGACAATATAGATTTGGTGCTGACTATGTATGATGCAGAGTGTGCTCTATGTATCTATACTACTGATTGGCCTACATTGTACTTATGTGGACTGAGAGTAATCGATTGTGCTGTATGGCAGTTTACTTGCATGTCATAGATGTTCACATTGCACACAGCTACTGAATTGCTTTCTGTTGCACTGGCCTACTGCGGCCCACTGCAAATAGATTGTAGTGGCATGGGCCATGCCATCATTATAGTGGTATACCGGTACTACACCAACAGTTTCACTGGTGCACTGTACTTACTGGTACGAGTAGATCTACATCATGCACAGCCTTGTCACTGCTTTTCTCACTTTTTATTAATTTACTGTACTGTACACATTTTGGCACAGCTCTTCCACAAAGAGTTACTATTATTTTCTTCTGCATACCTACTGTATACAGTGACCTGACTGGTAACATCTATGGCTGTGAAATCACAAATTTCTGGGTTGACAGCCTAAAACCTATACGATTTGTTTCTAAGAACGTGCTATAAGACGTATTCTATTAAAGTATTCTACTGGAGCTCGCAGGACATGGAGTGAGTTTGGAACACCACTCACTCTTCTGTGATTTGGATGTCAAATTATGAAATTCAGTTTGTGAGGTAAACCCATGCATGGTATTCACTGCTATAGTATGACTCGGGGTAAAGGGTTCCAACGCATACTCATTATAGTGAATAGTTGTGTGTCAGTTAATCGGTGCCCAACGTTGTTGCTGCTGGATAAATAAATATTCTGAGATAACTGAAGCTACACAGCCATCTAATGTTCAAACATGCATGCATCGAAGGGGCCGTAACGAGATCTGCAAGGCATGATTCTATACCTATATTCGGTGCTCTCTAGCAGGACATTCATCTGCCTCATTTTCTCTGTGCTGCATTGATGAGCGAAACAGCATGCTGTCCGCAGAAAGGCGCAGATTGAGTATTGTGTATAGACAGACGTGTATGTAGTGGTAAAGCTCATATACATGTACAACATGACAATCAATAACAATCCCCGTGTTTTACAACAGCACAAACCCAGCACCACAATACTTAAATTTGGGCTGTGGTGTTCTTAGTATTCCAGGCTGGATGTTCTAGGCTTCCACGCTCTTGGGCGCACGACTTTACTGTGCCGAAGAATATTTTCAGCCAATGAACCCAGAGCTTGGTGGCATGGTGCCATGGAACAGCATTTTGCATGTGGCTTTCACTACATGCACATGTACAACGTTCAATTGATGTGGAAAAATCAGACAAGGACTTTTGCAGTTATGAGCAAGGTCCCCACGAATGGTCATGTCACTTCACAGAATACATGAACGGATAGAGTAGACCTCGGTCCCCTCAGAGAACGCTTGGGTGAAGTCGGTTTCAACTGAGGACATGTCCAAAACCATGCTAAGTACTTGAGCTGCTCATGAACCCCACAATTATCAGGCCCACCGGAACCGGTCTGGTTGGTCGGGTTATCACCGGACCAACTTGTTGGCCACCAACAAATGTTTCCTGCTGTAGAGGACGTGTGTACCCGCCATATCACACACAAAGTATAAAAGGCCATGAAACTACCAGACCGATCAAAAACTGCTTCCGGCGGTACTGATTATACAGTACAGGTTTAAAAAGCAGCTCCATTTTTGCGATACATCAAACCAACTCTGTCATTGCTATGCGACTCAAAAAGAGTAGTGATGTTTATTCACAAAAGAATCACAATGCTAGCAGAGAAATTCGATATTCTCCAATTTTAGGGGCACTGCAATAAAGTAAAGTAAATTATCGTATCCGTTCCCGAAGGGAACTCACGACGGCCGCTAACACCCGATAAACCCTAGCGGCAGATGCAGCGCCTAACGGTGGGGGTGAGTGGGCAAGTCTCACAACCACTGGCACAAGTGCCGAAAACGACCCCATTAGCTGCATCCATGCAGCAATACTATGCAAAAATTAATGCTGCATGGCCATTGTTATGAAGCAGTCACCTCAGTACAGCAATTAAACAGGCTGATTATGTGAACGAGATTCACGGCAAATCTACTTCCATCAGTGCTGTTCAGTCTTGAGTGGTCCACTGAGGCAGGAAAACAACCTGTTCGGTCCTTCCATACGAGAAACAGAAATTGAACATGTTCCAGGGTGGAGGTGGCGAGCATTGGCAATGTAATGCACCTTTAGGCCAACACGACCATCATTCCGACATGGATTCTCAAACACCTTTGCTCGTGAGAGTGCCTCAGAATGGTATTCATCAACAGATGGCAATCCTGTAAAAAACATGAAAAGACATAGCAGCAACACAAAGAAACCTAATGTTATAGAAACGAATTCGAAAAACAAAGTCTACTGAACCAAGGTACAACCACACTCCAGGAGGCAAGCAAAAGTGCATATAATCCGAAGGTTGCGATGCCTGTATGTATTGTATTCATTGATTCATGGATTCTCCACAGGCCTTAGTCTAAATCGAGGGAGTCTCTGTCATGCCACACTGGATACAACATGCTACCAGAATCACTTTCCCCCGTATTGATGATCTTTTCTTAGGGTGTTATATAAAACACATCTGTAGCCACTTCATCTTGCTCACGAAATCATACACCACCACACAAACGGGCCCTTCGGCTATTATAATTTGGGTGGTGATGTATGATATTGATAATCTATTGATACTAGGGCTGAAACAATTATATCGGTTATCCGTCTAATCGATCATTACAAGGAAACAATTTCGATTACGCTGTCTGTTTCGATTACGCGATTCTAAAAAAAAGAAACGTCCGCAAGAATCAAAAGATGTCATGTACAGCACTACTAGATACTGTACTTTGTCCTTTTCCTCGTTTCTTTTTGTTGTCCATATGTTTTCCAGTAGGGCTGTGAAAAAATAAAAAATAAAAAAACTGACTGTCTGCACCTGCACGTGATGTGCCACTGCATTGCGTAGAGTACGCGGTTTATCTGCACGTGTGTATGTACATGTATATGTGTATATTTCAACACGGCATGCTTTGTGCTGGTCTGGCGCGACAATTTCTAGGACGCAGTAATCAATAATCATAATCGATAATCGAATCAATACAAGGGTAGGTTAACCGATAGTTGAAAAGTGTAATCGTTTCACCCCTAATTGATACCATATCCAAGTCTGACTCTCACCGTGAGATCCTGGCAACAATATTACCTGGTACATGACATATTCAGACACTGACGTAAGCGTCTTTTTGGAACAACACGTGTGCCTATCTGCTAGTGTAATGTGACACACATGCAGAATCAGTCATAGCTAATTTTACCCCCTCACTGTTGTATGCGCAGACTCCACTTTGCGGTGTCAAGTACTCTTCTCTCGGTGGGCTACTTCACTAAGGCGCTTGTCTAAAAGGACTCACGTTCATCCTGCAAACCTACATGACTTGCATAGTTTTCACTGTCGGCCGAAGTCCATGCATTGCACACATTGAGATTCACTCCCTCCGTACAGGCCAGTACAGAGCTGCCCACCAATTGAGTCTGTTTTGCGTACTCAGACTTCTGATTTTCCGTGTCTTGCAGTGTTTTGCGTACTGCCGTGTACATTGCATGCATACTTGCACTATAAAGTTTTTTGACACGCACATGCATGTCGTAGGCTGCATTTGGTAGTGTAAAAGATGTGTGACTTGCACTCACGACATTATTTTTTGTGCTACATGTACATGTTGTCGTGGTACGGCATGCACTCACTTTGGTACAAGACTATTCATCGCTCAGCTTACACTTGCAATGCTTCTACACAGCTGATTGATCCTCTTCAATTTTCTGTACCATTTGCCCAAATTCTGTAGTGCGAACAAGGAGTGATTTTCCGCACAAATACAGAAAAATATTTTCATTTTTTTCAGTCATTTTCACGACATATTTTCTTTATCATGATCCCCGGGGTGTACGTGTGGCGTTCTCACGAACGCGGAAACGCAGTCTTTCTAACCGAGTCTCACGTGCACTGTGAATTATTTGTTCTTCTTTTATTCACAATGCCATGTATCGATTCATCGCTTCTTCGCACCTGAAATCCTGTGCAACAGCGATTTAAAGATTAGCTTTATCAAATAGTGATCAGAGAGAGAGAGAGGATCAGTTGTGGGTGCTGTGACAGCATAGAGTGTAGATTGGTGCAAACATCATTGCCCAGCAGAACCGTATTCATAATCATAGGGACCTGCGTTAAGCATTACATTTTGGAAGCTATTTTTTAGAATTCTTACAGGCCCAATAAGCCTGAAGAGAAGAACACCTAACTTAGACTGTCCTAACGTTATCGAACGCACTGCCAAAGTAAAAAAACACATTTGAAAATGCAAGCTCCATTGTGCATGCATGGAGGGCACATGGGGAAGAGACTGAGAGGGTGAAAGTGAAGGAAATTTGTTCCGAAATCAAGAGAATCCGAGGAACCTTTGCTGAATTCTTCAGTTTGATAACGTCAGTGGGTGCATCTCAGATGTGTTGTGTGCCCAGACATACAAGTAGCACTAACCTGAGCATGAGAGCTGCTTGTCATCATCGTGGTCAGGAAAACGAAAGGACGAACGAAGAAGATTGCTGACCATAACGAACAACAGTGCATATCCAGACGACAGACGGCTTGCCAGAATCAGTCTGGTGCATCTTCAGGAATCTTCTTTCCTAATCGCATTCAGCAGTCAGCTTCGAGGTCAAGAGCGCGATGATATTTTCAGAAGGAATAATTTTCAAATTTTTTTAAATTTTGGGGAAGAAGCTTCCTTTCTAAAAAAAAAGCGTTCCTTGCTTTCACGCAAGATGCCTTGCGGGACATGTCGTCGACAGCACAGTGTTGGCAGATCCACGTTTGTAGGCTGCAGACCCGGCAGACGTTTTGATCAGCCCGGCCTGGTGGTGAGATTTTGGACCCGGGAGTACTAAAAACTGCTCGCATCCCAGGGTGCTCAGTTTCGCTCTATCCGATCGAGTAAGGCTTCCAGAAAGGCCCTCAGGTGCGCGGCCTGCGGTGCCATAATATACCTCTACATGTACTACTACTATTCTGTGCTGCGACGGCAGAACTTCACATCACGTGACATGGTTCAAAAGGTTATGCTGGCAAACAGTGCAAAGTGATCACAAGAGAGTTGTACCCAAAGCTGGGCTGCGTACAACCCAGTACAGAGTGCAAAATAATGATGTGTACGGGTTCATCACGTGATGTGAAGTTCTGGCCTCGCAGACCCCCCATAGCTGGAGTTGCACACTCTTAATCTTGGATATGTACTCTTGCTTGTACCATGTACCAAGCAGCAAGTATAGGATATTACCCAAGTACGAGGGTGTTACCTCCCGAATATCATCCCGACTGCGTAGCAGGAGGGATGATATGAGGGTACGACACGAGACAGGCAGAGAATTCCACCTATCAGCGCCAAGGAAAGAAATAGAGAACATGCCATATCTAGTGGTAGCAGCGGGCAAAGAAAGACTTTAAGTGAAGAGAATGATTGCCCTCTAGTGCGCCTCTCGGTGCAAGTAGCAGCCGACTGGAGGGTGAACATTGAGGAAAGAAGAGGACTTGTAAGCTGATGAATACAGCGGAAAACAAAAATAAAAAGCCTCAAGTTGAGACGAGATTCGAGGGAGTATAACTTAGCGTGCCGCAAAACAAAGACAGTCGGGGTACGGCGAGGGAGACCAAAAACCTGTTTCATGCTGATATGACTTAAAGTAACAAGGCGAGAGTATAAAGATGGTGTAAGACAGTGAGCATACGAGTTGCTGGCGTATTCAATAGTGGATTGGATGAGGGATAAATAAAATATTCGCTTAGTTGTGTGGTCTACTGTACGGCGGCAGCGGCGGAATGCTCCTATCTTCTTATAAACAGATGTACATACATGGTTGACTTGATCCTCAAAGGTGAGGTGTTGGTCAATAATGAGGCCAAGATAACGCGCTGTGGCAGAAGGTCGAATATCGACACCACCGCATGCAATGGTAAGATCCGGCGGAAGAGGCAGAGCCTTCTTCCGAAGCACCATGAACTTCGTTTTCTGGGCATTCAAGATGAGACCAATGCTTCCAAGGTACGTATTTAGTCTGTTCAACTCACTTGTCAACTTGTGCTGAAGTTCTCCAGTAGACTGACAGTGTATATAAAAGGCGATATCGTCAGCATACTGTTGGGACTCTGCGTGGGGAAGTACTCCAGGGACATGTCGCACGTACAAAGAGAATAACAGAGGCCCCAGCACCGACCCTTGCGGAACGCCTCGTGTACAATGTGTCTCGTCTCCTCTGTTATTTCCAATTTTCACCTGTTGTCGTCGACCCTGGAGATAGCTGGAGAACCACTGTAGTGCTACTCCGCTTATGCCAATAGCTTGAAGCTCGTTAAGTAGTAGTTCATGGCGTACCCGATCGAAGGCCTTGCTCATGTCCACGAGTACAACCCCGCAATACTCGCCCTTGTCCACACTCATCATCCAGCGGTTTACTGCGAGAGTTAACGCATCCTCACAGGAGTGCCGTCTGCGGTAGGCGAATTGCTCGTCTGGGAGAATACGAAGCTCAGCGTGATCTTGAAGGAACCGAATCATTTGCCGATGTACTACCTTCTCAAGGATCTTAGAAACAATCGGCAAAAGTGAAACGGGGCGATAATTCGACGCTTCAGATTTGTCCCCTGACTTGTGGACAGGACACACTGTAGCCAATTTGTAGACGTCTGGCACCATTCCAGTACTCAAGGACTCGTTCATGATCTGCGCTATGGGACCTGCAGCGGCAGGCTCACAGAGGCGTAGGAGCAGAGGAGGAATGTCATCCGATCCAGCTGCCTTGGCACAGTTCAAATGCTTCAACAGGTCGCTTATCTCCAGAGCTTAAACGGCACGAAATTCTTTAAAAGAAGGGGCGTCTGCGTCAGCTGTTGTCGAGATGTCAGGTATTAGGTTGCTCAAGGGTGGGCAAGGATTAGGATCAGTGACAATGGACGCAAATGTGGCACTCAGATCGCCTAACGTAGCTTTTGGTTGTTCACGGACAAAGTTGCGCCCTGTGAGCGAGTTTAGAAGCGCCCACTGTTGCCTTGGCTTATTCTTCACATCTCGAAACTCCCTGTTGTAATAATCTCGTCTCAGCTTTCTATTTAACAGTGTGCCTTGCCTCCTTGTTGCCCTGTACAGTGGAGGTGCTTGCGCCTTTCCAACAACCTTCGGAGTTGATCGCTTACCCAAGGCTGTGGTTTAGGCTTAGCCCTAGCACTGATGGTAATTTGTTTAGTAAATGTACAGGTGATGTAGCATGCCCAACGTTGCAACTGAGGCTGTTACACAATATCCGGAACGATGATTTACGAGGAGTTCTTTTTTAGAAATCATGGAGAGCCATGGAGGAGACTAGACGTCCGCGAAGTGAATATCAAAGACACGAAGAGGAGTTTTCCTGTTATGCCATAGGCTCTGGCCATAGCATATCTCTAGCGATACTGAAGAAAACACTCATCTATTGATAAATTTGGACCTGGATGAAGGAGCGGCTATATACAGAAAGAGCTTGTTCCAAATAACTGCCTTTGCCGAGTCCAGATCAGCAGGCTCGAAAAGAACTAGAATTTCTCATGGACGCATTACCAAGTCGATTTGAGTGCTCAGGAGCGCCTGTCTTACTTTCCTGGTGAAGCACGTACAGTTCGTCGTGGACGATTGTAATGCAAGGCCTACAGTCAAGTGCTATCAGAAAAGAAAAGTATTGTGGCCAACCATCAATATTTTGCCTCCACGCAACCTCAGGAGAAGAAGACAGCGCAAGCAGAGGATGTAGAGCGGCAAAACAACTTCTGACCATGTGTTTTCAGGATTTCCGCAAATGCGAGGGATCTCGATCTGAGATCGTCTGTCGACTGGCTTCACGTGAGCTGTTTCAGATGAAGACTGGCATTTTTCACAGAGTGGAAGCAGTGACATCTTGTCTGCAGGCAGGAACACCACTTCCCTTGATATGCTTCCAGCATCCAAATGATCACCAACAATAATGGTTTCACCTCCCACTACACGGATAAGCAAGGGAAAAGATTCGATACACCCACTATTCAGCCACAGCCCTGCATCAAAGTTGCAATGGAGAGCAACCAATGGAGACTCGATCCAGTCGTATAGTGCTAAGAAGTGGTGGAGCTCATGAGAGATTTTTTATTTATTTATTTATTTTTTATTGGGAACACAACCCTACAAAGAGACATGTGGAGACAAACACAAGACAAGACACAGGGGATGTAGGGACGACGTGCCGATGTACAGGGAGCAACTCGACCGACCAGGGGTCTCGGCGTTAGCGTTGCAACCTGGCATCGAAAAAAAGATATTGTAGCAGCTTCAGAAGCAGATCGACTAAATGCATCCTTTCCTGGAAGTTTGACAATGTGCAGCCTTTCTTCCATTTTTGTTCCAAACCAAGAGCATTATAGGCGTTGTTGAAGCATTATACAGATCAGCATTACAAGGTAGTTTTCGGAGCATTATGATTAGCATTATACGAATATTTTCGGAGCATTATCTGCTGGACCCTACCTAGCCCTGAGGCGTCGGGACATTCGCTTAGCCTCGGCTCGTGCTGATGTGAATGCAGTTCGCAGATCCATGTCAGTCGGCGAGGCTCGCCAGCGACGATGTGCTGCATTGCGAAGTAGAATAGCGTCGTGGAGGGCAGGTAATTTCCAAGGACAGGGCGTGCGGGAGGAAGATTTAGGGCGATACGTTCGGACAGGAGCCTGCTTGTCCAAAACGGAAGCAATCTTGTTAGTCCAACAATACCACATGGCATCCACAGTCTGAGCGGTTGAAAAATTCTCCAGGTCACAATGATGCAAGTCATGAGCGAATCGGTTCATATCGATCCTTGCTAGGTTACGACCGCACTTGACAGCAGGAGGTTCCACAGACTGCACAGTGCACTTGAAAGCTGGTAGGTCAATTACGACCGCAAAGTGGTCGCTGATGGTACAAGGGAGAACCGTGCAGGAGGTTACCGCTCCATCCACAGCTAGGGCGAGATCCAGTGTTGTTCTGCTGCCGTGGGGGGGGGGGGGGGGGGCAATGCGGGTAGTGTCCTGCACCTTGTTGCTGATATTGAACTGTTATTTTTACTGCGAGTGGCGCAGGGTTCTACACACCTCACTAGTGGAGGTGTCAGACTGGAGTTGTAATTGTATCACTGCATGCTGCGCAATATCTACTTCCCTCGCCCTCTGTGTCTGTGTTGTCATGATGTACATGTAGTAATGCACCCGTCATGGCCATGATGACGTAATGCACCCGTCATGGCCATGATGACGTAATGCACCCGTCATGGCCATGATGACGTGCTTTGCACTTTTCTACGCGCTCTCTCACTAGCTACGACACTAGCCTAGGTACCGCGCTTTGCTTCCTTGTGTTTTTTAACTTTTTTTCCATGTCCACTTCATTCCTGATGATGGTCATGAAGACCGAAACGTTGAAACGATACTTCTAATGGATTTGTGTGCAACGCAGTGCTCTCTTGAGTGTAGGCAGGTTGCCTGCAAACTATTCAAGTGCAATGAAGCAGCTGCGTGAAGCGTCCTTCAAGATTTTGAAACAGCCGGAAAGGAGATAAAAGAAATGGCTGTGAATACAGTCTAATGTCGAGCCAGACGCGCCTCAGCCTAGACGAGGTCGACAGTCGAGGGGTCGAAGTGACGACGGCGAACACAGCGTGATCCGCGGACGCAACGGATGGCAAACCTGGCAAGAGAAAATGCCAAGCAGGACCGCAGCCAAGCTTCGACCCGGATAGGCAGCGTTGCTTTTGGTGGCCAAGGCATGCGCCAGCCTCTTGATTACCACGGCCGCTTCTGAGCCCATGCCACCACAGGAGGAGAACACTAACGGTGTGAAGGAGCCATGCTCGACGTCATTGACACGTTCACCGTAAGCACGCTTCTTCTCGCCGTCAAACCTTCGGTAGAGTGAGGGGAGGGACTTGGCACGATAGCTTGACGCGTGGGGATAAAACACCCTTGTATCGAAGAATGCGTGGCGGCTATCGGTCCAGAATCCCTTCACGCGCAGGTCGGCACGGGCATCAGGATCAGTGTCGGCTGACCGATGGTGAAAGGGGGAGCTAACTCGACCAATCTGGATTCCAATTCCAAAAAGAGCCTCGGAATTATTAAATTTTGTCATTTGTGAAGAAATGTTACTCGTTAAAAGTTAAAACCTTACATTTACTTCCTCAACAATCGTTCTCTAAGATTAGAAATTTAGAATACCTGAGTTCATGTGAGCAGGCGGGTAGGGGTTGAGTCTAATCTCGTGTGGCAAGTTGAAAGTCTTCACTGATGAGCTATGTATTAGCGAAACAGCCGTCTGAAGGAGTTATCAATATCGTTTACAGAAGTGTCCTCGCAGTGGGGATGGTTGTCTGCAGAAGGGCCTAGTCGGCTAAAGAGCGCAGTGTAATCAGGTAATGGTGGAGGTGACTCAACAATTTGGGAAACGATGTGAAAAAATTCACTATCCTTCGCAATGTAGCAATTTTTCTTCTTGCAAAAGCCCCTCAGATTCCGTGGGCAAAGGTTCGAATTCAATGATTTCTGCAAACTTTGACAGCGATTTATGCAGCAATTGCCGCGGACATGGAATCGCGTTTTCACAAGGGGATAAGAGCACTCAATCTGCGCACAGAACTGTTTCGTGCTTTGTGGCCTCACCAGCGCAGCACAGAGAAAATGAGGCCGAACCTTTGCAGTTTGGCAATGAAAAATAATTTTTCCAAAGCCAGATTTAAAGGGGAAGTTAAGGCAAAAATTTAAATTTCACCAGTTGTAGTCTTCGGGGTGCTGAGTCGAATGGTCGTGGTCCGAGGAAGCTGAGACGCTCCCTTCCTACTTGAATCCCAATCGAACTCGCGCACTTCCACCGAAACTGGGTGACTGCGCCCTACTAGATGGGGATTTGTATGCAAAATGTCACTAAAAGCGCCATTTCGTTCTTATAAAAGCATGGATGACCGCGATTGGCCCATATGTTGTAGTCTTTTGGACGCTGAGTCGATTGGTTTTGGTCCGAAAAGGCTGCGATGCAGCGTTCCTCCTTTATTCCCAATCGAACATGGTTGAACAAGCGGTCACGTGCTCCTGCGTACACCAGTCACCTGGTCACCGTGCCTGCAGGGTACAACTTACTAGCCTGTTTGACCTTTTTTGGGTGCAGTCCTGTCACTCGAGTTGAACTCGAGTTGAACTTTGGTGTGAAAGTTCTCGCCTGCTGGGCCAGTGCTGGCGTGGTTACCAGGTGATTTTGGCACCCAGGAGCACGTGACCGCTTGTTCAACCATGTTCGATTGGGAATAAAGGAGGAACGCTGCATCGCAGCCTTTTCGGACCAAAACCAGTCGACTCAGCGTCTACACAACCTGCGCCACCTCTGCCCATCCCTAGCCACAGTAGTTATCAACACGTATCGCTGCTCAGCCAAGCTGTTTGTTGGAGGTAGTTTTATCATGTCGGCTGAAGGAACAACCCAGGGTGATCCTTTAGCCATGCCCATGTACGCCGTTGCCATTCTTCCACTGATCCGTTCCCTGTCAGCAGCGAAGGCCACTCAGCTCTGGTATGCGGACGACTCGTCAGCTGCGGGGAGGATCATCCGCCTGCGAGCATGGTGGGACCTTCTCTGCCAGCGGGGTCCGTTGTACGGATACAAGCCGAATCCATCAAAGTCTGTGCTGGTCGTCAAGCCACCGCACCTCGAAGAAGCCAGCAGAATCTTCGAGAGTACTGGTGTCACCATCACCGACGACGGTCACCGCTTTCTTGGAGCAGCTATTGGCACCTCTGGCTTTGTGGATGGCTACCTCAGCCAAAAAGCAGAGTCCTGGAGGAAGGAGGTCCTAACCCTCGCTGAGATCGCCGACTCCCAGCCGCAAGCTGCCTTCTCTGCCTTTACGCATGGCCTGAAGCACCGTTGGTCGTTTCTGTGCCGTGTGATGGAGAGGGCCGCTTCAGCTTTAGGCACGCTGGAGGAAGCAATTGCCTCCCGCCTCATCCCCTCGCTTTGTGGTCGCTCGGTGGGCACCGTTGAACGGAAGTTGCTAAGCTTCCCTTGCAGAGATGGTGGCCTTGGACTCCTCGATCCCACTGCACTCTCTGGTCAGTACAAGGCGTCATGCACCATCACCGCTGCGCTGGTGTCAAAGATCAGCTGCCAGGACCCAGCCCTAGGTGACACCCTCGACACTGTCCGCCAGACCAAGCGGAAACTGGCTAGTGACACCAGACTGGCCACAGGAAGAGCTGCCACTGAATTTCTGCTGTCACTCCCGTCGGGTCTTCAGCATTGCATGAGGCTAGCCAGCGAGAAAGGTGCCTCCTCCTGGCTCACATGTCGCCCCCTGAAGGCGCACGCATTCGCTCTGTCGAAGGGCGAATTTCGGGACGGCCTGGCACTTCGGTATGGTTGGACTCCATCTCATCTTCCAACACATTGTGCCTGTGGTGAATCCTTCACCATTTGCCATGCTCTGTCGTGCTCTCGAGAAGGATTTCCCTCGCTCCGGCATAATGAGGTTCGTGATGTGACGGCGTCTCTCCTCAAGCGTGTTGCCCACAGTGTCGTGCTCGAGCCACACCTGCAACCTATCACTGGCGAATCCTTCAGGCATCGTTCTGCCATCACCAACCCTCAAGCGCGGCTGGATATAGCTGCGAGTGGTGTCTGGGGTGGACGGTTTGATCGCACCTTTTTTGATGTAAGGGTTTTTAACCCATTTGCGAGCTCAAACCGTACCACTTCAGTCCCCTCCAGCTACCAGCGTCACGAGCGAGAGAAACGGCGTTGCTATGAGGAGCGAGTCTGTGAAGTCGAGCATGGCTCCTTCTGCCCCGTCGTTCTCTCCACATCTGGAGGCATGGGGAAGTCGCGACATCGCTATACAAGCGCATTGCTGACATGCTATCGGAAAAGTGCCAGGACCCCTACTCCAGGGTAATGGCATGGATCCGCTGCCGGGTAAGCTTTGCGCTTCTTCGTGCCTGCATTGCCTGCCTACGTGGAGCTCGTCGTCCGATCTTCACTCCCTCCGTCACAGCTGCTTCGGTAGATCTCGTGGTTGCCGAGGCTAGGCTCCGATAACTGAATGATCCTCCTTGAACAGACTCCTGCAATCGATGTTATGAGAGTTCTCCCATTAATATTATTACTCTTTTTTCGTCGCTTTTTTCGTATTATTAGTTTGTTTCTTTTGTTATGATTTCTTGTGTTTTTCACTCGGCTTTATTATCATTTAACTTATTATTTGGTGCACATTAGCGCTACATGGTTTATAATTTCCCTTTTTCTTGATTTTGTATTTAGCGCTTTCGGGTGTTATTATTTATTTTTCTTATTTTCGCACTAAATTATTATTTTTGGCTACCGTTCTGCTTTCGTTTCGCGTGGATATTTGTAAAATTGTTTTATGCAAAAAAAATAAGGCCACCTCTTCAGAAAAAAAAAAAAAAAAAAAAAAAAACTCAGCGTCCAAAAGACTACAACATATGGGCCAATCGCGGTCATCCGTGCTTTTATAAGAACGAAATGGCGCTTTTAGTGATATTTTGCATACAAATCCCCATCTAGTAGGGCGCAGTCACCCAGTTTCGGTGGAAGTGTGCGAGTTCGATTGGGATTCAAGTAGGAAGGGAGCGTCTCAGCTTCCTCGGACCAAGACCATTCGACTCAGCACCCCGAAGACTACAACTGGTGAAATTTTAATTTTTGCCTTAACTTCCCCTTTAATTAAACCAGGCTCGAACGTACATCTGTACCTTGCCAGAGTGCTCAGATCTGCAGAGTCAGACTGACAATAATATCATGAGTATAATAATACAGATGAGTTACGAAGTCTGAAGAAAACGGTCTCTGCTATAGGATGACGACTACTACACCATAGCTCAGTGGTTAGAGCATCGCTAGCTACAAGTACAAGCGAGGGTCCCTGGTTCGAGTCCTGGTGGTGACAGTCAATTTTTTCTTCAGACTTTTCCCGTTTTATGTCTTTCCCTCAGCTCAAACTAGTCAAGAGTATAAAATCATCTGTTGATAATGGCCTACGCTGTGGTTGTGAGTAACACAGAATTGTGAGTTCACCAATGCAGTCGAATCACCTGCACTGGTCGTGTTCTGCATGTGCAGTGAACGATCGGCTACTATGCACACAGCCATCACCTACACGCACACACACACACACACACAGCACAGGCAGCAGCAGTACAGGTCGGTTTCAATGGTAACAGAATTCGGGGAAAGATAGCAACACATCTCCCTACACGCAATGCACGGAACAACAACACGAGGCAGAAAATAACGGGAGAAAACAAAACAACTAGGGGTGAGCACCTGTACGAAGTGCCCTGCAAGCAATAGTTCTCTTGTATATGGATATGGATCAGAAGAAGGGCAAGGACACACACGCACAGACACAGGATAGGGCAAAGCATGGAAGGGGAGAAAACAGCAGCACAGCGCTTATGCATGTATAGACACGGAGGCAGTCAAAAACAAACAAAAAAAACAACAACGAAGGGAGTATAGGCGTGTGTTTCATGCGGTGACCGGGCCACAAGAGACCACGGTCGACGGAACAGAGCGTGCACGAGTGTTTCGTATGAAACTAGCAAGAGAAATAAAAACAACATGGCAATCACAGAAAATATCACGAGAAATGTGGTGGAGCAGAAAACGGGAAGCGAGGAAAACCCCGGCAACGAAACAAGAACCCATCTGAGCCTGTCTTTAGTTTGAAAACACAGGGTGGGCCGGATTAGCGAGAAACAATACTGCTCCAACAACATAGAGGCAGGTTTGTTCAGCACGTCCCCCCAAAGGGGAAACCCCAGGCCATTGCAAACAGACTGGGAGGCAAGATTGGGAAAAAGGGGGAAACAGAACTGGGCAAAACATCATCACGTGGACATGATACGTGGTCGACGCAAGGAGAGACCGAACCGCACAGTAAATAAAAGCCCACGACACACACGCGTGCATGCTCGCACGCCCACACACACACAACGGATCACCACGGGATCGGGAGGCAAGATTAAAATAGCAATGCAGACATATTTGAAAAGAAGCCAAGAGTGGGGAGCACGCACGCACGCACACAACGCTCGCCGACACACACATGCAGAATGGACGGTTAGATACACAGCACACTCCGCACACACACACACACACACACACACACACACACACACACACACACACACACACACACACACACACACACACACACACACACTACCAAGACATCCAATAGCGAAGTGCGGCGAAGGAAGTAGGGGGGAAGATCAGCAAACGGATCGCCGATCACGGGGGCCTTGGGGCACACTCAAGGTCACGGCGCGACGCCCAAGACAGTTGTTTATACAGCGTGACACGGCCACGGACATGCACAGACAAACCATACGCCCTCAAACTCTGCTCAGCCATAGCAGGAAGTTGGGGCGAGGGGGGGGGGGGGGGGGGGGCAAGGGAACTACTGTCGCCAGCATCCGCCAACAGGGTTAGGGCGTTAGGGGGTTGGGATCATGATGATGGACTGACAGCGACGACAGTGCACGTTGCACCGACACACAAACACATGACAAGCAAACCGCACCGGGTCTCCTGGTCATGGTGTCAAGTGGTGGTTACCTAGACTGATTAGCAGCAGCAGCAGCACACCTCCTCCTCCCAACAAAGAACAGAGGCACATGTGTGCAGAGGAAACGAGGGCTGGATGAGAGCGCTTGTACCCACATACACACCCATGAGAGAGAGAGAGAGAGAGAGAGAGAGAGAGAGAGAGAGAGAGAGAGAGAAGGGAGGAGGGGGAGCAAAGTTCACATACGACGGACGCACGGCTATGGAATATGGCAGGAATATGCCGTAAAGACGCGCGCACAGAGCAGACAAAGTCACTGGACCCCTCCATGCAGCGGTGTCGATGATGATGATGACGACAGCAATACGTGTACCTGGGCAAATTCCAGTGACAATGATCACACGTGGACACGCGATCATGCTGCCCGGATTGGATTGGATCTGACTGTGGAAACGCATGCACACTCGACCGCCCGGATGGCACGAGATGACACTGCATACGCCCTCTCATGCTGGCCACCTCTCTCACGATGCAAGCTGGCGACGAGATAGCACCTCTGGCGGCGCGGTGCCGGCCGGGAAACCCCCGGGCAACACCTCAAACTCCTTCATTTCAAACAGCTGCCGCTGCTGTAGCTCCCGCTGCCGCTCCAGACGAATACGCTGCAGACGCTTGCTCTCATCAAACCGCTGCAGGCAGCCAAAAACAGACCAGAAACAAGAACACACACACACACACACACACACACACACACACACACACACACACACACACAAACACACACACACACACAAGATTAACACAAAATCGCCCGGCAATGTCTCATCCCAAGCAGCCAGCAATCACACCACGGCAGCTGAAAAATGCTGGGCGTCTGCCGAAAGCACTACGTATAGAAAATGCCACTGAAGCCCAATTCATTATCTGTAGTTTTCCTTGAGCAGTGTTTCTGCTAAGTATTTTCCCTTATCCCTTTTCACTTCCCTTTCGTCTCATCCACCCTTCCAGGAAACTCCCCCGATAAGCATCCATTTACTTTTGGAGAATCCCTCAAACAAAGTCTAAATAAAGTCTATATAAAAAATAAATCACCCCAAGCATAGCAGACCAAGTGGTAGTCTTGCTGCCTGCCAAATTGGTCACGTTGGTCTCCCCGGGAAAGGGGAGAGAGACTCAAAAGGAATATCGGAAAGATAACTCAATTGGCTATTGAACGGCCCAACGGGCGACACCCCCTGACATCTTCAAAACACTCACGTACACACACACACACACACACTCACTCACACACCTCAGACCTGCCCATCGCAGAAGCGATGATAGCGAACAGCTATGTTAGACATAGCAACTTGTGGTGGGATTACACCATTCAACAGCTTGCAACGCTGATGAATTGACCGCCACTAATTTTAGCCTGGTATCCACCACACAGCTGATTGAAGTGGCTTTTTCTGGCCAGTGAATCCCTATTTTTCATTTTTTCATTTTTTTTACACACACACACCACACCACATACTCCGGCATACACTGGCTGTTGGTAACCACCCAGGAGAATGAGAAAGAGAAGAAAGACGTGTGCGACCATAATCGTCGGGAATTGAACCCGCAACCTCTCGATTTGAAATTGACTGCACATACCACTGCACCATATGCAGTGCTGCCAAATAATTTTCGCCCAAAATCGGACACCCTTCACCGCCAAGGCTGGCCACATGGTGCGAATTTTTCTCCTCGGCAATTTTTTTACAGTGAATTCAAAATATCGCCTAAAACAACATGAAAATTCGCTTCGTTGCCATGGTAACCCCAGAGTTGTCATGAATTTTGTAATGATGAGTGTGGTCGCACACTGACTCTGTACAGACTGTCACTGTGTCCGTGTAGATCTACATGCCATCCAGCCTGATCCAGGCATGTAACCGTTACTTTGCACTTCCACAGCCAAGCGCTAGCCTTTTTACAAGCAAATGTACAGTGATTTGTGCCTTCAGTTGCGCTGAAAAGTGAAAGTACAGGACTTCTGCATAGGAAAGTAATGATCTCCGACATTTTGGCTGCTTTTCGGACGTTTCCCTTTTCGGACCGGTTTTCGGAAGAGCCTTCAAAAATCGGACAATGTCCGAAAAATTGGACGGTTTGGCAGCACTGCATATGGGACACACACACTCACTCTCACACACACACACACACACACCAATAGACACCATACAAACGTGCACTAAAGCACACACCCTCTCTCTCTCTCACTCTCTCTCTCTCTACCTGCCTCTGTCTGTCTCTCTCTGTCCCTGTCTGTCTCTCTCTGTCCATCTGTGTCTCTGTCTGTCTGTCTGTCTCTCCTTCTAGTCTCCCACAGACACATGTAACACAGTGCATATTGCATATTTGGGCATGCCTCATTCATTGTACCTTGTATGGAGGGATGCCAGTGGTTTGGGAACAGTAGATCGTGTAGCTTAGGTTCGAGCCACCTTGTTGTAAAGCTTTAATCTTTTTTCTTGTTTTCATACTTTTTTAGCAGGCATCTGTTACTTGACATCATGCATGACTCACTGCATTCCTAGTTGGTGCAGTTGCACCACACCTGTAGTCATGGTAGTCACATGCATAGCTCCTGATTGGACAGAGAGCACTCTGGCCAGGTATAAGTAGGGCTGTCACACTTCAGTTCATCCTCTTCCAATTCAGTCTGATTCTGAGTCTACATCTGATCTACAACTGAACTGTGACCTACTTGTGAGTTTGATCTGATGATTCTCCTTGTCTGCTGCCTGGCCCACTGAGGCCAGGCTACACACACATCACAACAGCCTCTGATCCACGCAGCAAACGACACCAAACAAACAACACTAAAGCTCACCTTCTTCTCCAGCTCCTCGGTACGACTGCGGAACTTGCTGTTGAGCTCCTGGCGTTCTTTCTCGTGCTGCTGCAGCAGGTTAGACATCTGCTTCTTCTGGAACGACACCAGCATCTCGTGCTCAGACTTCAGCTTCGTCTGCAGCAAACCCTGCTGACGGATTTGGGCTTCGTCCAGCTTGATCTGGACACAGGAGAAGCAGCAGAACAGACAGAGAGACATTGGTTACTCACCGACGGACGCACACTGCAGACAAACGTGTACACTCCGCGGTACGGAACACAGCTATCCAGTGTCTAAAACGTACCGTACTTTCCGGCGTATAAGCCGCACCTCCCCACCCCCGTCTTTTTTGTCACGAAACACAGACATATATCCTATTTTTATCACCATTAATTAATTAGACCATCGGAGTATAAGCCGCACCCCTGATGTGGGGGTGAATTTTGAGTGTATAAATTACGGCTTACACGCCAGAAAATACAGTATTGTCCGGGTGACAGGGATTTTTGCTGCCGTCCAACACGTTGTTTCCTGTGGAACTTTGTTTTCGGTGATCCAGATAAACCAGGCAGGTAAATTTAGACTACAACTAAAAAGGCACTAGTATGCACTGTTTATCTGGGGAATGCCGGTCACCTAATACTTCGCTACACCTGCCAGGTCAACGGCGATAAAGATAGCGTTTCCCATCTGATTCCAAACAAGGCGATCTCTGGAAATACAATGTATGGCACAGTAATTCTGTCTAGAAAGACAGACAGAGAAAGAGAGATAGATAGATAGATGGATAGAGGGAGTGAGTGTGTGTGTGTGTGTGTGAGAGAGAGAGAGAGAGAGAGAGAGAGAGAGAGAGAGAGAGAGAGAGAGAGAGAGAGAGAGAGAGAGAGAGAGAGAGAAAGAGTCATTCTTCCAGGGCATCGGCCCCTTCCATAGCCGACACCAACTCACCGTCGATTGCTGCAGCATTTCGGCAATGCTGCGCTCATACTGGCCGGCCAGCGCTGCCATCTTCCGATCCTGCTCCTCCTTGCACTGACGCAGCAACTCCTTGTGCTCCTCCTTGGGGGCGTTGGCGATGATTTGCTTTTGCAGCTGCTTGAACTGCTGCGTCTGGATCTTCATGGCTCCGCGCAGGTGCTTGCGAATGTGGCTCTGACGGTTCTACGCATGATGAGCACAGAAAATACAAAGATATACTATAGTATTTAAATAACCGACGAGGAGACAACAGTCGTAAAATAGCAATGAAAAATATCAATTGTGCACTCATAACCACAGCTGCCACATTCATCTACTGCTACCATTCTCAGATACACTGCAAAGGTTCACACTACACGCGTTATGCATAACCGCTAGCTGTGCTGCATTCTCACGCTTCTCTTCATATTACTCTAGCTATATAACAGGTTGTTTTAGTGATTCTTACTATGTGACGATGTTCCACTGATGATGGTCACACGAAAACGTTCTGGAATTGTTTCATTTTAATTGTTTATACATGGTTATGAGTGCACAATTGACATTTTTAATATACTATAGTGCGTTACAAAAGTATAGACTTTTTCGAATGATTCAAATTTGGTTCGAGATTTTTGAGAAGTTTCTGCAGAATATTGCTCGCGCAATTTTTCTCATATAAATTTCTAAGCGATTGGATAACAGACGCCCAATTTCGAAAACTTATGCACAACGAGATCACAGATTTTATGTGGTATAGACGCTGGCCTAATGGTTTTTAGAAATCAGAGGTCTGGACTTTCGAAACGCACTATAGTAGACACGGTTTCGCTCCATAGGTTCGAGATCTACTGTGATAAGGATGGCGCAACTCCTCGGTAGCCTTGTCGTGATTTGAATTTCTACCGAAGTTTTTGGAGAGATCTGGAGATCTGGTGTTTATCATTATTTTTTTCTGTGCAGCCAAGGACTTGATTCGGCTGTGTGTGGTAGAACACCCGCACGCGACCATGCCAAGGTGGCTGTGTGGGGTAGAACACCCCCACGCGACCATGCCAAGGTGGCTGTGTGGGGTAGAACACCCCCACGCGACCATGCCAAGGTGGCTGTGTGGGGTAGAACACCCCCACGCGACCATGCCAAGGTGGCTGTGTGGGGTAGAACACCCCCACGCGACCATGCCAAGGTGGCTGTGTGGGGTATTATGTGAGTATGCTGGGATTAGCAATGCACTGCTCAGCGCCCTACACACCCCTGCCCAGGTGGTTGCCTGGGGTGCCGATGGTACAAATTACATCATTGCGCAATGTGCTTATTGTGATCTCGCCTTACCTTGAGACTCTTCGGCTGCTGTTTGATCTCCAGCATGTGTTTGCGCTGTAGCTCTCTCTCGCTGCGTTTGTTGTACTCGGTCTGATTGGACAACTCCTCGGTGTGCTGCTTCTCCAGCTGCGTGAGGCGCAGCGACTGCATGGCCATCAGGTGCTTCTCCTCCACGTCCTGCGTGGCGCTGTGGTGGCGCTGACGCATCTCCTGCGCAGAGTCCTTGTGCGCCTGCATCACATTCAGCTCCTGCACGACAACAACAAGAACGCAACACCACACAACAGCGACGACGATAACAGCAACAACAACGACAACAACAACAACAGCAGCAGCAACAACAACAACAACAACAGCAGAAGTAACAGCAACAGCAGCAGCAGCAACAACAAGACCGATGCCCGAAGCACACGGGAGGTACAGGAACGAGGAGTAAGGGGTCCACACAAACACACAAGGCCACTGTAGAGATAATTTCACCCTATTGAACAACGCATCTACAATATTTCACAAGTAGACAAACTGACTGTAAAACCAGAGCAAGAGAAAACTTGCACAGCGCAAGTGCATGCCAACAACACACTCTTTGTTTCAACCTTGATGTAGTGCCCCTCCGACAGCAATACCCGACAAGCACCGAGGGCATGCTTTTAAAGAAGCACCGGGATCAACACGCATGCATGCAAGCACACACGCACAACCACACACACACACAACGAACAGCGGGGGAATTCCTGGAAACGAACACCGACAAGCCGTGCAGTGGCACACAAACTCGGCCAATCCAAGAAGAGAGCAGAGCTACTCGCTCCAGACATGAGAACATACAGGAAAACACTTAAAGCAAGTGCATACCCGCAATTCTAATCGCAACAAACCCCAATAAAGGAGGTAAGCAGCAGCATTCGGCCCTATATAGATTTTTCTTCAACCCCCACACCAAACCTGCGCTTTCCAGCAAACCCAACCCAGCCTAGTACACACACATGTACCACGGCTGTACAGCGGGGAGAGAAAAAAGAGAGCGGCGTACCTCTTCGATGAGGCTCTTCTCGAACGCGTGCCGCTGAATCATCAGGTCTCGCCGGAACTGCATCAGGATGGCGCCGGCTGACTCGCGCATGTCCGTCACCTTGCTGGCCTCGTTGGTAGCGTGCCGCTCCAGAATGGCCTCCTTGCGCTGGCGTAGCAGAGACTTGCGGTCAGAGGAAGTCAGCGACGAATCCTCTTCCAGCTCCTGGACAGACATATTTACACAGCAGCAAAGTTGGAACGTAGTTGTGAAGGGGTGAGGCATCCCACAGCTTCATAGCTCAAAGAGAAGTGGTGAGCGCACGTGCTCCTTCCCTGGGCACTACAAATTCACAACTCAGCTTGCAGTGGATTTGCAGTGCCCAGGGAAAGAGCACGTGTGCTCACCACTTCTCGTTGAGCAAAGTTGGAGAAGTAGTAACAGTATGATGGTGAGCCCAGACCAAGAATTAACTACAAGCACTTCATTCAATGATTCATGTGAGGAATCGACGCTAGAAGACCCATCCATGTTTGGCAGCGCATGTATTCAGCAAGGGCATAGTCCAAATATGGCTGCAATGGGGTGGACGGCATCTGGTTGGTTCATGAACTTAGCAACTATCCAATAGCAGCGACAGTACTACACTGGTTGCAGTCTCATGACAACCATGCACTGCGGATGTAGAATGTGCTAGAACATGTGAGCAGGCACACGCAGGCACAGAAAAACACACCCCAAACAAACCATGCATATCAAACAATCACAAATTTCGTGATGGACTGCACAGAAGCATGACAGCCGAGAAAGACGAGAAGTTCCCTGGCTGGAACATCATCATATCAACTTATGAGCATGTCAAACGACTGTAAAACCAGAGCAAGAGAAAACTTGCACAGCGCAAGTGCACGCCAACAACACACTCTTGGTTTCGAACTTGATGTAGTGCCCCTCCGACAGCAACACCCGACAAGAACCGAGGGCATGCTTTTAAAGAAGCACCGGACGAGTGAGCTAGGTGTATGAGTGTGTGTGTGTGTGTGCCAGCCGTGAGCGGTTCAACAGCCAATCGAATCATTCTTCAAGGGTGCCTCATGAATCTCTCTCTCCTCTCCGGGGGAGACTCACGCGACCAGTTTATGGCAGTGAGCACACACACATGCGCGCGCACACAAACTAACGAGAGAGAAACTGGAAAAGAAAAGCGCCACTGGTGTCCGAAGGAGGCAACCGTACCTTTTTGGAGACGACTTTCTGCTCCTTATACTGAGCTTTGAGGGAGTTTTGAAAAGCCTTCAGTTCGCTGTCATGATGGTCTTTCTGCTGGCGACAGAACTTCTTCTCCTCGTGTGTCAGGTTACGGCACTATGCAGAAACAAACAAACAAACAAAGAGAGCGGAAATAGTCAAGCCAGTAGAGTTTAGGATATCCTAGGAAATTTCCTAGCTGGAACATCATCATATCAACTTATGAGCAGGTCAAACGACTGTAAAACCAGAGCAAGAGAAAACTTGCACAGCGCAAGTGCACGCCAACAACACACTCTTGGTTTCAACCTTGATATAGTGCCCCTCCGACAGCAATACCCGACAAGAACCGAGGGCAAGCTTTTAAAGAAGCACCGAACAAAGAGCTAGGTGTGTGCAGACACAAACAAAGAGAGCGGAAATAGTCAAGCCAGCAGAGATAAGGATATCCTACAAATTGAAATAAAGTGGAAAAATCTTAACTTAGAGTTCGGCTTCGCTGAGCTTACCATGACATGTATGCCACACACACACACAGACAGACACACGCACACACAGACAGACAGACACACACACACACACATATCCCGTCACATCCACAGAGCCGAGGCGGCAACGACATACCTTGCTCTCCAGCTCGGTTCTGGCCTTCACTCGCACTTTCTCCATCTCGCGCTCATAAAGATGACTCTGTGCTTCAATCTCGCGATCAAGCACCCGTCGATGATCCGTCATCTCGTCATTCTGCTTGCGATTGAGATTCCGAAGCTGAAGTGGAAGAGGGGATAGGAATCAACAAATAACAAGTGAGACGACGGCAAAGAGAAATAGGAGATGCTGTGCAGAGTTTTTTTTTAAAATCACTGGCTGTTCGTCTCTGCTTATCGCTTCCACCACACCTGCGTTAACAAATATACTCCCCGTCTGCCTGCCTGTCTCCCCGTCTGTCTCTGTATATCGCCACCACGCCACCACCACGCGTGCGTTTCCACTCTCGGTCCCTCTCTGCACACTGTAAATACCACAACTGCATATTTATACAGAGCTTCAAAGCACACCTCCGGTGGCAGTGAGGACAAGCAAGCTAGCACAAGCCAACGCACCTGCTTTGTATGCTGTTGGCGCAGGTCTTTGTACAGTGCCATCTGCTCGCGGAAGTTGTTGGCCTCCAAGTGCTGCTCCTGTTCCTTGTCGACCAGCGCTTGCGGACGCAGGGTGCTGAACTGAGAGTTCTCATACGTCATCTGCACATGACACACAAACGCACGCACACACACACACACGTATACACACACACACACACGTACACAAACCACAGAGATGCTTTGGGATCAGAGCATGACAAGGAACAAAGTTTTCAAGGCAACTGAAGATTGCTTTTGGGAAGAGAGCGAGAAAGAGAGAGCGAGAAAAGAGAGAGCGAGAAAGAGACAGAGAGAAAGAGAGAGCGAGCGCAAAAAGAGAGAGAATGAGAGAGTACGATTCGGGTACGATAGTTGCACGACACATGCTGGTCTGGCACCTGATGAAAACTCCATCATCTGGAAACCCGCTTTCGAACCTTTCCCTTGTAGTCAAACTCTCAGCGTGATGCCAATTTCTGATGATAATGACATTAATTAACGACGTTCAAATCCATACACACTGTCCCATTGGCGTCGTGGTATGAGTGTGCACACTATATTTCCTTCGATATTACTCATATTAGGTTTCTTGTCCTCTTGCCACGCCGCCTTTTAAACGAGTATAAAAGATAGTAAGAACGGGGTAGGTGACAACTCAGAACCTCCAGCTCTGCCGCACCAGAAGCATTGTACCCGAGAAGCACGTACGCATACCCAGTAAGCCAGCGTAAGCACACAGCCCCCCCCCCCCCCCCCAACATGCCAGCGGAAAAAGACGAGAAATTCCCTAGCCGGAACACCCTAGCCGGAATATCAACATATCAACTTATGAGCATGTCAAACGACTGTAAAACCAGAGCAAGAGAAAACTTGCACCGCGCAAGTGCACGCCAACAACACGCTCCTGGTTTCAACCTTAATATAGTGCCCCTCCGACAGCAATACCCGACAAGAACCGAGGGCAAGCTTTTAAAGAAGCACCGAACGAGCGAGCTAAGTGTGTGCGTGTGTGTGACAGCCGTTGGGCGGTTCGAGCAAGCTCGCAGGCGCACACCCAGCAAGGCAGGCATCCACCCACGCACACAACACACCGGTCCACACTTGTGGCAGCTCGAGAGAGTACTGAATCATGTGTGCAGAACCGTATACAGACACAGGGAATGGAAACTAAAGGCGCTGATACTCCGAGTGTCACGCTTTATCAACCCATCACACAACACCGCCAATACATACCGGTCTATTAACAGCTGTTATGGAGATCGTGAACGGCGAGGGAGTTGGTGAGCTCATGTCGTTTCCTGTGGCACCGCTGCTCAGGATTGAGGAGGAGACGGACGACATTGAAGAGGACATACCGCTCTCGGAGCTCTCCGCACTTTCCGGCCGCTCTAACGTTGTCTGTGTACGCGTCACGTTGGCGCACGCGTGTGTGCACACAGACGTACACAAACACACATGTGCACACAGACGTACACAGACGCGTGCGCACACACACAGACACACTCACACACACAGACACACACATATAACATATACACACAGATTGAGTAGATATACACACACAGACACACACACAAACACACCGAGGCGCTGGAGCGTGTCTATGGTACAGGTACTACCAAAGAAAAAGAAGAAGTGTTTCGAAAGCACGAGGTAAGTATGTACAAGTTTGAGATGGATGCGTGGCCTCTCCCTTTTCCAAACATACACTTGATCCCAACGCCATGAAGACGGTACTCGACAACATACTGCAGTTCCCTATTGGATTATGTGTGTTAGTGTTTGTTCGGTGTATTGAAATCTTAGGTGTGAAACAGACGCACCGGAAGTACCGAAAATAAAAGTACACCGAAAATTTGTGAAATCACAGTACATGGCTGCTATGGGGTGGATGCCGTTCGGTCCATGAAAGACGAGAAATAGCCTAGCTGGAACACCCTAGCTGGAACATCATCATATCAACTTATGAGCACGTCAAACGACTGTAAAACCAGAGCAAGAGAAAACTTGCACCGGCGCCGCGCAAGTGCACGCCAACAACACACTCTTGGTTTCAACCTTGATATAGTGCCCCTCCGACAGCAACACCCGACAAGAACCGAGGGCATGCTTTTAACCCTTTACCATCCGTGCGTACTTGAATCGATCTCTAGAGATCGATGGACATGCATACACTAAAACATTCGTAACTCGATCAATTCTTGACGGAATCTCACAAACTAAGTATGTAGGAAGGAGCCGAAGAGCTCAGCTGTCCATTGCAACAATCGGCGAAGAGCTGCGATGTCCCATTCCAAAGATATTACACTCGACATTTCAGCCACGGCAAAAGTCGAATTTCTTTCCGAGTGACTGACCTTGAGCGGGGATTTTCCCCTCTCCTGACATGCTGAGTCACTTTGGCATGCTTTGAGCGCGTAGGCAGCATGAAAAGAGACTCAAGCAAAAAAATTGGAATGTTTACGATGAAGGAGCGAGAAATAGCTGGCGAGGAGACAATTTCCTCGTATATCCAGCGATGGGGTCTATTCGCAGCTCCCTGGCGCTGCATATGTGATCTCGGTAGTGTCCTGTTTGAGCTCAACGTACGCAGCTCGTGGAGAGCTTTCCAGAATGCCCAAGATTGTGAAAATTGGTTGATTAGAACCGAAGATATTCTCAGAATAAGGTGGGAATTATTGCATTTGGGACTGCTGGGGAATTTTGGTCGGATGGTAAAGGGTTAAAGAAGCACCGAACAAAGAGCTAGGTGTGTGTGTGTGTGTGTGTGTGTGTGTGTGTGTGTGTGTGTGTGTGTGTGTGTGTGTGTGTCAGCCGTTGGGCAGGTCAACAGCCAATCGAGTCAATTTTCCAAGTTTGCATCTTGCAGCATTTCGCAGCCCAGTGTTCGGATGTCTAGGGCTGCGCAACGCCCGGCGTGTACTTGAGAGACCTGGCCGGATTTCATTGAGCAGCACTACACCTGAACTCGGACTGACCTTCATTGCCTCGTGGAACGATGACTTGGTTTTCCTGCTTAGCGGTGCTGCCGTACCCGCACTATTTGTTCTCGACGTGGGAGCGGACATGGAGCCACTGCCGCCACCCGGGCTTGCCACGAAATCCGGAGCACCGCTCCTTACCGAGCCACCGCTTAACTGGCTCGAGACTTTCGGTCGTGTCGATGTGGAGCCTTCGCTGCTCGTGGGCGCGGACGATGACATTGCGCTCGCTGCCGCTGCGACGGGTGGTGCTGCTCTGGGCAGGCTTGTTCGACTTGCCGCCGACGTGACACTGCCACGATGATGGTGGTTGGAGGGCGTTGAAGGGATTGGTGCCGCCGCTGCTATGTCACCTGTACAGCGAGAGAGAGAGAGAGAGAGAGAGAGAGAGAGAGAGAGAGAGAGAGAGAGAGAGAGAGAGAGAGAGAGAGAGAGAGAGAGAAAGAGAGAGAGGGAGGGAGATAGATAGAGAGAGAGAGTGAGAGAGAGAAAGAGAGAGAGAGAGAGAGAGACAGAGAGAGAGGGAGAGATCGATTGTAGATATGAATGCAAGTAAAGCATAGAGCTGTGGTTCACTGATAGAAACGTAACCAGGCATCCAGAGTAGAGCAGAGCACACTAACACAATACAGCCCTTCGCCAACGCCATCGCAAAAGTAAGCGTATTTCCCCGATTACAAGCCGCACCTGCACTTTCTGGTCTGAACCATAATATTGTTCCAATATGTAGGGTGTCACAGTTGATTGTAAGTCGCATCCCCCTCCCTACTCGGGAAGTTTAGCTTTAAACGGTGCAACCAATATTCGGGGAAATACTGCAGCGCCATGAAAGCAACGGGAAAGCAGGGGGAGAGAGAGAGATAGAGTACAGCACAAGTACTGACCTCGTTCACTGCGACTCTCCACCGTCAGGGTCGGCTCGCCGCCACTGGTGACCGAGGCCATTGTGGAGTTGGTCGGCGTGCCAACGATGGAGTCGCCGGGACTCTGCACGCTGTTACGGTGACCCAGGGTGTTGTTGCTGGAGCTGCTACCCACTGCTCCATTGCCGGCCGCCGAGGAGGCAGAGGGGGGACCGGTGGGCGTTGTACTGCTTGCTGACAAGTCAAAACCCATGTTGGCCTGAAACACCCACACGCAAATACACCCACACATCCGCCCACACACACCCACACATACACAACCAAAAGGAAACATTTAGACTTTTCCTTAGAGGGTGCAACTCTCTGTATACTTTGAGTCCGAAGGTAAAGGGTGATTGGTGTCATTGTTGCACAACCACTGCATGTGGATTGGTTAGCGTCGTTCAGCAGTTCATGAAACTCTGGCATGCACCCGGAACAGTAAATAGTTACTACAGGTAGACTCCCTCTAATTCGAATACGGTATAATTCGAACATTCCGTGTAATTCGAACTTTTTCGTCGTACCGATTTTCTGCAAGTCACTTCAAGTCAAAATCGAATGCATAATTCGAAGTACGAAAAGTGCGCCGGTTGGATAATTCGAACCCAGTCTTCGTACAGAAGAGCTGTTTACAGTACATTGGCTATGTCCTTTGAACGCTTACCGTAAAGTCGCGAATAAAAGCCGGGCGTATAAGCACATAAGCCGCTTTCTGCATCAGGCTTTAATGCAAGCCAGGCTTGTATGCAAACCATGCTTATGCACCACTGATATTTTTGCCAGGCTTGTATGCACATAGAAGCCAGGCTTCTACGCGCGACACGCGTAGATCTACCACTGACTACCGGTATGACGGCAGTTTTACTATGCACCGTACATAGCGCACGCACTCTTGACCTACCCGATTCGCGCTTGCATAGAAGCCAGGCTTCTACGCGCGACAGGCCTATATGCATTTGACCCGTTTGATTTTCAGGCTTCTATTCGCGATGTGCTTGTATGCAAACCCGGCTTTTATTCGCGACTTTACGGTATTTCGAAGTGAGATTGAGTTGCCATCCTTGTAATTCGAAGTTCATTCTCTTCTCCTTCTCTAGCCAAGAGTAGCTCAAAATCGATCGATGGTCCGCTGCAGGATCGACTATAGCGTTCAAGAAACCCACCTGCTCTCGAAATTTGATGCAAGCCCGTGCGAGGCAAATTGCAAAGGTTTGATTGAAGACGACTTCTTCCAGGTGGCTGACTCTCTTCGCGGATCTCGATGGCCTTTCTTGCAGCGCCAGCTCGTGCGCGGAGATGTTGGCGCACAACAACACTATTGTCGTAAATATTGTCTATGCCTATGCTCCACTTCCGTTCTTCAGAACGACGTGCTGCTGTCCGACGGTCTTTCATGACGCGGATTAGGCAGCGCAGTTCTTTTCCGTTGAAATTGTTTCAGGAAAGCTGCAATGACTGACAACTTCTTCACTAGAGATGAAGATAATGTCAAAATGATTTTGCGTCGATCCAGTGTTTTGATGATCCGTTGTACATGACCGGTACGACCATAATGCTATATGTTTCGTTGATGCAAATAAAAATGTGCAAAAATATTCAGCATGTGATTTCAAGCATTTTGACATACATATCATAGTCCATCATCCATCAACTCAGAAGTCGTCAAATTCAAGCACCCTGTTGCACTTAGAAATCGATTACTTCATTTTGGCCTCAATGGGGAGTTTAGGTACCCTGCACACCGAATCCGCAAATAAAAAGAGTAAACGACTTGCACGCTTTGCAGGGGGAAGCCAACAAAGTGACCTTTTTTGGCATTTCATCGACAGCCATTGTTGTGACCTAAACCCAATCTGCAATCAGTGCCATGCGCGTTTCAGGAATGAACTTTTAGATTTTTGTGAATTACGGGAAAAATCTTGCAAATCGAGATTTGCAGTGTAAACCATTGCAGTTTCCGTATTACACGTGTGCCTGGATTCAAATTACAATAAAATTGTTGTTCGCCTACTTGTAGAGTGTTGTTCCATTACACATCTCTTTCACTGTTCTATTTAAAATTAAGCATCCGAATATATACCTTCAGGAAGATTACAATGAGCTAGTATTGAACATCATCCACCTTTGGGTTTCCGAAGTATGCACCCCGAGTCATGTCAAGCAGGTTTGAAGCGTAGTTTTTACTGTTAGGCAAAAGTGATCTACGCTTCCACCCTGAATGGAATGGAAGGTCCTGATCCCTGGAAAAATAAGGAACGTGGAGAGCTAAAAGTAAGGAATCTGCGGCTCTGGATGTTGTACATCGGGTGAGTGCCCTGCAGTTCTCTTCTCCATTAGGCCACCCTTTCTTTTTTCGTTGTTTAACGTCCGCGCCTGCGTACCTTTTTGCCTCCGACCGAAAAAAAAACAAGAAAGTAGTAGTACCAATAATATGCGAAGTTGTAAATACATGATTGTGTAGTTTCACAGTGTGCCGATCATGACCTTAAACTTATAATCTTGCCTCCCGGGCATGCCTTTGTCTTGTGTTCTTTTTCTTTTTTTGTTGGCTTTTAAATATCGTACGGTGTGTGTCCTAGTAAAATCCAGATGTAATGAATTCATGACATGCTAACTCCATGCTATGTACCTGTTTTGTTGGATTCATCAGGCATAGGCCCATTGCGTAATGATGTCATGCGTACGCGACCAACCTGGAAAGTGCCGAGTTGTGGGCAGAAGCAAATCTCGGCCTTGTATTCGTAATGTCAGCTTCTGCAAGGAAAACTTTTCGTAGTCTTTTGTTTGTCGGTGATGGAGGCGCAGGCTGTGAAGCTCTCCGAGGACGATGTGCCTTGAGCATCGTTAGGTCGGAATACTGATGCCTCTCAATGCTTGGCAAGTCAACTTTCCGTGAAAGAATTGAAGCGTTGGCTAGCTTGCCGTAATGCTCGTCGATCGGGAACGAAACCTGAATTGCTGATAGTGCTAAGCTGCTGATGATGCTGTCCCTGCTGAAGTTGATGTTCCAGCTGATAGTGCTGTAGCTGCTGATAGTGCTGTCCCTGCTGAAGTTGATGACGAATGGGAGGATGATAAGGGGAGGATGACGAGGAGGATGGTGATTCAGGCACAGCCAAGTACAGCTCGTTCCGTGGAATAGACAAAGGGTTCAGCTTTTCTAGTCAGGCCACATCCAGAAGATCCAGTTCAATTCACTGCCTGTCTTTCCACAATTCTGTTTTGTACGCTGCGTCCTCCTGCCCTCTTTCCGTAAGGACAGGAAATACAACGTTCGGATATGCTGCACTGCTGGCGGTGTGCCACATGTCCCTACGGTTCTCACTGCCTACTGCACATGCCCTGCTGGTTAGCTGGTTCCTGTAACCACATAGCGGGCCTATTATATGCATTGGAGGACTTTGTGAGGCTTGGCCTGCGTGAAGAGGCAGCCAAAACTTGTACTGAGAAACTTATGCAATGGAATCATCCCCGAGCAGCAACCGTCAAGGCCAGCAGAGTAACGGAAGTCCACCTGAAGAAGGACATGTATTCAGGCAGAGATCTTGGAGAAAAGAAAAAGAGCATCCCGTTTTATGACCCAGGCCTACAAACCGCAGATTTGTCAACCCTGAGGCAGTTGCCAGGCTGCGTAATGACTTGGAGCGCGTTGAGGAGAAAGCTCTGGCAGAGGACAAATCGGGAAAGATCAAGATGTATGGCAGCTCATGTTGGCTAAAGCTACTTGAACCTTCTCCTGTCCCAAGCTCAGATGACTCGGAATGTGACGAGGGCAGCAGCAGTGAGTCAGACAATGAGCGCCAGATGGGTGAACCAGAGTCTTCTTGTGAGGCGCCTGTGCCTATGGCCGCTATTGATCCGGAATCACCTGCTGATATTTATGAACACCGTGTTGCTGTGTCCAGTGCCCGTGCAGCTGAAATTGCAAGGGAGACGAAGGGACAGTCAACTAACCTCTCCTTGTACAATGAGCGGTGACTACGAGTGACTGCAACACTTGTTAAGAGCAATGCAAGCCGACGAAGTGATGATTTCTCCACCATCATCAACAGGAAATTGGCTCCACCGCAGCATCCTACAGCGGCTATGAAGTATGGCTTAGCGCATGAACGTGTGCTGCCAAAGCCTACATCACACGTGCACAGACTTCGGATGTTCCTGTTGTCGTCGAATCCTGTGGCCTTTTCATCCATCCAACCAAACCATGGCTTAGTGCTTCGCCTGATGGTCTGTCTCGTCATGGTCAATGGCAAACTGCAGCGTGTGGTGGAGATCAAGTGTCCTTTCACCATGCGGAATGTATGTCGCTTCGTGAGTTTGCTGGACGGCGGACTTCATGCTTGACGAATGTTGATGGCAATTTGGTCCTCAAGCGAACGCACACCTACTACTACCAAGTTCAAACGCAGATGTATGTTTGCGGTGTGCAGGCTGCCGACTTTGTCATATGGTTTCCAGATGGTCTGTTTGTGGAAACTGTCGCTGTTGATCATTCCCTTGTGAAGGAGTTTCTGCCCCGACTGGAAAAATTTTATATCTCGCATTACCTTCCGGCCGTTCATGCTGCTCTAATGTGATGTTGTTCTTAATGTCAACACTGGACTTCTTTGGAACTTTCTTTTCCTAGTTACTTCACCATAGCACTGTTTGAGAACTCACAATCTTCTTTCAAAGTGATTGTTTTTCCATTCAATCATAAAAATTAATACACTGTTTGTACTCGTGGAGTACTGAACACGATTAGTAGGCGTCTGAGTACTGGCGGGGTAAAGGACTGGTTTATTGGATGTGCCAACAGGAAGCACTAGTAAAAGGATTGGCAGCTTAGAACACCGTAGGTGACGAAATACAATAATGGTCAAATAATAGGGTGTGGGGTGGTGCCAAAACAAGAAAGAACAGAGTAATCACAACGCTCTCAACACAGCAAATAGAAAGAATAATGTGCACAGTGCTAAGCTGCACCTAAATAATAAAGTTTCTGGGAACACCACCGTTATCTGTGATAATAATAAAATGTTCGCTTATTTACATAATTATGTACATTGTTAAGCAGGACAGGGCGATTTATGAATGAAGGTGTGAAAATCGTATTCACATCAAGACCATATCAGGTAGCAACCAATGTGGGTTGGTAATTGCACAAAACACACGGTGAGAAGACAGCTTGCTCAAGAATATCAAATAAATTGTTGTCAATGACACCATCCAGAAGACGATATTGCATGCTTACTTTGCCCACAACTCGGCACTTTGCCACGAAACGCGATTACATCATGTCTCCCAAATATGGGATTACGCAATGAGCTTATGTGCTCCAATGTACCATCAAAGAGTGTTGTTCTATGCCTGCAAGTGCCGTTAGACCCAGAAATATTGTATATATCACATGCTTTACTGGTCAAAAGGTTTGATTGGGGTTTCCAGTTTTTGGAATGGGCTTCTGTTTTTTCGCCCTCCCGCGTACCTTTTCGCGAAAAAAGGACGTTAAACAATGAATTAACAAAGGGTGGCCTTACGACCAACTAGCAAACGCCATGGCTCTGGATGCTGACAGCAAACAGTTGAAATAAATGCAAGGCTGCTTTGAGCTTGTAGCAACCAGGTAGTAGTACAGTTACAGTTGAACTACTATCTAGTTGCAACGTTGAGATTCAGTATTGATACCATTGTAGTTGCAAGCAAGTTACTACAACAATTGCAGTACAATAGTCGTGTAGTTTTTTGAAAATGGTGATCATCTTCATCTTCTTCCCGGTGCGCATGTACGCATATTATTTGAATCTGTGCGTGCTCCAAGCCAACTCACCTCTGCTCAAATTGACGGCGATTTATTTCGCGATTTTAGGTCGATCGCCACGGAAAACCACACCAAACGTTGACAAAACTCCACGTTTTTCACTGAAGACGCATTGGATGTCCTAATAAAACGGATGGAAAACCTCGTAATGGCTGACGAAGAAGAAGAAATTTGTCGAACTTCCAAGGCGCACTGCAAAAGGAGAGCAAGAGTTTCGCCAGGGAAAGTAGGCAGGTCGGATTCAGTGATGCTTTTGCTGTCGATTGATGTCAGTTCCAGGTGTTCGATTTGTAAGTGCAACAGGGGACTCACTTTCGCACCACTGGCTGATGGACTATCAGTGCATGGGGCTACATTCGGATAATTAGAAGTTAGGGCCTGGCAATTTGAGGTTCAAATTAAAGGGAGTCTACCTGTATACGCAGATAACACATACAGTCAACTTCGCTAATAACGACTTCGGATATAACGACAATTCGCGAATAACGACAGCATTTCCATGCCCAGAGCAAAGTCCCTTCCAACTGTAATACATATAATAAGACTTCGGATATAACGACACTTCGCGAATAAGGACACTTTTTTGATGCCCCGCCGAATGTCGTTATAAGCGAAGTTGACTGTATACCACACTGCTTTACTTACTTCAGTGTCTGGAGATACGTGGATTTTGTAGAGAGAAAAAAACCCTATGTACAGAAAATCCTGTCAAGGCGACCACCTGTCCCAGAAGATCACTGCAACCAGGACCAAGAATGCTATTTCCAGTCAAATGACCCTGGATAAGGAGACCAAATGGTAACGGAGACCACGTTTTGAATGTCCGTTGAGCGGTCGTCTTAGACAGGTTTCACCAAGAGTACATGAAAACCAGAGTGTGCAGCTTGGGGCCTTTTCTGCTATGGGTGTCTGTCACGACGGAATTCCGTGATTACATCATGTTTGGCGCAGATCTGCGGCGGGAAATGGCGTAGTGCGTACAACTGAGCTGCAGTTGTGCAGAAAGAGACCTGCTTGAATCACTAAAATGATGTAATCACGGAATTCCGCCGTGACAGCCACCCATCCGAGCTGCACACTCTGGTTTTCATGTACTCTTGGTTTCACTGTACCATGCACCATGTATACGCCCCGTTGCAAGAGAAGCACGCAAATCTGCACATACCAGTCTAGAGTCACCAGCAGCATCGTGATGGCCCGACGTCGAGATGTTATCACAGCTTTGCTCATCCATGTCACTGTCCATCTTCTCCGCAGTACTGCTCACCTGTAAGCATAAGAACAAACAGCCCAGAACCGTAACCACTACTGCTGTAGGGTACTCGTATGTGCACGCCGGCTCGACTATATAAAATAGTTCTACTAGTTGAGCACTCTCACGTGGGGCATTGCGCTTGCTGTTTGCGCTACGCAGAGCTCACAGACTTGTCAGTTTGAGCACTTTGGCAAAGTACGTTCGCGCCTGGTTTAAACCTGGCCGTGGATTTTTTCACTGCTATCAAGTTCGGCCACAATTTTTTATGTGATGTGCTGGCAAGTCCACAAAGGACGAAACAGTTCTGTCCGCAGATTGAGTAGTTCTACAGTTGTGGCAAGTGAAATCCGACACTTGCCATAGGGGACAGCGCCTCAAATGGACATCAATGATGTAATGCACTGCACCTAATTTGTACTATAGAGCCGTATGCATCCCAAACAGATCGAAAGGTCACAGCGTAGATACACACAGTTCACAAATATGGTACACATAATGAGTATTAACTGGTTTGAGGGAAATCCAATTCCCATTCATTTTTGCCAGCACCTTTTGAACCTTGACTGTGATGAGTACGAATTCTGTCATCAGACAGATAAAGTTGTATGTAACACATGTACTGTACGTATGCAGGGCTGCAGGATGCACGGTGCAGTCCCTTATGCCAAGTGTCGGATTTCACTTGCAACAACTGTACATGAGATTGGCCTAGGCAAGGACTCTGCGCCTCAGTTCAAAACGGGGGGGGGGGGGGGGGTCCCTCACCAGACAGTAGCGTATGCTGAAATATGCTCACCTCCGTGTCGGCATCGGACGTCTGAGACTCTCGGTCCGCAGTCTGTCGCTCGTCCAGAGCTAAATGGCTGACGGTGACGTCGAGTAGGTCCAGGTCGCTGTCTTCACCGTCCGCCATCAGTACCTGTCAGCGAAGTGTGCGTGAAAACACACACAAGATAATAATTAAGTCAATGCACCGTCCGAAACAGACGTCCAGGTAGACGCACAAGAACACAGGAACACGCAAGTGACCAAACAAGCCCCCCCCCCCCCCCCCCCCCCGGACACCCACCCATATACTAGTACATGTACACCCACACACACACACCCATTCAGACTCACCCACCCGCACAGACACACACACACAGAACACACACAGAGGCAAGAAGTCAGGAAGCACAGGTGCAAGTGCGGTAGGTAGTTTACGAGCAGCCATGCCGTGGACAACCGGACACAAACACGTCGGCTGGACCGTGAGGAGAGGGAAAGGAATCAGAATGCACAAATGAGAGAGAGCTTGGCGGAAACAAAGCTACCAGAACAGCCCACATCCTTGTCCCCAGGCAGCATGCACAATGCAATGCCATGGGCCCATTGCACAATGACATAATTCGTACCTTATTCCTTAACCATAAACAACACCCCACAGGCACAGCCACCTGGGCATGGTCGTGTGGGGGTGTTGCACAGTGCATTCCTGACCCTAGCGGACTCATTACGGCAATGCGCAATCGGCGTATGCCAAACGGGATTAGATCAGTAAGACAGATCCCCACAAGCGTCATCCTACCTTCTTCATCTTGCGGTAGTTGAGATTATCCAGCTTGCGCACGGCTCGCTTCGTTCTTGAGATCATCCCCAGTATGCTTTTGGGCATATCAGTGCGATCCAAAAACCGATGCTGCAAAGAGTGGACACACACACACAACAAGTACACAGACATACTGCTTACAAAGAGAAACTAAATTCAGGCTCTATTGATTACGAGACACGTATAAAGAGATCTACATTGTAGCGTCAGAGCTAGAGATAAATAAATACATAGACAGGCAGACAGACCCAGACAGACCCAGAGAGAGAGAGAGAGAGAGAGAGAGAGAGAGAGAGAGAGAGAGAGAGAGAGAGAGAGAGAGAGAGAGAGAGAGAGAGAGAGAGAGAGAGAGAGAGAGAGAGAGAGAGAGAGAGAGAGACAGAGAGAGAAAGAGAGAGAGAGAGAGAGAGAGAGAGAGAGAGAGAGAGAGAGAGAGAGAGAGAGAGAGAGAGAGAGAGAGAGAGAGAGAGAGAGAGTAAGTTACATTTATAAAGACAGGTAAGTCTAACAAATGAGGACTGAGACCTCTACAACAGGGTTTTTACGCCTGAAAGCAGGTGCATGATTTAACAAGCAGGTTGTCAGTCTAGATTTTATGCGCAGATGGAGAAAAAGCGCAGAATTTTTGTAATGAGATGAAAAGCAGAAATAATAAGAAATAATAAGAAAAGATGAAATGAAAGCCTGCTCACAACCCCGCCCAGCCTTGCGAACTGGGTATGGTGGATTAAGAACCCGGTTCAACGCTCGAGCAAGCGCTCTCCACTCAAGGTGTTCACAGCAACTGATAGGAACTCATATGGGGAAATTATAGAAAAGAAATAATAAGATAAAGAGAATAAATTTCAACGCACCTCAATAAACGGAGCCCCACATACAGTACCTCAGAAAAGTGGATCTTCCGACCAGTGTTTTTGTTGACGTCGCAACCAGATGATGTAGCTGCTTCGCAGAGACGTCTTACTGCACAAATTACAAATAAATTTTATTCTTCGATTAGAAAACCCAAGCGCTTTCAGAGCCCTCCGAAGAGAGTCCGGGATGAAACCACGCACACCTACCTCAACCGAAAAAGAAACGACCTGCCACCCGTTTGCTCGGCATTGATCGGCCAGATCCGCATACCGCCTGTCCTTCCGCGAGTTACTGACACTGAATCTGTCCTCAGCACAAACTGTCAACTCCATCCAGAATACAATCCTACGACTCGTAGAGTACAGAACTACATCTGGTCTTAGGGTGGTAAGTGCAACACAGCTAGGGAAAGAAATCTTTGCACTAACTGAGTCGACAAGAAGTTTCCAGTCTGAGGCCGCTGACAGGAGATCAGTCGTAACCAACTTCCGTCTGGGCTGAACGCGAACTGGCTTCTCTCCCGCCTTGCAAAACGAGATGAAGTCAAGTTCATTTGAATTTTCGGTTTGTACGGTGTTTGCAGCAGTGCGGATTCGAATCTCCTCACGCATGTTCCTGACGATGACCCCGAGTACGTTGTCGTGCCTCCAGGTGTAACGTCCCTGGTCCAGCGCTACGCGACAAGCGCCAAGCACGTGGCGTGTAGTACAGGCCCAGGCACGGCACAAACTACAGTACGGATCCACTACGGTGTTTCCCCAACGGCGTAGGTTCGTCGGAGAAGGTAGCACGTCGAGGGTTGATGCGAGAAGAAATTTCAAATCCTTACCAGTACCACCGTACAAAAGGGATTTCCACGAGAGGTCCTGCCACATCACCGATGTCCACTCCAACCACTTGCCTTGCACCTGAAGAGTCTTCAGCCTCAAAATCTGCTCCTGCGCGTTGATCTCCTCAAATGTTTGAAGGAGATCCTTCCTCGGGGGTTTGGAATGCTGCTTCGGAGCACGAGCACCCAACCCTGCACGATGACTTGAAGATGACGGTGGACGGAGAGTCCCTGAACCTACTGATGCCTCTGCACACTCCAGCTCTATTGTCGCCGCATATCGCTTTGTCAGCTTCGCATCCTTACTCCGACGCAGAGTGTACAGCGCCCTCGATCGAGAGAGAGAGAGAGAGAGAGAGAGAGAGAGAGAGAGAGAGAGAGAGAGAGAGAGCGAGAGAGAGAGCGAGAGAGAGAGAGAGAGAGAGAGAGAGAGAGAGCGAGAGCGAGAGAGAGAGAGAGAGAGAGAGAGAGAGAGAGCGAGAAAGTGTGTGTGTGAGAGAGAGAGAGAGACCGAATGTACCTGCATAAGATGAGAAGATGACGGCCGGTTTTCTGGCTCCTTGTGGAGTGCTTGGGCAACAAAGTCGACAAATGTTGATGACCTGCATTATGCGAAGATAAGCGACACAGCACATGTCAGTGTCTATGCGGATTAGGAATGACACCCACACCCATACATGCACACACCAACGTATGCTCCCCCCCCCCCCCCCCCCTCTCTGTCTCTCTCTTTCGAATGCACACTTGCTACACAAACACACATGCGTGCAAATAGGGCAGTTTGCATCGCCCACCCACCCACCGACCACGCCGGGGCAGAATCACTCACCACTCATGTGCATCCTTCAGCGTCGGTGGTTCGTTCTGCGCTATGTGGTAGAGCGCAGACATGGCATTCATGTTGAACAACGGCGGTTTGCGTTCAGCTGTGCCGGAAAACACAGGGTAACACACAGAGGGTCAAAAGAGCCCCGTTGCAATCAACTAACAAAATCGAATAAGTTTAGAATGTGCTCGCCCCCAGATAGAGTACAGTCGTCCCTCTCTAATCCGGCACTTGTTTATCCAGCACCCTTGCAAACCAGCACACTTTCTGGCAAAACGGATTTTTTCAGTTCATTTTCTACGCTTTAATCCGGCACTTGAATTCCGCCTCCAGCAGCGATTTTCTGCAACAAATCACTCAAACTGTACATAATTCGATTTTCTAATCCAGCAGTTGTACATCGCAGACTGTCAGGGACCATTGTAACATACACAACACATGCAACATACACTTGGGAATATCCTATGCTAGTGCATAAGATATTCTCAAGCGTATGTTATAGACATGCATTCCACAAAGTACTTGGTTTGACACAGAAAATCGCTACGTTTTGACGTACGACACAAACATGTATGATAACATGTGGGCCGGGTTGGAGGGCAGGATTTGATAATCCAGCAGAAAATGCCGTTGCAAAGGGTGCCGGATTAGAGAGCGACGACTGTAGTAACAAAGAGTATGTGAAACCAAGAGTACATACGAGTGTGCAACTCCCAAATACACTGCTGTCCCGACAGAATTTCAAGTTGACATCATTATTTATGATGCAATGCTCCTTGCACCAGTGATTTTCAGCATGTGTACGGGCGTCAACGCATCACACGTTTTTCTTTGCAATAATTTGTACAGGATCAGATAGGCTTTGGTCCACCACAGGTTCCGGATTCGTCTGATAATCCGTGTACAGTGCGCATTGCATCATAAAATGACGTCGACTTGAAATTCTGTCGGGACAGCACCCATAGTCGAGTTGCACACTCTTGGGGGTTGTGTTCTCTTTGATGAAACCCAGAACGTGCAGCTTCTGACTTTTTCTGCATGGGTGTGCGTCACGGCGAAATTCCGCGATTACATCACATCTGGTGCAGATCTGAGGCGGGAAGTGGCGTAGTGCGTACAGCTGAGCTGCAGTTGTGCGGAAAGAGACCTGCTTGTATGCACTACATCACTAAAATGATGTATTCGATGAATTTCGTCGTGACAGCAACCCATCAGAGCTGCACACTCTGGATTTCATGTACTCTGGGTAGTGAGTAGGAAACAGAAACACTGGGAAACAGTGCTTGCACTGCAAACTCACCCAGCTCGATACACGTGATACCAAGAGACCAGATATCCACCTATCAGAGGCAACAACAAAGAGATGGACGAATAGACCATGCACACAAACACACACACACACAACAGAAAAGACAAAAATAATATGAGTGACAAATGAAGAGGAAAGGGCTAGAACTGGTCAACAAGAAAGGCACCTGAACGGCAGGAAGACGATCAAAACTAGTTCTGCACTCCACATCAGCCCAACTCAAACTGGCCTTGGAAGGGAGTTCGACCACCCCTCCCCCCCCCCCCCCCGCATTGCGCGACTATCAACAGTTCTTACATGTTAACTTCTGCCCTAAACAGCTGAGTAACAGCAAGCCAATGGCCGCAGCATAGGCATCAGCAGCAGTACTACACCGTTTGAAGTCTCACGACAACCATGCAAGAACGGGTGAGCGTGTACACAGGCACAGAACCATCCCCCCCCCCCCCTCCCCCACAAACAAAACCTGCATGTCAAACAATAACAAATTTCGTGATGGACTGATGGACTGCACAGAAGTTAGCCAGCGGAGAAAGGCGAGAAATTCCCTAGCTGGAACATCATCATATCAACTCATGAGCAGGTCAAACGACTGTAAAACCAGAGCAAGAGAAAACTTGCACAGCGCAAGTGCACGCCAACAACACACTCTTGGTTTCAAACCTTGATATAGTGCCCCTCCGACAGCAATACCCGACAAGAACCGAGGGCAAGCTTTTAACCTTAATTTGGCCGTCACAAGAATTCAGCGTGTTCTTGCAGTTTTTTTCTTTTGTTTCGGCTTGTATTGGACCAATTAAGCATGTTTATAAGTTTGAACTGAATATGTCCATGCGTTATGGAAATATTTATATGTTCCCAAAAGGGAACGTTGGCCGGATCGCGTACCAAAATGACCATGGTTTTTATGAAGGGAAGATGCAATATGATATAATGGATTATGTTGTCTTCTAAGTGTTTGTGGAGCAATGCAAACATGAACAAGCAGTAATGGAGAAGAAAAAAATATGTAATAGTCGTCAAAGAGTGTCCAGCAATGTTTCTTAGTGTTTTCGGCTGCTAACGTTCGCGTCTCGTATACACCGTGGCATTCGATCCTCGATCGAAATGCAGTCGAACTCCACACTTAGAACAGTAACATATCGTGGTTTGTCTGCACCATTTACAACGACATTGTGTTGTCCACATTGTTGTTGTCAAACGCGCTTGTATTGCACATCAACAGCAAGACACTGGTGCTTCTGGGCGGGGTCGGCTATAGTAAAATAGGACGGCGATCTCGGGATGAGCCTGGATGTAGGACATTGGCTTGGGGCTCACCGCTGCTTGAAAAATTGGCACTCTCAGATCAGTTGTAAGAATGTGGAGCCAGACAAAAAGAATTACAAGGAATATCTCAAGATTGTCGGTCTCCGAGCTAATGTTGGCCTTGTCCGTATCGCGGGTATCGCGCAGTATTTACTCGTCAAATAGTGTTTAGAGATGTACAGGGTGTGTATATCTCGCGATTGGCAAGTGGGTGATGCTGTAGTGATCTCATGGTGTTCGTGAAGGGATTTGTCCAGTTCAATTTCAGGACCCCTATCGTAAACACCAGTCTATTTCACCCAACGCGTTGCTCCAGCGGGTTGGCGTTTTTTTGCGGTCGTACTCACTATCAACAGGAAAGGCACCAACATCATTATCCTCTCCATTCGTCAACTGGTAGTTGTCTAGGTCCATATCTCTTGCAAGTTCGATGAAACCCTTATCATCCGTTGAATCATCTGATTACTACTCTATTTCATCGTCCACGTTCAGATCAACGAGAAGTGGTGAGCACACATGCTCTTTCCCTGGGCACAGCAAATTCACTGCATCAGAATCACGGAATCATTAGCACCATGCAGTTGTGAATTTGCAGTGCTCAGAGAAGGAGCAAGTGTGCTCACCACTTTGTTTCGAGTTCCTGAGCTGCAGGATGCCTTACTCCTATAGCGCTTACGTTCAGATTGCCAGTAATCGGTGGCGCTAGGAATAAGTCTTGAAGTGTGTTGGAGTTCTCAACAATGTCCTTAGCTTTCATTGGAATCACTTTTGAGTCCCTTTCCAGAAAGGACTTTGCTACTGTAAACCTTTCCCTCTGTCGTACCACATTACAGCTAAAGCGATATTTTCTGACAAAAATGCAACCGCGCGGAGGAAAAGATCATCGAAAGTCCAGGAGAACGCCATAAAGCATCCATACTTTGCTGAATAGTGTTCAAGTGAATCTTGTTACACAAAAGAAAACATACTTCAGAAGTATACTCCTTTGGAGACTGTTTAGCAATCTTTACTTTGGCAAATGTCAGCCTCGCACAGCATTGCTGTATTCAGCATGCTAGTGAATCACAAATATATGACCAAATTTGGTTACCATGGAGATGGTCCAATCACCATCAAAACATCAAAAAGGCTCCATCAGTTATATATCTACATTTACGGATGTTACAAACAAGGATATGCGCTAGATATACTGGTTCCTGAAATCAGGTGAAAATGAGGTTTATCTGGGCCTCGGATCTGGCCAACGTTCCCTTTTGGGAACATCGAAGAAAGACGGCGGGGTTCTATGTGCCATGATCAAATTTCCGGTGAATCTTCAGGCCAGTTGGCTGGCCATACTAGCAGAGTACACTTCTTACGTGTGGATTACTCTGAGAAAGACTGTTTTTCACACCAGAATTCTCAATTTCTGAAGTACGGCCGAATACCGAAAATTCACGACATTTCGCGTTATATACCGATACTTGAAAAATTCAAAAGCCTGACAAATATTCCAAGATTCATGATCATCAGCCTTCTAGATATGCATATAAACAGAAAATGCGGAGGAAAAATGAATTTCCCTTGACCAAATCGCATGCGGAAAGAAATGTTCCCTTTTGGGAACATTGGCCTGATTAAGGTTAAAGAAGCACCGAACGAGTCGGCAGCAGCAGCACCACCACCAGCAGCAGCAGCAGCAGCAGCAGCAGCAGCAGCAGCAACAACAGCACTATCACCAGCACTATCACCATCAGCAGCAGCACATGCAGCAGGCTACAATGGAAGTAATCAACAGCGTTCCTGAGAGTGGTACATGTACCCGAGATGGCAAGCAACAGCAATGCTGCTCTTGTTGTTGTTGTTGTTGTTTGTTTGTTTGTTTATTTAGAGTCGAAGAACAAACAGGCAAATTTGCCTAATTACATGATATCGACTAAAGGCTTTTTAAAAGCTCTGAACTCACATTGCCCGTATACTGGCCCTCGTCCATGGCAAGGATTACTTCTGGTGCCATCCTGTAACAGAGTGGTACGCATAGTGGAGAAACAATGACACGAGTCCGCGCAGAACAAACAAGGGTAGGCGCATGTATCCAAACAAGTCCACTCAGAATGCCGCCGGTGAACCAATCATACCTACTAATACACACGCATACGTACACACGCACACGCACACAAACAGACACAAGCAAACACACATATCACACACAGACACACCAGCAGCACACACCAGCAGCAGCACCACACACACCAGCAGCACACGCATACACCAGCAGTCTCACCAGTAAGGAGTCCCCACGAAGGAATTCGCTGGCGAAACGAAGGACGCTGAGCCAAAGTCAGCTACACGCAACAGACATCAAAATACACAGGTAAGAATGCATTGCTTACACAATGTCTGAAACGATCGTAAGTTTTTCGAATACTGCTCCTGATACTCTCCTGCCTGAAGATTGATTTCCAGTAATCGATAGAACTATTAGTGAATGGCGTAAGATTAGCCCACAAAAGCTTTCCTATTTGCTCAAAGTTATCCATTCAGCATATCAAGACATCGGCGGGCGGGAGTAAACCGGATAAATAGCCACTCTGGATACAGCTGAACCCCAAAGATCCAAATACGTGTACATCGCAAAACGTGTAATAGTCGAATGTGATGGAAAATCGCAAAACAAATTTTGCACCCCAGGTTTCAGTCCTGGTGGTGCTAGTGAATTTTTCTGCCGTTCTTTTCTCTCTCTTTTCATTCCCACCAACAATTGACCATGCCGAAACTATTAGGGAATTGGTCAGAAATTAAGTGCATGAGCCTTCCGCGAAATAAATACTCCCCACGGTCCGAGGTCTGGGTGTACATACCTAACTTGACTCGGCCAGTATCGGTTAGAAGAATGTTGCCCGCTGTAGTTGACAGCAGTGCAAACAGAGGAAACACAATGATACAAGACAATAAGGAATATGCGAGGGAGAGAGAGAGAGAGAGAGAGAGAGAGAGAGAGAGAGAGAGAGAGAGAGAGAGAGAGAGAGAGAGAGAGAGAGAGAGAGAGAGAGAGAGAGAGAGAGAGAGGCAAGAGGTGAGCATGAGAAAGCAAGCTGGCAACACCTACCTTTGATATCGCGATGGATCCGGTCATGTCCGTGAAGGTAGAGAAGTCCTTGGAGCGCACCGTGGCACACGGCACTGATCTCGTCTTCCTCCAACGGTGCTTTGTGCACTGCATCGTTAGCAATTACACAACAGGACACAGAAAAAGAGGGAAAGTATGCGTCAGTAGTGTCACATCACAAGATCCCAACCACTGCAGAGACCACGCTCTCCACCACAACTCTGGCGTTTCAATACTCTTGCTATGTGCAATGACAGAAAGAGCAGAAGTCGTTCCTTGTGTGTGTGTGTGTGTGTGTGTGTGTGTGTGAGTGCGTGTGTGGTCAATTCATCAGCCTTGCAAGCTGTTGAATGGTGTAATCCCAGCACAAGTTGCTATGTCTAAGACATAGCTGTTTGCTATCATCGCTTCTGCGATGGGCAGGTCTGAGATGAGGTGAGGTGAGTGTGTGCGTACGTGTGTGTGTGCGTATGTGTGTATGCGCATTCTACATTCTATTCTCTCACCTTCGATAATGTCCGACGCTGATCCAATACAGTACTCCATGACCAGCTGCAGGAAAAAGAAGAAGACAGGATCGACAAGGCAACAACAAGACAAGCAAAACCATGAGGAGACAAGGACGAACAGCTCATAGCTGGATTGGTGGAAATCGACTAGTCACCAAACACAGTCATGCTGCTGGAGTACCTACTACAGTCGTCCCTCTCTAACCCCCACCTTTTGCAACGGAATTTTCTGCTGGATAAACAAGGGTGCTGGATTATCAAATCCTGCCCTCCAACCCGGCCCACCTGTTAACATACATGTTTGTGTCGTACGTCAAAACGCAGGGATTTTCTGTGTCAATCCAAGTACTTTGTGGAATGCATGTCTTCAACATGCACTTGGGAATATCCTATGCACTGGCATAGGATATTCCCAAGTGTATGTTACATGTGTTGCGTATGTTACAATGCTCCCTGACGGTATGCGATGTACAACTGCTGGACTAGAACATCGAATTATATACAGTTTGAGTGATTTGTCGCAGAAAATCGCTGCTGGAGGCGGAATTCAAGTGTTAAAGCGTAGAAATTATACTAAAAAAATCCGTTTTGCCAGAAAGCAGGCACGTGCACCCCCCCCAAAAAATTTTCAATCTGGGTAATTGCAATTGTAATGTATGCAAATATGCTCTAAAATTCAAGAAAGGTTGCAAACAAATTGCAGAAAATTGCCGGGGGGGGGGGGCTCCCCTCGGCTCCCGTGCACCCCCCTAGTTGGGGGGGGGGGGGGGGCGAGCACGCCCCTGGAAAGTGTGCTGGTTTGCAAGGGTGCTGGATAAACAAGTGCCGGATTAGAGAGGGACGACTGTATTAAGGGGTCGAGGGGAAAGTCTTTAGTCGTCCCTGAAACGAACATCATTCATTGGGGGGGGGGGGGGGGGAGGGGGAGCGAGCCAAAATCGCAAGTCGCCCGCCACTGTACGTACATTGTACATGCGTGTGATTTTCGTTGTCCGGCATAGCAAGCTGCGTTCGTTTCAGAGGGAGGGGAAGGGGTCCGAGTACGAAATGAACAATGTTCGTTTCAGGGATGACAAAAAAACTTTTGCGATAACCCCTGCCTACCCAGCTGTGCAAGACACATTGTGAATTTCACAAAGAGAGACCAAAGAGAAATTCTTCAGCGGCCTAAAATGGAGAGAGACACTAGTAGAAAGAAGATAACTTTCGATGTACGTTTTCTGGAAACCAGGGAGCCTTAGCGAACATGGAGACGACATTACATCATAGTAACCAAAATGATGTGTTTACAGTGGTGTCGGGTGCCAAAGAACTTGGGGGGGGGGGGGGGGGGGGGTCGGCCGCCTAGCCTACAGTCCATTCATCGGAAACTGTCCCACTGGCTTTTGAAAGTCGGATTTGGGCCGAATTGAGGATCAAAAACCCACTTTAAATCTCAAAAATCTGGGTTTGGGATCTGCTTCTCCATGCATTTTGCCATGGCCTACCTGTCCTAATTTTGTAAAACCTGGCTGAATTTCTATTTCCCTGTTCTTGGACTTTTCTGGCCTCAAATGGGGCAAGGAGTAATTGCACGGGTCACACAATGCAGGATGTACTGTTGTTTTCACGATATCTACAACTATGTGTGGGAGACACCAACAAGTTAGGGTGCCAGTTTCCAATGAATGTGAATGGACTGTAGAGCGTTCTTGTTGTATTACAGTCTATGCACAGTTGAGTCACCGTGTATACATTGGCATGCTGGGTTAAATCCTAGCCTGTTCGTTCTTCGGAGTTCTGTTCTTCGGCACAGGGCAGTACTGTAACCAAGGGTTAGACGTTCTAAGCGATCAGTTGTCTGTGCAACTGGCAACCGCGATCGCCGCATCGGCATACTGAGTGCGTTCGACTCTGCCTGCGATTCGATTTTGAATCCATTCATGAACCGCCCCTGGCTATTCTCATCACCCGATGTGAATAGGATGAATCGATTACAAACCGATTCCATTGCTTATGGCATGAAATCGAACGGCGAGATTCCTTTCATGAATCGATTCAAGGCAGTATTCGAACACATCCACCAAGCCCTAGAGCAGCCCAGACCAGACCGGAGGCGATAATCTGATGATATACCAGAAGCAATAGCAACTTGTGCTGGGATTGCACTATTCAGATTGCAAGGCTGATGAATTCACTGCCACTATCCAGCCTGGTCTACACCACATAGCTATTCGAAGTTTCCATGTGCTCACATACGGCACGTATAAATCGTCCCCGCCCCAAGGGCTATCGCAATGGGCAGGCCGAGAGCGAAACCCACATGGCTAAGCGTTACAGTCTCCCATGCCGTTACCCTGTGCCCTACTACGACTCCCTGATGAACACCGGCAGCTTACCCAGGCATGGCACTCCTTGATGAAGCAGCCCTTGTAAAGAACAATGTGATCGTGCGCACACTCGCGTAAGAACTTCACCTCCTTTACGATGTCTTGCCATTTCTGCACACACGCATGCACGCACGCGAGCAAGCACGCAGACACACACAAACATGCACATGCACATACACACACACACACACACTCACACACACACACACAAATCCAACACCAACAGCAACATTTAGTTGCTAAAGTCACTGGACACAGCAGTAGCAACAACAACAACAACAACAACAACAACAACAACAACAACAACAACAACAACAACAACAACAACAACAACAATAGCAGTAGCACCAAAAAGTGAAATGACAACCCCATCCACCTGCAGAAAGAAGTATGCCGCCACCAGCAGTACTGGTGAGATCCAAGTCATCAAAACGTGGACTCCTGTTGAGGCATGTGCATCCCACCACCCACCCAACACCCCACCCCCCTCACACACGCGTGCACACACACACGGTTGCACTTGCCGACTGCCATAAACTGGTCACACGGGTCTCCCCGGGGGAGAGGGGAGAGAGATTGAAAAGGAATCTCGGAAAGACGACTCAATTCGCTATGAACCCCACAGAGACGCGGAGTAGGTAAGACGCAGAAACGCACAACAAAAAGCAGCTGTACAACTCACCTCTTGTGCCTGCTTGCCACTGTATGCCATCTTCTTGATGGCCACCACCTCGCTGGTGACATTGTCACGCGCCTACGTGAGGACGACAGTGTGCACGGGCGACAGCATAGCCACGTGCAAACACACACACACATACACACATATGAACAAACACATGCATGAACGGGCACGCACACCCACACGAACACGACACACACAAACACACGACAAACACATGACAAACACACGACAAACACACACACACACACTTGTACTTGTACTTGTTGCTCACTGCCAAAACTGGTCACGTGGGTCTCCCCGGGAGAGGGGAGAGAGACTCAAAAGGAATCTTGGAAAGATGACTCAATTGGCAATTGAACCGCCCAACGGACGACACCCCCTGAAATCCCCAAAACTCTGGGTGGACTTGAAAATGATCCCACTTATGGGCTCACCACACCTCAGTAAGTGGGTGAGGACAAGGTGCAGAAAAAGGATTGACGGCATCAGGGTATCCGTCCTGGGATCCAACTGCATGTACCCCTGCCCCCAGTGAAGGTAATACTTGCTACTAGTGTGGGTGGCTAAATCAGAGTGGATCTGATACAAGCTTCACTAGCACCATGATTACACAAGAGTTAATCTAGCCAGAAGTAGTCCATGATTAACAGGTATGTATACTTCAAATAGAAAGTATATGAACCCTGAAACCAACAAAGGTGGTAGGTACAACATTACACCTTCAAGCAGCCGAGCCCGTTGGCAACAGACCCAACACTATCCGGCATAAGTGTACCCACCAACCGAACTAGCCGACACACACACACACACACATTAGCGCTGCAACACGTCTCCCAAGTCCCATACGCTTACACATGTGCACTGGGCGTCTTCACACCATTTCGTCTACGTTGCACCAAACATACCGAACCCGCCAGCGTGTGAACCTACTGATATGTGCTAGTCGGGACTCATTTCCACAAGCTACATCATATCTCATGATGCAACCAGTGCAGCGGATGTATCCAAGATATGAGAGGTTCATCGGGCACAATAGAGAAGTTCAGATGCACGTTATTTCCGTCGAATTTGGCGTAAACTCCAAATTTTGACGTGAGCTGCAGGTCACTCGCGTTGTTTTTCAACGCGCGAGCCGAATAACGCGAGCTGAACTTTCGCGTCGTGTCAGAAATAACGTGCATCTTAACCTCTCTAATGTCACCATGGGTAAGGCAATGTGCATTGCATTAAGAATAATGACGTGATTCTGACAAACGAGACGTGGCGGAGGTTCGACGACGGGGAGTTGAAACATGCAGGGGGGGGGGGGGGGGTGACGCACTCTCGACTGCACCCAGCGGCAGACACAGAGAGACACTGGCCGTCAGCCGGATTACGCACCCAACTCACTCACGCACAGATACTATATGCTGTATCATACGCGCGCACATACACACACACACGCACACGTGTGAGCGCGCTCGTACCGTCAACGACAAAGAGAACGACTGCGCCAATATACTAGAACTCTCCTCCGCATCAGGTCGCAAGCATACTTCTACCAAAGGTGAAACAATTTTTTTCCGACACGCACATTCAATTTCTTCTCGCATCCTACTTGATCTCATACAAGAAGTGCAAGTCGTGCATAGTGGCCACAGTCCTTATGTCTGAATGCGTGCAGTGTTCTGCGGACCCCATTCCCATTCATCACTGCCATTTCCTGCTCGCACTCGCCATGCACGCCGAAATTGTTGAGTACTGGTGCATGTGAAAAAAAACTGCATGTGGTGAGTGAAAAATCTCTCCGATTGACGTTGAACAGAGCACAGCGGTGGAATGGCGCTCCAGCCACTGACCCGGCTCAATGAGTATTCGGCGAGGCCCTCTGGCACACCGTCCACGATGCGCAGCGATCCGACATGGGCCAGGCCACCGCGCGGCATGGCACATTCGATCGGTGAGAAAAAAACTCAACAAAGAATGAACTAACTTCCTGACCAACAAATTATATTCCACATGCCATGCCGGCTCGATTCTGCAGCTTCAAAGAAGGTCAGGCAGGATCATGGTATCTCTCGGGCCCAGAACAATATCACAGTTGGTCCAAACAAAGTCAGTTTACGACACGGGATATGTTTTTATGGCATATTTCCTCTTCCACAAAACGTCCGAGCGTCAAAACAGGTCACATAAAAATAAACTGAAAATTAGACTTGGAGCACAAAAACACGCCGGTTCCATTGGCTGTCCACTGCAAAGAGGAACTTCTCATGTACACAAGAATAATGCCATGCAAGCACGGCAGGACACCAGGCAATACTCACGTAATAAACAGACCCGAAGCCGCCATGGCCAATTTCCCTGAAGTCAGCATAGACAACTTCTGGATCCTTGGGATTGAAAAAACCCCGAATGGCCGGGTCGTTGAAGGGATCGATCTTGCTTGCAGCGCCTCTCACCATGCTGCCGTGCCGACGTGAAGTCCACGCTCGACAAGATAAACCTTATGTGATCTCAATCATAAGGAACTGGCTGAGAGAATCCTCGCGACAACGACAAGGCCCAACAGGGAGGATGGTTGCACTTATGCGAAATTATTTCACTGTTCGCCAGTTGCAAGGCTTGATCTCTTGCTCTCGTCCTCACTCTGCCACAGCCCAGCATGAGCTGGGTCTTTCCACGGGGTAGCACAATACTTCAGTACCATCTAGTTTCGACTCATGGCCGTTGGAAATCAATTCGTTCGTGTCCTTGTCCTTTCCACTGACACCAGCACACAGAAACCGAAGAATCTTCAGAGCAGTTCGCCTCCAACTCTTCGACTTCAAGCTGTTGGTTGATGTGTGAAACTGCTTGTAACCCTTCAAATTTTACTAAATTATACCAAACAACCCGGTTTGTTCAGGAAATCCAAACGTACTCCATGTAACCGTCACGTGTTGTCATACAACCAGTGTGAACTGCGAAGAAGCGAATGCTTCCGAATCCAGAAAAAACGCTCCGGGTGTGTTCGTAATACGAACCAAAACGATTTTGTGCCATGTGACGCACACAGTCTCCTGGTCACTGCTCGCTCTGCTCGTACGTTGATCGTACTTGCCGATCGAATTCGCGAACTGAGCTGAGTCACTCCGTCTTATCTGTGTCTTTCGTTCAATCATGGCAACTTCGAAGCGTTTTATACCTGCGAAGCTGGGTTTGCGCCAGCCTGAAGGCTCGGCTTGCTGCTGAAACCTCACGCTTTTCTGACGCCAACATTCTTCTCAAATCGCTCAGTCCTCAGCATGCAGCACGAACACTCGACTCGAGTAGATCTGCTCGTCTACAATGTAGTCTGTCGATAGCTGCTGCTGTAGCTTGCTTGGCTGTCAATGATCGAGCAACGAGTCGACCAAGTCGACACGATTGCTATTTTTAGAAAGACTCTCTGGCTTGACTGCTGCAGCCAGGAACTGCACAGATCTGCACTGCATGCAGAGCTTAGTAGAGGTAACTGTTACACTCACCAAGTAGTATTGTAGTGTTGATTGTACATGTAATAACATCAGTCATTACCGGTATGTGCGTACGCGCGTGTGTGTGTGTGTGCGCGTGTGCGTGTTTGTGTGTGTGCATGTGTGTGTTTGTGTGTGTCTGCATGTGTGCGTGTGTGTGCCCGCGCGCGCGCGCGTGTGTGTGTATGCCAGCAGTACAGTGTATTACAAGTGTGTGTCCCATAATTATGGTGAAGTGGTATGTGCAGAGACTTCCAATCGAGAGGTTGCGGCTTCGAGTCCCGACGATTATGGTCACACACGTCTTTCTTCTCTTTCTCAGACTCCTCCCAGCTTTTCTTTCATTCTCCTGGGTGGTTACCAACAGCCAGTGCAGTGCATGCCGGAGTATGTGGTGTGATGTGTTTGCGGGAAAAAAAGAAAAAAAAGACCAAAAAGTAGGGATTCACTGGCCAGAAAAGCCACTTCATAGCTGTGTGGTGTAGACCAGGCTGAATAGCGGTGTGAAACGCAGCGTTACAACAATGACCTACCCCGTTGTCTCTGTTCTCGCTCCGCCTTTGAGGTATTGCTCCATCCTTGTGCACATGTGGTGTTGAACACTCTACAAGTGTAGGCAATCTGGGGATTCTAGGTATTGTAGTTGATAGTCTATGCACATGTAGTTGCAAAAGTCCGCTTATGCTCTTCACTGCACCTATTCCGTAATTCAGTACTTTCATTTCTAGGGTACCCTGTAAGAAGGCCTTAGGCCTGTGGGGATTGCCCTATCCAAAATTTGATAATAAGATGGTGCCCGCTGCCGCAAGAGCAGAGCCAAAACGACGTACTGAGTTTAGAACGGAACATGGCTGCATGTAGTGTACATGGCTACATGACAGTTGTCCTTCTTTATATCACATGTAATCCAGCACTTAGTCTTTATAAACCAAGAGAATTGTGTGTTGCTCCCTACGTGGGAGCTGGCGCTATTCCTGCCGACTTGAACTCCCACTTGAGTGACTCACGACTGCCATCCGGAGCACACGAGAAGTCGATCGAACCGGCAAACCTGCAAGAAAGCACCACTCCCTGCTCAATACACAGTGTTTCCGGGAATTCACCCCTCATCAGTTGAGCTTGAGTAGGCTGAGGAAGATTGTGCCTGAAGAGCACCGCTTATAATTATAGTGCTCTCCAGGCACAAACATCACCAGGGATACAACCATACAGAGACGCACCGTTTCCAGCGCGACAAACACCTCGTGAACACCAGATAGCAGCGTGAGTCAGTGTCGCTTATGGAAGTGCTGAACCAACGCTGAGGACCGTTGGCCATTCACAACATTGTGCCTCCAAACCATCTAATTCGCAAGTCCGCGCCGCGTACTGCCATCCAGAGCACACGAGAAGTCCATCGAACCTTCCACTCGGCAAACCTGCAAGAAAGCACCACTTCCTGCTCAATACACAGTGTTTCGGGGAATTCAGCGTCTCTGTAAGTTTGTATCCCTGGTGATGTTTGTGCCGCCTGGAGAGCACTTTATAAGTGGTGCTCTTCAGGCACAATCTTCCTCAGCCTACTCAAGCTCGACTGATGAGGGGTGAATTCCCCGAAACTCTGTGTATTGAGCAGGGAGTGGTGCTTTCTTGCAGGTTTGCCGAGGGGAAGGTTCGATGGACTTCTCGCAGCTCTGGATGGCAGTCATGAGTCAGCCGGTCAAGTGAGAATTCAAGAATTCAAGTCGGCAGGAATAGTGCAAGCTCCCATGTAGGGAGCAGCGTATAATTCCCAAAGTATCGCCGAAGTCGCACCAACCAGTCTTCACATTATATACCAGCATTTTATAAATCAGCACTCTCTACAATCCAGTATAATTTTCATTTTCCAGCAACCAAAATGTCCTCTTCATGCACACTGCAGCAGTAAATCAGATTTTTTAATCCAGCACCCTCCCTAGTCCAGAAGAATTTCTTTAGCACAAAAATTATTGGTGCCGGATTATATAGGGACCACCACTCTACATGTACATGTATGTTCTTGTTGTCACTCCGAGCTCAATCTAAGCTGCTCATCCTTGTGCAAATGCACACTGATGGTGTACCCCTATACATGTACGTACATATCATATATGTACAATCAAGAGTATGTATCCCACCCCCCCCCCCACCCCCCCCCCCCCACTAAGCACTCTTGGGGATTATACTCTTGGTACAATCAAGTATTTATTAGTTGGCACAATCAAGAGTACATGAACCGTTTATGTACTCTTGATACAATGTACACTTCATTCTTTTCAGCTGTTATACTTTGATTTTTTTTTACAAAAAAGGTTCCAAGCTGTCCAGTGGAATGCGAGAAAAAGTACTACCTTCGGAATTTCGAGTTATCCACAGGCATCACCCTAATCAAGTGGCAGACAACCAGATCCAATGTTTATCACTTGAAACGGTATTCACGCAATGAAGCAATCGTTCACCACTGCTGTGATTCACACCGGCTTTACTTGGTGGGCATACATATATAAGCCAGCATCCAGATTTGTCTTATTACGTCTGATGATCGCCTCGATAAAGGGGTACGGCAGAAGCATTGGATTGGATTGGATTGGATTGGATTTTTATTTATAGTGGTGACTATAACAGACAATTGCCTAATAACAATAGACCCACTCGAGGGAAAGATGCAAAAAGATATGAATAATTAACATAGTAGTAGGCCTTGACGGATTATGCTAATATTTTCGTTAAATTATGCTTTTCGCATTGCTGAAAAAATTGCAAAATTATGCTATTTTTATGCTAAAAGTTATCATATTATGCCGCATTATGCTCACATATGCTGCTAATGTACATGTTTGATGGTTCAGTGCAAAATAACAGGGGATTTTTTGTAGAGGGCGCTGTACTGTAGTAGCAAAAGTTCAACGGGGTCAACGCACCGTGTGACCTACATGTAGCTACGACCGTCACTGATTGTAGTGGACTCGACTGGACATGTTATCAAGGGAGTCGAAAACCTACGACTTCTTGGTGCATTTACTTGTACTTGTACTTGTAGAACATGTACAGCTGTATGGAATTTGATGCGAACAGGCGGATTATTCCAATTTATGCGATTCGTATGCAATTTGCCTCGAATTATGCGATTATTCGATTTTGGTAGGAATTATGCGAAAAATAATGCTAGCATAATCCGTCAAGGCCTAGACTACCGGTATTGGATAGGTGATCATGTTCGCATTTTGCATAGCTGAAAGTCATAATTACTAGCGTGAAAAAGCAAGGCATTGGGGTAACAGTTTCTTAAAACGGGCGGAGTTATTCACACAGCGAGCTAGAGGGTGCAAATCATTCCACAGCTTAGCACATTGGAAGGAAGCGCCATGACGGGCAAAGGCAGTTCTGAGCATGGGCAACTTAAGAGTGCGTGATACAAGGCTGCGCGTTGCAAGACCATTATTTAAACGCTCGAACATTTGACTTAATGTGACACTACAGCGGCCTTCCAAACAGCGCCACGTCAGATACAGTAATTTCTTGCAATACATGGTTGCCAAACGATCTAGACCAAGTCTCGCAAATAAAGGGCTTGATGGGCTACAAAAACCAGTATCATACACTGAACGCAAAGCTCGCTTTAGCATTCGTTCAAGCCTACCTAACTGGGTTAAGGAAAGGCCAGCAGAAAAACAATTTGATGCATATAGAAAATCTGGCAACACTAGGCACTTTACGAAGGTTTCTCGGCAAGTCAGCGGAATATTGTGTCGATTTCGGAACAGAATACCAATTTTACTGGCTAGTTTGGAGACCATAGAATCAACTTGAGTGCTCCAAGAAAGATCCTGGTCCAAATGTATTTCAAGGTACTTTGCACATGTCACTTGCTTGAGCTGCACTCCATGGCAGTAGACTGCAAATTGGTGGTCAGTAATATGTGGCGTAGACAGGAAGAGCACTTGTGTCTTCCGAGCATTTAGAATTAAATTGCGGTTTGACAGCCAGGTACTAATGGCTGAGACAGCTGCAGACAGGGAGTTGCTAAGCGCATTCTTCTGCTTACCGCAAACATACAATAGAATATCGTCAGCAAATTGAATAACTTTCACACAAAACTCGGAGACAATGGACTGGATCGAACGAACATAGAGTACAAAAAGCAGCGGACCAAGAACAGAGCCCTGGGGAACGCCACACATGCAGGGGAAAGGAGGGCTATAGTTCTCAGCAATGTGCACTATTTGGCGACGATTGGACAAATAGTCGGCAAACCAGACTAATGCTGAACCAGATATGCCAAGCTCAAACAAATCATTAATGAGCACTTGGTGCCTGACCTTGTCAAATGCTTTGGACATATCCACGAGCACAGCACCAGTAATTTGTCCGGCATCGCGAGCGCGAACAAACGTGTCCGTGACGAAAACTAGAGCGTCTTCCGTTGAATGTTGACGTCTAAAGCCAAACTGACAGGGAGGGTACAAATTCTCCTTGTCCAGAAATGAGGATAGTTGTCTATGGACAATTCGTTCTAACAGCTTCGACACAATTGGCAGGAGAGACACAGGGCGATAATTTCCCGGATCTTGAGGATTTCCAGCCTTGAATACCGGCGTGACATGTGCCAACTTCATGCCGTCCGGCACAGAACCAACAGCAAGAGATGCATTAAATATCAATGTTAAGGAGGGAGCTAGCAAATCAGCGCAGGACTTCAGAAGAAATGCGGGTATTCCATCACTGCCTGTCGCTTTGCTGGTGTCCAAGGAACCCAACAGTTTACGCACACAACCTATTGACACCGAACTGAAGGATGTAAAACCCTTAGGTCCCACTGGGCCCTGTGGAAGACACAGTTCAGGTGACCCGGTACAGATTTTTTCGCTAACCAGCACGGCATCACTGCACTGTCCAGCCCACCTCGACACGACGTTGCCACAGCACACTACCAGCACAGCGACACAACCGTTGGTACTGAATTCCTTCATACAGCTGTTTCTAGTATAAAACTCTCGTCGGTGAAGTAGGGGCCGGCGGATTATGCTCGAAAAGGTGGCAGATCCTGCTCGAAAAGCAGTGAAATTGGCAGAACCATACAAACCTTATGGCGGGCAATTCCTCGAATTCTGCTCCATTTCTTTATCCACATACCAAACATGCATGAAACTTTAATACCGGAAAAGTACCAAATTCTGCCAATTTTTCTGCCGGCAGAATCCGTCGGACCCTACAATATATTATAATAAAATTATAGTGGTGTGCTGTGGCAACGTCGGGTAGAGCGCAGTAGTTATGGTGTGGTGGCTGATGACAAAATCTGATGATCGCCTGGTGGGTGAAGCTCTGAGTTACAATTGACAACACACTCTTCCGCGGGGGCGAAGCCAGGGTTGTGATCATGTCAGTCCTAATTGCAGTTGACTGTATTTTGTCTGGTGATTGGCTATTTTTGCAATGAAACTTCTTGTCAAGGCCAACTCTGCTTCGTACATATACCTGCCGTTGTGCCGTATCACGTCAGACCTCAGTAAACTCAGCACATGATAATCATTATTTTTGTATCGCACTCTAAATGTTTTTTTAGAAGCAAAGTAACATAAAAACACGCCATAGGTTGAAGTAGCAGGCCGGTCCATGGAAAACACACAACAGACATAGCAGTTTGTTCGCGCTATGTTTTGTATAATGTAGTTCTGGCTGTTGGGTGGTCACGTTGGAGGTTGCGGAAAGGCAAAGAAATTTCTTTCGTCCATGTGTTGCAAGTGTGGCTACCGCAGCGGAAGAGTGAAAGTAACGTTGAAGTGCAGTGTGCGGTTTTTGTGGGAAATATAGTGTTGTTTTTGTTGTTGTTGTTGTTTATTTATTTTACATCGCATGGCAAACGGGCAGTTCTGCCCAATATTATGAAAGCGATGACAACCAGTAAGAAGAGTCAGAAATGAAGAGAAAAAAATGAAAAAAAATACGAAAACGGAAGTAGCAATGAGGGGAGGCAGGGTCAAGACGAGCAGAAAAAATGGATCTCAAAGTGTAATCCAATACACTACACCACCACACTGCGCTCTAGGCCGATCCAAACTCTGCACTCGCATCACCATCACCACAGCGAGGACAATTCCAGTTTATAGAATTATAGATTGATATTGACAATGACCCTCCAGACAGCTGTTTCGCTCCTCCTGAGCTCATCAGTGGAGGCACATGATGTTGAATGAAAGAATAATAAGAATAGACTGATCTCTATAGGGCTAAATTGGCGCAAGTGCGCTCATTCTTAGTTGGAAGCAGGGAGTAGTAAAATACCATAATACTACTCCCTGGTTGGAGGTTTGTCATTCGCTGATTGATCCCCCCCCCCCCCGCCGTATTGCAGATCAAAATAACAGTATTATTACGCATGAAAGGACCAACATAAGTACATTGTACTTTGTGTGGGGAAGTCGTGCCCCCCCCCCCCGCCCCCCTCCCCTACCTTGATCACTATCCTGGTTACGCCCCTGAAGGAGGTGTACAGAGTTCGTCGCAACTCACAGTTTCTTGCGCAATGCAAGCACCAGGCGACGTGCATGGCATGGAGCAAGAAACCCGGAGTTGCAAAGAATTCTGTAAACCTCATTTGTGCATTTTGTGTGCAATAGTGCTCCACGTTATTGTGTTCAGCCAGCCCTCTTCGCTTAGGGTCCGGCGGATTCTGCCGGCAGAAAAATTGGCAAAATTCGGTACTTTTTTTGGCAAGTTTCATGTACTGTATGTGGATAAAGGAATGGAGCAGAATTCGAGGAATTGCCCGCCATAAGGTTTGTATGGTTCTGCCACTTTCACTGCTTTTCGAGCAGAATCTGCCACCTTTTCGAGCAGAATCCGCCGGTCCCTATCTCCGCTGGTTACAGGAAAATGTCCTCCTTGCAATGAGGATCACGTAGGAGTACAATGTACAAGGAGCAGTGTCCGCCTCTCCTGGCCTGGTCTATGGACAGAGTATGGTGCGTGTCCAATAACAGTGCCAGTACACTGCAGTACAGCTAGAGCAAGTGTCATCGTGAAAGGAGTGAGCAGAGAAGGAGAACACGACGAATACGTGTAGGACAACTGGGAGTGAGCAAATCAGTGAGGAAAACAAGGAATATCAGTGAACACCTTTGCAGTTGAATTGAAACTTAGCCATACTATTACTAGTATGCAGTTCTCTTTTAAACTCAGCAATATTAATTTTATGATGGAGGGTATGGTAGGGGTCGGATGTACATTTGCATGTACAGTCAGTATCGCCTATAGCGTTGGTGTTTGATTTTGAGCATTTTATCACTAGTCTATAAGCGATATACATGTATTACTATGACCGATACTGCATGCAATTATGTATGCGAGTGGGATGTCAAACGACTCAGCGCGCCGTGCACATACGCACTACATACATGTACAATGTCATGTAGCTGGCTGTAGCTCCTGACACACAAAATCAGCATTTCCTCACGATGGAGGCATATTTTGGCAACTTGTACGAGCAAAACTCACCAAACAACACTCACTGGACAAGTTCTTCACGAAGAAGTAACACCCTGTTCTCCTCTGACATCGCTTGATTTTACATCAATCACTATAACCCATGCAAAAATAATGTAATAAAGGTCTTTTGAAATAATATGAATTTGATCACTATAGCCAATAGGCGATATTATTACTATAGACGATTATTACTATAGACGATTATTACTATACGCGACAACTGTGTATAATTATTAGTTATGGCAAATGAAAATGAATTTGAGAAATTGATCACTATATCCGGTATATTACTATAGCCTTTAAACAATCGACGAGGAGACAATAGTCGTAAAATGGCAATAAATAAGATAAATTGTGCACTCATAAGTCATAACAACAGCAAAAATGAAGAAAGTCAAGTTCCATCACGTTTTCTTGTGACTGTCATCAGTGGAACGCCGTCACATAAAAAAGTAATAACTAAAACACACACTTATATACATGTAGCTAATATGGTTTCAGGTAGAAATACATTCACACAGTATCACATTCATCTGCCACTACCTTTCTCACATACACTATATTCACACATTGCAAAGGTGCAAACTTCGCTTTTTGTACTTGTTAGCTGCTGTATTTCTACCTGAAACCATATTAGCTACATGTATATAAGTGTGTGTTTTAGTTATTACTTTTTTTATGTGACGGCGTTCCACTGATGACAGTCACAAGAAAACGTTATGGAACTTGACTTTCTTCATTTTTGCTGTTGTTATGAGTGCACAATTTATCTTATTTATTGCCATTTTATTACTATAGCCGCCAACCTTATAGGCGATACTGACTGTATGTCATAATGAAATTGTACTACAATCATGATGAGGTGTTTGTACTCCCTGTACTGCGTCGGCCCATGAGAACTACAGTGCTGGCAACTGAAATACGACTCCAACTCGGTGCGCTCCCATTGCAAAACCCAGCACGCGCTTGTAACAGTACGAAATACATGACTGTATTACTTCGAAGTAGTACAAGGAGGATAACTTCCTTCTGCCTGTATTAGTAGAGAGCGCCAGAATGGGTGCTACATTCAAGCACGAAAGTCAGGAGTCGGATTTCAGTCGCCACCAATCCTGAGTCGACTACTACTAGTCATAAAGCTGATATCTCCCAGTCTCTGACACCTGCACCATTGGCACCTGTCATTCCGCACTTCACACAGGCTGCTCACCTGCCAACCCTGAATAGCTGGGATGTCACGCATCATCTGCGCGCTGCAGTGCAAATACATGACTGTATTGTCCACATCGACATTCTCAAGCTGTGACTCCTGTGAGTGTTGTCAACTCATAGTTCAAGTTATCAAGTTTACGAGCACTTGTCACTAGCAAGGGACCGTACAAGGACTTACACTCACTGCTTCCCTCCTATCGCATGCACATGGATTTCTGCCTTCTCTCGTCAAGCCATGAAGCGGCAAGACTGACTGATTCTCAATAAAAGATGAAGAAGTAAGTTGCGATGCTACAATGTCAGCATCAGTACAGGCATGCACTACAGTGCAACCTGTCTAAGACGACCGCTCGAGGGACCTTCAAAGTGTGGTCTCTGTTACCAGGTGGTCTCCTTATCCAGGGTCATTTTACTGGAAATAGTATCCCTTGGTCCTGGTTGCAAGTGGTCTTTTGGGGCAGGTGGTCGCCATATTAGAGTGGTCGCATAGACAGGTTTTACTGTATATTCTAGCGACGCGTGCTGTATACCTAGCGCCCATAACTTCATAAAAGTGGTTCCGCTGACTTGCATTGTACACGAAGAAGCGGCTCCGTCCACTCACCACCATGTCCTTCTTCGCACAATCATCATCTATTGGACTAGGAGTATTGAGCAATGAGCAGTTAGTTGCACTGCAGTGGTAGCGCCATGGCGCTAGGGATGAGACCTTGTACCCATGTTGTACAGGAGTATCGGAAAAATAATGGGTGGGGGTCAACCCCGGGAATTTCGTTTGAATCCGACGCCCCTGGGCCGTGTATGCATGCAGTGGGGGCAATAACTGAGCATCACTAACATTCAACAGTACACAAAGCCCTTCAGCCAGTGGAGAGGGCTCAGCACAATAACGTCGAGCACTACTCCACACACAAAAGATACACAGGGAGTTTACGGAGTGTGCCAGAACTCCGAGCGTCTTGCACGGTGCAATCATCAGGTACAAATCACAAGTCGCCGGAAATGGCTGATGATTGCATTGAGCCAGGAACTCAGAGTGGCGACAAACCGACCTCCTTTTCTGCCTTTGGTGTGGAACACTACAGCAGTACACAATGACTCGTCGGAAGGTAATTTAGGTAGGTACGGTCAACCACCTGAAGTGCAATTATTTGTTTACATTTACATTTCATTTACTTGCGGGGTTTGGGTGGTTCCTCTGACAAAATTTAATATCAAAGTTTAGAGCCCAAATCGGCGCGTTTTATTGATTCACGGGGTTTCTGGCGCAAAAAGTGATACGGTCAAAGACTGAATACAGTAGTGACCGTAGCGTGTCCTACGCCATTGAGTCCTAGTCTTCAGTATTAGTTTGTCATGCATTCCGCCGCCGCATGCGTGCATACTTACAGCACCAAGACCGTATGGGATCATTGTAGCTGCAGACACATAATACAGTACAGTCTTGTACAATCATGTCCTGCCCATGGTAAGTAGGGCAAAAAGTAACATGGAAACTGTCAAAACAGTACTTTCAACCGGTCACCATAGAAACAACAGTGGCCGTAGCAGCATACGAATGAACAGGAAAATTCGTGAACCGTTGCACAGGGTAATGTGTGCCTGAACACACAACACATGACATTGTCGCGGGGGTTGCCCCCGCTTTGTTGCTTCACTCTGACTTCAAAATACGCTTGCTCTAAGACACCCTTACTCGCATCCAATTGTGTTCGGGTTTTTTCTCCGCAAGATACATGCACTTCCATATATACAGCCACCACACAGTTGTACGTAAGACTGAGTAGTGCGCGAAAGGAGAAAAGGGACCTCATGAGACAGACAGAGAAGCGGGATTCATTCTGAGATTGGACAAAACACTGACACTGATCTTCCCAGCCGTGTTTGAAATGCACCACTGCGTCATGACGAAGCCGGGACTGGTGGCTCACCTTCTCGCTAGCGCTTGAAGCACTTCGGTCTACGCATTCTTGCTCAGCTATAATCATTGCTAGTCTTATTAAACGTGTCATTTCACACCGCTCGTCTATTTCTCAGTTGCCTTCGCAGAGCCCTGCCGCGGCGACGTGACGGTAGCGCCAGTCGTCGTCGCCGGCGACCCGGTAGCATCGCCTGCGTCGTCAGCGGCGTTCCGTGATTGCGACTTCGCCGCTGCTGGGTCGCCGGTTTCGGGCGCCGCGCCCGGATCGGCAGCCGACTTCTGTCCCGGCTTCGGCGGCTCGCTTTCGTCCGCGTCCTTGCCGATCGGGCGCAGTGGCTCGGCCGGTGTGCCCTCGTCCGCTGGCATGTCGGGCAGCACGTTCAAGTCGTCCACCGAGGGCAAGTTGTCGTACGTCTTGCCGTCGAACGGCGCCTGCAGGCCGAGGAGCTTGAGGCGATCCTCCAGGTCGTCAATCGCGGCCGTGACCGCATCCACCGTCGTGTCGTCCTTCAAGTTCAGCGCCATCGCCAGTGCCAGCAAGTACAGCCGGTGGCTCTCCAGTGGATCGTCCAGTTTGGCTGCAGGACACATTGAGGAAATGAAGTACAGGTGGAATCCTGATAATTCGAACCTCCAAATGCCAGCAAAAAACTTCTAATTAGTCGGATATTCTAATTATCCAAACATGAACCCACAACACAATATGTATGTCAAAATGCTCCCATTGTCACACAGAGTTGCGCTATGGACCTTAGACACATATTTCAAGGATACTGAACTGACCAGTACAGCCTGCTCATGCAAACTGAACTGATCAGTACAGTGTACAGTGAACTTCGAATTACACTTTGCTAACTTCGAATTATCAGCACAAATCCCACACATTTTCTATGTAAGTGGAATCCGTGGAACTTCGAATTAACCGGACATGTCCGGTTCGAGGTTCGAATTATCAGAAAAAATTATGTGGCGCTTTTCCAGCTTCATCATTTTTCGATTAACCTAACGGAAAAGTCTCTTGTACGGGCAAAGCAAATGTGCTTACATAATTATGACACAATATCTCAACACAAAACAATTGATAAAAACACCAACTCTAGTGCCAAGAATCTGAAGAAGGACTCAATCCTGTGTTGCCATTAACCTTATGACTAGCTAGATCTTCGTTCGAAAAGAAGGATGTTTGAAAACGAAATGCCTCTCTGGTCACGGCTTGCAGTGGAAATAGCAGTGAACACGATAGAGTCGTGCCCATTCAACACCCAACTGGGTCTATGCCGGGATTCCACACACCTGTACACCGCGCACAACGCTTACTGCAGTGACAGCTGATTTCCGAACTGATGCATACAATCATGTACGTGCAGAGCCAAAGCGGCCATCGTCATACCCCCCACCCTCGCTTTATTTCTTAGTCAGAGCATTCACAGTGGATATCGACCATGGGCAGGCATACACTGGAATAGGAGCTGGCAACTGGCAGGCTATTAGTCGGGGAGGGAGAACCACCCTATCGAACAGGGACAGAGCATCCACTAGCATAGGGCCTGACAAAGGCTAGAGACCCGCCGAGCAGGGACAAGGCATCAAACCAGTGCAACACCTGATAACGTGCAGGGCATCAGCCGGGGAGGGAGAATCACCCCGTCGAGCAGGGACAAGGCATCAAACCAGTGCAACATCTGATAACGTGCAGGGCATCAGCCGGGGAGGGAGAATCACCCCGCCGAGCAGGGGCAAGGCAGATCAGGGCCTGGGTAGAGGCCCGGCAAGGGGCAAGGCACCCAACCAGTGCAGCTCCCGGAAAGGGCGGGCCAGCAACCCGGGTACAACCTGATCAGCAGCGTGGACAGAGACAGGGCAGGAAAGAGGCAGGGCAACCCTCAAAACGGCCCGAATCACCCGGGGCGCACTCACAGTGACACTGCGCTTCCATGACCCTGGCATTGAGTACCCAGACGTCATCTCCACCTTCCTCCGCGGCCAGCTGCGCCATACGGGCATACTCCGCTGCCTCGTCGTAGTGGCCCAGCTCTATGTATGAGCGTCCCATCTCATGCATAACCCATGCCTTCTCCGTGTATGACGTGATCATGTTGACCTTTTTCTGCCAGCTGTAAAAGATAGAGCGGCGTAGAGAGAGAGAGAGAGAGAGAGAGAGAGAGAGAGAGAGAGAGAGAGAGAGAGAGAGAGAGAGAGAGAGAGAGAGAGAAAGAAAGAGAGAGAGAGAGAGAGAGAGAGAGAGAGAGAGAGAGAGAGAGAGAGAGAGAGAGAGAAAGAGAAAGAAAGAGAGAGAGAGAGAGAGAGAGAGATAGAGAGAGAGAGATAGAGAGAGATAGATAGATAGAGAGAGAGAGAGAGAGAGAGAGAGAGAGAGAGAGAGAGAGAGAGAGAGAGAGAGAGAGAGAGAGAGAAAGAGAGAGAGAGAGAGGGAGAGAGAGAGAGGAGAGAGAGAGATAGACGGAGAGAGGCAGACATACACAATGAGAGTGGGACAATACCAAGAGGATTATGTGTAATTTGTAACTTGGCACGGACTGGACTCGACTTGAAAACTGCACCTTCAACATGCTACAGAGAGGCACATGTTACACAGCGGCCATTCTGCCAATGGTAACACACCCAGGAGTATAGAAATATTGTTCTCCACCAGTGAGGTGGCAAGCATGTAGAGTACAGTCAACTTCGCTAATAACGACTGAGGAAAAGTATAACGACAATTCGCGAATAACGACAGAATTTCCATGCCCAGAGCAAAGTCCCATCTAACTGTATACATATAATGAGACTTCGGGTATAATGACACTTCGCAAATAAGGACACTTTTCTGATACCCCGTCGGGTATCGTCATGCTCGAAGTTGACTGTAGTTGTGCTGGTAGAGATTGTGTACTGACTGTGCACCCCCCCCCCCTCCTCCCCTGCCCCCTCCTCCCCCCTCCCCCACCCACCCTCTGGCACACTTACATTGCAACCGCTTCCTTGTGGCGGCCCAGCTTGGCGTACGCCCGGCCAATATTGTCATGTGCACGAGACACCGCTTCCTTGCTCTTACTAAAAACAGAAAGAACACGGCACAAAGAGAATGTCATAACACTTAGCAGCGGAACAAACTTCAGGCTCCTCAAGAACGTTTTGATTTTTTCGAGTAAACCTTCGCGCATTCTCTTCAGGTGATTTTTTAGTATATTTATTTTACAAAGAACTAAAGACCGGCTCGAGACAAAAAATAATAGCAAGAAAGATAAACAATGTTGCATGCAGGGAGAACGAAGAAACGACTAGAACACAGAAGTTGTGGGTTGACAGAACAAACAACTAATGAGTCGAGGCGGACTACTAGTATCCACTAGCGCAGCTGTATAGGTGGGGCGTTGTGGACTCCTCCGACTAAAGGTCTCGGTATCCTTGCACACAACACGCACCAGGGGGTTAAAAAAGTAAAACAAAAAGAAGAAGAAAGAGCTAGGCCATCAGCTAGTATGCTAGTCTGCGGTGTACACATCGACAGCAGTCCCACAAGTTTGCTCGAGGAGGTACGATATACAGGCAAGAGCAAACGAGAAAAGAAAAGAGAAAAAAATAGAGAATGTTCAATGAGATTAGGTGTAGGTTTCCGTTCAAACTAGTTTGTAGGAACGAGAAAGAGAAACAGTTCTCTGGCAGGTTCGACAATATCGATATCTCAACGGGCGGTGGTATCCGTGGTGTGGTGACTACATACCAGAGCAATTCTGTGCCGTGGTGACTTTTGTAGCAGAGCACATCTGTGGCGTGGTGACTTTTGTAGCAGAGCACATCTGTGGCGTGGTGACTTTTGTACCAGAGCAATTCTGTGGAGTGGTGACTTTTGTACCACTGGAAACCTCAGAGCCATCAGTCTGCTTATTTGACTATGTAGTACAGGTACCTATGATGACCATTTTCCGGTGTGGTGACCGGACTATGTTGACTGTACACGACGCTACTCCGTCAGGCGAAATAGCACGTCATAGTACATTTGAGATCAGCGGGAAGAAGATGACGATGTCCACTAATTTAGTATCTGTGCACACGAATCTGCTGTGTGTGTGACTCTGTGTGTCAGCTATGATATCATCTTCTGTGGTTCCATGCCTAGCATGTACGTCTGAACCATCCTGCAAAGTTTGAATGACGTAGGTTGAGCGATCGCTCCGCGAAACATACTTTTTGAAATTCTCTTCATAGTATATCTTCCACCGTTGAAATTTCGAATTTCTTCCAAAAAAGTGCTGAGAGGGGTGGCTTGCAACCTCGATATCGCTTGTTCCAGGCATGCTTTGGAGCCATCTTCTGTTGAAGTAGTGGCGGGGATCTGCCCTGCAACTGCTACAACAAAAAATGATTCGATCTGAGAAAGGGTGAGACCGCGAATCTCGGTTGAATATTGAGTATTTCAAGCCTATTCATGACGAAGATGGAGTTCTTTTTGGAGATGGACGTCGCGGCAAAGGACATGGTGTCTGACTTCTGGCGTCTGGTGAAGCCAGGGATCATTTGTCCAGTCAGGTCGGCAGCCTAACCGTCGGTAAGCTTGTGTTTGGATCCCGTTCTGCTCGATGTGGTAGATCACAAACAATTTGATATCGCACAAATTGATCTCAGCATCGTGCGTACGGTATTTTATATTCAGAAAATCCCAAAGTGTCTCTGTGTGGCTGTCCTATGCCAGAAGAAACTCCAATCAGGCTCCTATGTCCTCTGCCTTCATGATTGAATGTCCACTTCGTTTGAACAACAAACACAACAATCGAGGACGGCTTTGCAATGAAAAATACAGCTATACTGGAGCTGAAAAAAGAAAGAAAAAATGTGCTCAGGATGAGACTCGAGTACACGCATACTCTCCCAGCAGGTGAAACGCAAATTTTTGTGAAAAATGCGTGTCGCCGACTGACCAGTAATTTCGCCTGACGGCCCGCTCCCCCCCCCCCCCCCCCACACACATGACCGCCTTGTCCTACCTCTTCGTGCTGAACTCCAGGTCGTTCTTGTGCGCCTCGAGTGCCTCGGCGTATCGGCCCACATCTAGCAAGGCGTTGCCGTAAGTATTGTTGAGATTAGCCAGCACCTCCAGCTTGTCCGGCAGCTCGTACGTGGAGTGCAGGTGGACACGCTTCAGCCAGCGCTCACACTTGCGCACCGCCTGCTCTGCCTTGCCGTCGAGAATGTCTGAGAGAGAACGAAACAGAACAGCACACACCTTTTTATTCTCCACCTGTTTTCCAGTAGGGCTGTGTCAATAGTAAAAAAAAACAAAAAAACAAAAAAAACAAAAAAACACAAACACAAACGCCTCACTATTACTGTGATGTTGTGTATGAAAGTTGTTATTATTTCTACTACAAGTCGGTATATTTCTACTGCAAGTTGTTATATTTCTACTACACAGCCTCACAGTACGTATCGTGCATGCTCCGGGATTGATTGCTGGTGATGTTTTACCTGACCAAGAACATACTTGGACATTATGGATTGTAAGTCCGCACTGTAGCCTTTCATCGTCTCCCGTGTCATCAAGACGTGGCAGAGCATTTTGTGTGGCCGAAACACCTAGTACTGTAAATATACAAATTTTCGGCAGCTATTTAATTTCGGCTATATTCGGCACCGACCCAAAACGCCTGAATTAAAATGCCGATGAAATTTTTCACAGCATCTGTCGCACTATACCATGCCCTCTACCCCACGCCGAAAATAAATCGCCGCCGAAATGTCAAAAATCGTGAAGTGCCGAAATTTTGCAGCGCCGAGATTTTGTATATTAAGAGTAGATGCTTGTGGAGTGTGTGTCGGATGTTCTGTATGTTGTAGTTGTATTCATGCATTCTCCACAGGCCTTGGCCTACTGTAAGAACAGCAATGTTAACGAAAAATCATTCTAACGATTTAATGAATTTAAACAATTCGTTAACACTTGAAGTCGTTATGTACAAAACGATATGCACATGTACAGTTATTTTCCGGTTTTGAGACAGAATTTGTTAGAATTTCACCTCGCTAACCCGCAAAAATTTGGAGATCGTTAACTATTTGACGCTAAAATATCTGGTCATACAGTAAATCAATGGCGTCTCCGCTTGGCGTGTGTTGACCGCCAATCTCTCGCACACTAGTCCGTACCCAGTTGAGTACCTACCTGAATCAATGTCCACAAGTATCTCCAGGTACTTCTTTGTCAGCTGCGTTGTCGTTCTGCCAAGTGAGACGCACAGTTATGTCAAGGAAATCAACTAGCAAGAGTTGTACAGTGAAAACCGTCTAAGACGACCACTCAAGGGACATTCAAGATGTGGTCTCCATTGCCAGGTGGTCTCCTTAGTCCTTATCCAGGGTCATTTGACTGGAAATAGCATCCCCTGGTCCTGGTAGCAGTGGTCTTCTGGGGCAGGTGGTCGCCTTGACAGGTTTTACTGTAGTTAGAAGGTGAGAATAGGTTTAGAGCGTACATGTAGTGACATAAGACGCAGTGGGTGGCCCAGCATGATAGCAAGTACACGTCTAGTACTTGTGTAGTGACCTCGTACATGCATTTTTGTATACGGAAATCATTTTTCGTAAAAATGGCCCCTGTATATATTTTCACGTGAAAGAAATAAACTTTCTTTTTGGCCCCAACTTCGTTGTGGTCTGGTTGGCCATAGTAGCCGTCATGGATGACGTAAAACACAATACTTGTACTAAGGCAAGAAATCAATTGCCCTCACTGACCTTATTCCCAAAATTAGTTCGACAACGGCATCACTGCTTTTTTTTTCTGCAGCCCCAGCACATACTCAGTACTATCCGCAGCAGACAGGTTTTTTTCTCCAAGATCATCCATTGGGCTATGAAGCCGGGACCACTGGTCGGCCCTCCTCTATTTACTGCAGTATCTGGAGATTTTGTAGAAAAATAAAAAAATACTTCGGGCCCCAACTACCAAGCCTTAGAACCCAGGAGAGATGAAAAGCCCACTTCAAACTCGAAAATGTTGGGTTTTGTTACTGCTTCTCCATACGTTTTGCAATGGTATACCCGTTCGAATTCGTAAAAGCCTGGCCGAACGACAAACTCTCCATCCTTGGACTTTTCAGGGCACAAATACAGCCCAGAAACATGTGCACGGATCACAAAATGCACAACAGGCATGCATTACATACAGCATATTTACGTGCCAGACACCAAAAGTCAGGGCACGAGTACGAATCAATAAGAAAGAAATGTTTGCTTCCTTTTTTTGATGAGATGAAAGAAAAAAGAAGGAAAAAAACATATTCACCCCCGGTGGGATTCGAACCCACAACCTTTGAATGCCGTCAAGCAGCAAGCCCGATTAGAAGTCCAATGCGCTAATCCATTGCGCCACGGGGGTGACCACAAAGGCTGGTGCACGCAGATCGGCTATCTTCAAAATATGGCGTCAGGGAAGTACGGAGCCGATACAACACTCGGGTCAAGCACCTGCTGCTATGTACTACTATGCTGCTCAGTGAAACCGGATCAGGCGAATAAATGTCACGCCGGGCGCTGTACAGCCCAAGACCTGCAGACACTGGGACGTGAACTGGGTTCGGGGGCGTGAACTGGGTTCGGGGGCGTGAACTTGACTCACACTGTAGGATTAATCAATGAGCACTCGGCACTATGGGTATGAACAAGATCACATGATGGGTGTGTGCAGCGTATGCTTCCTGCAGAAACAAACTCTTCTTCGTGACTCTGGCCTATCTGTCAGCGCTAGTGAATTGCGCTCTGAAAAATTCAGCAATGGTGACTCGAAGTGAAACTCAAAAGGTGCCAACTGTTACTTCTTTCGTAGTATAGTGTACATACTTCTTCGAAGTACAGAAAAGAACCTTGACTACCGGGCACAGTGCTCAACCCACGGCGTGCAGAGCTTAGTACACACGGAAATCCGGTGGAACAAAAAGTGATTTTAAATTGCTTTTCGGCATGAAACTCGTAAGTAGACACATTTAATCCCCGTAGCTATGCAGAAGACGTTACTTCAGTAACGTCTGGCGCTAGCCAGGGTCCACACAGCTTTAATTTGGTATTTGTTTGTTTGTGTGTTTGTTTGTTTGTTTGTGTCACGCCTGGCGCTATCCGTATCTGACGGCAAAAAAGTATAGGATGTTATAAATTTTTCAATTCTCCTAGTTTTTTTTCAGGCATATCCTGGGATTCGAACCCGCACTATCGCCCTACATGCATTCCCCCATACACTTCGCATCCATACCCATTCTTCCAAGTTGCTTCACGTTATTATCTTGTTTTTGAAAGCCCTATTTGAATATTGCGGGCAGCTGTATGTGGCCAGCTGTGTTTGATGGTACGGTACGGTACGGGAGACGGTGTCGTATTACCCTCGATCGTACCTGTCCCGTACCTATCCCCTACCGTACCGTGCCATGAAAGACGGCTGGCCACAATGCATATTCAAATAGGGCTTTCAAATGCAAGATCACAATGTGAAACAACTTGGAAGTATGTATGCGAAGTGTATCGGGGGATGCATGCAGGGCGCGCGATAGTGCGGGTTCGAATCCCAGGTTATGTCTTAAAAAAAAGGATTTTTTAAAGAATTTATAACATCCCTATGCTTTTTTTTTGTCTAGGTCATCAAGGCAAAAAAGCATAGCGTAGGGCCCTGAGCTTCCAAGCTCTCTCGTCACTTTTTGTTCTGGCGGGTTTTCATTTGTACTCCATTTCTTGAACACAGTAACTCCTTAGAATGTGAACTAAATGGTCGCGAAGTTTGTTCCGGAGGAGGAAGATCCAAAGACAAATGAGCTACAATTCTGGGAATTGGTTTTTAGGACTCCTCCGAGTGCCAATGCATGAACATGCTAGAATTAGTGTTGATGGCATACGAGTGATGCGGACATACTGCATTTTCGGCAAGACTGGCAAAGACGCTTAGAAGTTTGCGAGCCCTAAAATTTCACCCAATTTGAAGAAAAGGCCACACAAAAGTCCTGAAATGATGGTGCGCTTATTTCAGACCAGTAGTAATAAAACACTGGCCCTGATTCTAGAAAATACGGTACTCGCCCATTGATGCACATCAGGGAGGCAACCAGCTAGTACATCGCTGTGTTGCGACTTTGCCAAAGCATGTCAACCTATGATGTAATTGCATAACCTCTTTACCTTATCCTGAACGTGCCCACTATACCTACATGTATGTACAGACACATGATAACATAGAAAGGTTCCAGGCTGTCCAGTCGTGCTCAATGCCCAGCAAGGGCACAGCTATTTACAACAAGAAGAAGAGGTTGAAGAGTGTGTTGTAACTCCGAGGAGTTTCACGCGCAAGAAGCGATCATCATACTTATCAGGCAGTTGTTTGATAAACGCCTCGTACGTGAAACTATGAGTCATAAAACAATCGTCATCCTCTACTTCTCGTTACATGCGTAGGCTACACAGAACGACAAGGGCGATCAAGGCTAGATAGCCGCTACTCTGAGCTTCATGCTCTGGCAATCATCAGCCAACATGCGTATGCTACAAAGTCTGAAGGATACAGCTCCGGCGTTTTCTTCTTTTGCCGTTTGAGATAGTCGTTCTTCCGAGAGTAGATGGGCTGCTGTTTTCGCCAGAACTCCGTCTGCTTCTCCAGGAATCCGATGCCGTCCTTGGCCATGTCCGTGAGCTCCTCCTTGAAGTCGCTTTTCTCAAACGGGGCTGCAAACAAAAAGAAAAGAGTATTATTCACGGTTCACGTTAGGCTCGGCTGGAGGTCGAGTTTTCGGCATCCGTAGGGACGCCACCACCCTCTGTGAACCAAGCTGTAAGCTGCAAGCAATGGAGACGGAAACGACAGAGAGTTTCGACCGCAGTTTCAGCTGAGAGCAGCAGAGAAACCCAGGCACTACAGTCACAGTTACGGGTATCAAGAACATCCGGGCTAAAATAATTATTGTTTTTAAACAAAACAAAAAAACAAAAAAATTCACGGTTCGCGTGAGACTCGGCCAAAGGCCCAGTTTTCCGCATCCGCAGGAACGCCACCACCCTCTTGGATCAAGGCGCAGATGCAGCTCCTAAACGGTAGGAGGTGAGTAGATCAGACCCACCACAAAGTGGTCAAAGACCGAAATCCCATTCACTGCATCCGTGTTTCCCTCGTGCCAGGCCACGAGTTCCCAATTAACTGTGGGTCGCAGCACGGCTGGAAAAAATCCTTCCGCTTCCAAGCAGGACTTGAACCTGGTACCCTCTGTTTCTCAATCATGGTCTTAGACCATCCCACTATGCCTGCCTGCCTTTTTAAACAAAAAAGAATTAAAAAAAAAGTGCCATGCTGGAAGCAAAATTTAGGAACTCCACAGTGTGTTTTTTTCATGTAACCCCGCAGCATCATGCTCAGTGTACATACACAACGTGGACTGATGTACAAGAACTGAACAAGAACAAAGACACTGCAATCTCCACAATAAAAAAAAACATAGAAAGCCTGAAGCGGAGAGCCCCCCCCCCCTCTCCAATTCCTTGGCGCCCAACGATACTTTATGCCTAGATAAAAGGAAACAGACTGAAGTGTTGTGTGCTGCAGTGCACTGCCATGGACCGTGACGGTGGCTCAGACAAACACTTTCATTTGAACTCCCTCCTTCAAACACATCCAACCAGTGCACTCAACCCATGATCTTGCCAAACTGTAGTAGGTCTGTGGAGAGATTGTTTGTTTGTTTGTATTCTTTATTTAGGGTGGGAAGTCCAAAACAGGCCCTAGCCTAATAACAATGGTCCCACTAGTGAGGGAATGCTGTATATCTGTGCATAAGGATCAGTGAGTGTAACAGCAACTAGTAGGGAAACAAAAAAGAAAAAAGAAAACAGAGATAAAATGGAAAATGAACCTCTAGCTACGTATCAGGTCATTGAATGTCAGTATCACATCAGTCAGTTTTGTGCTAATTGTTGCTCATTTTGACTCAACAGTATCCTGCTTATAATCGTTAGTCAGTTGGACGAAACGGATAACTTGCAAACTTATGGTCCTTTCTTTTTTTAATAATTTTAATCCTTGGCTCTCCATCCGAGTTGATCTGTTTTCCGGAGACTCAGTCGGTCGGAACTTCCTCATGCATAGGAGCGCCACTACCCTGAAGCATCAAGGTGCAGGTGAAGCTAATAATGCGGTGCGCGTAGAGTGCTTTTTGTAAACCGGATTTTCTAATGATGCCATGCATCTTTCCCTCAAATCAATGAAAATATCATACATTTAAACTCGGATGTTGATCCAAAGTAATCATGGATAAACGAAAGGACAACATGTTACGATGTCGCACACGCTGACTGTACATGATCCGTATATGATCTGTTTACGCTGGTGGACAGTTAGTCATAACTCGTAACATTTTTTCCTTTCTTTTTATACCATACATTGTTCATTGATTTTTTTGGAGAGGGGGGGAGGGGGTTGCAAACGGGAAAAGTCTGAAGAAAAGAATTAACTGTCACCACCTGGACTCGCCCAGGGACCCTCGCTTATGGCCAGCGATGCACTAGTACCACTAAGCTATGGTGTAGTCGTCATATACCTCAACCTGCCCCTACCCCTTCCTGGTGCGCGCATCCAGTGGTGACTCCGGGACCTCTGGTCGGACTAGCTGGACTCGCCTCACCTGCACCTTGTTTTTGCATGTCCTACCTACCCCTTTTGTCTGTTTGTCCTAGTCTTCTGTCCCACTTTACTGTTACCCCACATCATCAGTAGGACCGTGTGCTTTGAAATTAAACAAATTCACGGTGTGCGTGAGAATCGGCCAAAGGCCGAGTTTCCGCATCCTCAGGAACGCCATCACCCTCTTGCTTTAAACTTTAAACTTAAAAAATACCATACACGTGTGTGCATTCGAGGTGCTGTAATGGGAAAGAATGTGTCACTCTCTACATCAGGGTCACACACAGTGACTTACACCCATCACCCAGCAGCTGCTCTAGATATGCCTTGTCGTGGTAGAGCTCTCCCAACAGCTGCACACGGACATGCACACACACACACACACACACACACACACACACACACACACACACACACACACACACACACACACACACACACACACACACACACACACACACAACGCGTACGCACACACACACATGCATACGCACACACGCATACACACACACACACACACACACACATGCCCGCACACACACACACACACACATGCACAAACGCATACGCAAAAGGGAAGAGAAAAAACACAACAATTGGATATACTGGCACACTGCATACACTTGGAGTGAAAGCAACGTGCGTACAGATTTCCAAATTGTTAACAAACATCAATGATGCGTTTGTATTGGTATACGTGAAAGAACGTTCACAAATAGTTTTGACACGGACACTGAGCCAGTAATAACTATTATCGCCTTTTCTGACTGTTCGTCATCTTGTTACAGTCGTGGATAGTTGCTGCATAACTCGTTCTCACGTGATTTCTTCTTTTTCTTTTTTTACTTTCACAAATAGTGTGAGGTATTGGCATGGATAAGGAATTCCACTGGATAGGTTGGTGAGCGCAAATACCGTACATTCAGCAATACTGGCTAAGGCGCTTAGCAGTTTGTGAGCCCAAAATATTTCGTTCAATTCGGGGAAAATCTGCACAAAACGCCTGAAATGATGTGGTGCTTATTTCGGACAGGCGGTAATAGAAGACCGGCCCTAGTCTCGGAAAATACGGTGTACGGTGGTCCGTCTATATTCCGGCACCATTTGTGCTACGGAAATTCTGCTGGATTAGGGAGGGTGGTGGATTAGAAAATCCAATTTACTGATGCAATGTGCACGAAGAGGACATTTTGGTAACTGAAAATTATGCTGACATATAGAAGGTTCTGGTACTGTAAATATACAAAATTTCGGAAATTTCACGAAAAATGACATTTCAGCGGCGACTTATTTTCGGCGTGGGGTAGAGGGCATGGTATAGTGCGACAGATGCTGTGAAAAATTTCATCGGCGTTTTAATTTAGGCGTTTTGGGTCGGTGCCGAATATAGCCGAAATTAAATAACTGCCGAAAATTTGTATAATATTATTTACAGTATATAAAGTGCTGGATCGAAGAGGGACGACTGAGCGACGACTGAGGGACGACTGAGCGACGACTGAGGGACGACTGAGCGACGACTGAGGGACGACTGTACAGAGACAGTGTGACCACTGTACATGGGCTTTGGAAGGTATTCTGCATTGGTACGACTATGGAAAAGCATGGGGTCCCGGGGGTTCTAAATTTCAGGGAAATTGGGTCCAAATAGCCCATACCGCACCGGTTCCGACACCCCTGACGTATACAGACACAGGGGGGGGGGGGGGGGGTATAGACAGACACATGGGGGGGGGGGTATAGACAGACACATGGGGGGGGGGGTATAGACAGAGACAGGGGGGGGGGGGGAGAGTATCGACAGACACAGGGGGAGTATAGACAGACACAGTGTGACTGACGCTTACCTGCTTGACCGTCTTGGCCGACTCCTTGACCTTTTTCTCGGGCTTCTTCTTGCGATCCATCATCTGCATCTTCTGTGCCATGGCGCCTACAAACGTCTGCGTCGGCGCCGCTTTCTTAGCCACTTTCTTCTTCATCTGAGCAACCTACGTAAACGAAAAATAATTAATAAAGATTTGTTGATGCCATCTTGACATTAAAGGTCCCTCAATTCATAGTATGTCCATTGGTTTGAGGGAAAGATGCAAACGGGAAAAGTTTTCAGAAAAATTGACCGTCACCACCAGGACTTAATTCATAGTAGTGTTTGATTGTTCTTGTGACCAGACGAGACTACACTAAATCCGACATCGAAATCCCCACATTTGGCAAACAGGTGATGTTCGCAGTTCTTGACCGCAGCTAGCACACAGTGCAAGTGCCCATCATGCCACTGGATGATGCAGCTAAACAGTGCCTCACGGGCACGTACACAGGTAGAAAGCAACGTGAATAGATGTATCCCTTTTTGGTGCATTGGCGTAGCTGACTCATCTCTTTGTGTGTGTGTGTGTGGGGGGGGGGGGGGCATGGTCAAATTATTCACGAAGCAGTTTGAACAGTAGCCATGTAATTGAAATTACAGTGTATTATGTACACCGCCACGCAGCAACACACGGCTAGCTGCGAGTATAAGGGAACGCTGCGCACTGGCACTCCATTGTGGCTTCATAGCAGGCACTGCAAGTGCGATCCCTGCCATTGGCCCAAAGCCCAAACACTCGCTTGCTGAACGAAGGCCAAATGAATATAGTTGGGGGTGGGGGGAGGGGCATGGCCCGGTGCCCCCCCCCCCCCAAACCAGACCCTGGGCAAGGCACCTGTGGTGCATGTTACTGCACCATATGCTATGCACATCTCGGGCTGCTACATCAAAGCGGCATATGCGGTGCCTGGACGGTGGAAGTAAAGGGCAGTACTACGTATACGTCAAACGACACAAGTGATGTACTCGAGTTTTCTGTGCGTTCCACTCAACACAAGTTTGACTTGATATGTGAACTCTTTTGGGCGGACAAGAACCGCTACTGATTCATGTGGCTTTCCTCTCCGCCGCATCTGCCCGCGAGTGTCTACACGGAACGGGTGTGAGCGCCACCTTACCGAGTCCTCCTTCAGGAATGATATATTCGATGTCTCCTTGATCTCCACTTCCCGCACGTCTGTACAACGGCAATCAACAACAGGAAGAATTGAACTCGGATACTGAGCCATTTTTCAGTACACCCAACTCGCAACACACAAACAGTCCTTGGCTACACCACGTACAATTAATTGTCCAAATGTTCACCCAGGAGTGCATCATCAGGGATATAGGAGTTCCAAAGTTCTTAAAAATTCTGAGCCATTAGTAAAATGAATATTAGAAATTTAGAATATTAAAAAGGACACATGAGTACAAGTTATGAGCAGTCAGAAAGTGCGATAACTAAGCACAAAACTGACAGGTTACTGAGACATTTAACGACCTGACACCTAGCTCTAACACATCTCCAGTACGCAAACCAACAGCCTTCCAACTGGGAAGGTTCAAGGTTATGGTAGAACCAATGAGGGGAAGGTGAGCGCAGCGAAAATGTGCACAAGCACGGCAACAAAGAATGCCGACTGTCACAGGACGACGTTGATGACTTGAAAATGCGGTCTAACTACAATTGGAAGCAGCAAAACAACACACCCCCCAACTTCGGTGGGTCAGAAATATCCAAGATAAATACAAAAGGGGAAGCTTTGCAAAAAAAACCGAATGGGAGGTATGCATGTAAGATGGCCGTCACCTTTTAGCGAGGCAAGTTACCCCATACTTGGCAGGTTCAACCCATTCTAGTACAAGACTCCGCAAAACCAAACGGCGGGAAATCGATGCACATGTCCCATTGTGCAAACCGAACGCCAATATTTGTGACTATTGCAGGGGCGGATACAGAGATCTCGACAGGGGGTTCCAGATCAGCCGAAACTGAATAGCTGATACATTTACACATACATGCATATCGTTTCCAGTACAGGAGGATTGGGCGGCGAAGAACGGAGGGGCTCAAAGCGCAGCCTCGCATTTTTCCTACACGTTGAGTGGTGTTAGTCGTTTTGTTCTTATTCCTCGATCATGGAGAGCATCATGCGATGCAATCACACTACAATCAGGGGCGTGCTCGGCCCCCCAACTGGGGGGTGCACGGGAGCCGAGGGGAGCCCCCCCCCGGCAATTTTCTGCAATTTGTTTGCAACCTTTCTTGAATTTTAGAGCATATTTGCATACATTACAATTGCAATTACCCAGATTGAATTTTTTCGGGGGTGCACGTGCCCCCGTGCCCATCGCCGAGCACGCGCCTGACAATGTCATAATGATGCAGTACAAGTCACGTGTTCTTAGATCTGCAAATCTAGCCCGGCATGATTGTTCTTCACTTTGGGCCATTTTCCAGCCTAGGTGTTCTTCGGCGCCCGATCATCCTGCAGTACATTATTGAAAATTTAGGGGATTCCCCTCCCCCCCCCCCCTGAATCCGCCACCGTAGTGTGAGAGGTGATACATGTACATGGATATACACAGAGGCAATATGCTTTAGTTCTGCTAGAGTGCTCAATGCCTGATTCAGGCAGAGCGGCGTACACAAAGGGCACACGATGAAAACCTTGGCAACTTAATTCCGTGAGTCACGACGGAATTAATTTGCCAAGGTTTTCATTGTGTGCCTTTGTGTACATGGATATAGTAATATCAAGTGGAACTCACTTCCGACTGCATTGTCCACGGCCTCTGTGCACTTATCTACACCCCGCCGGAAGTCCACGATCTCCGGCCTACGCTGCAAGCCTCGGTGGAAGTCAACCATAGCCCACTCGAACTCTCCCATGGCGTAGTGTGCCTCGGCTTTCATGAGCAACGCCTGGGCAGTGCAGTACACAGACACATGCACACACAGATGTACACACATTTTTAAGAACCAATGTACATGCACACACGAACACACAAACACACACACACACACACACACACACTTGTACTTACTCGGCACTGCCATAACTGCTCACTGACGTGGGTTCCCCCTTGGGAGAGGGGAGAGGCTCAAAAGGAATCCCATGCATTGCACATACACATGCAAACAAATACAGACACACACAGGTACACACACACATACAGATACACACACAGGTACACACACACATACAGATACACCCCCCCCCCCACACACACACAGCTCACCTTGATGCACTTGGAGTCTTTAGCGAGCGCCTCCTGTGCTTCTGCCAGTGCGTCTTTCGGCTGTCCCATCTTTAGGTAGCAGCTGGAACGCGCCACTCGACCTTCATTGTCAAAGTCTGCCATTTCTGACGCCTGTACACCAAGGACGAACGAACACACAATCCACTACTCATCTAGTCGGTTAGTTGAACTCGAGGCGGGTCAGGGCATAGCGTATAAGGGACCATCCAGCATTATCTATATTTCAAATTTTCACGAAATGAAAAAGTTCAGTTACGACCCCCCCCCCCCTCCCCGCAGAAGCAAAAACATATTGATTTGACAGCTAGATCTATAGAATAGATTGATTTTTCAGCTACAGTTTCAGCTATCAATGTTTAAACCGACATCAAAACTTTCAAGCCTCCATTCCCTCCATAGATTGGTTTCCCATCTTGGTCATGTGACTAAATTTGTGTATAGTAGGGGCGTGCGCTGAAGAACATGGAGCCCAAGAATGTCCAGCCTGAAATACTAAGAACGCCACAGCCTAAAGCTAAGAACGGCGGTGTTGGTTTTCTGGCAGCTTGTGGGATACATAATTATGATCCAGTACGCACTGTTTCTAAGAACGTGCTATAAGAACGCAGCCCGATTGCTGAAAAAATAAGAACGTCCCAGGCTCACCCCTTGGAAACAACGTTCTCGGGCGCGCCACTCTACTGTAGGACGTGTACAAGGCGTGTGGAGTCTGTGGACAGTGGAGCCAGCATGGCCAACGACGTCATGCGACCCACAGATGCAGGGGTTGAGCCGAGTTGGAACCAACATGGCCAACGACGTCATGTGACCCATAGATGCCGGGGTTGAGCCGAGTTGGAACCAACATGGCCACCAACGTCATGTGACCCACATATGCAGGGGTTGAGTGGAGTTGGAACCAACATGGCCAACAATATCATGTGACCCATAGATGCAGGAGTTGAGTGTACCAGTTGGAACCAACATGGCCAACGTCATCATGTGACCCACAGAGGGGTTGAGTGGAGTTGGAACCAACATGGCCAATGACATCATGTGACCCACAGATGCAGGGGTTGAGTGGAGTTGGAACCAACATGGCCAACGGCGTCATGTGACCCACAGATGCAGGGGTTGAGTGGAGTTGGAACCAACATGGCCACCGACGTCATGTGACCCACAGATGCAGGGGTTGAGTGGAGTTGGAAGTTGGAACCAACATGTGATAGGTGTGTAACAGCTGATGCGTGCTGGTTGTCCTAGCGACAGTACACTTGTGTCACTCTCATTAGGACCTCTAGGTTACGGACACCTTGGTCTATAGGGCACCCTGTGGCTGAGGTTAAGTGAGAATACATCTACTACTACTTGTACTCTGTTGCAAATGTTTTGGAAATAGTGACGTCATAGCCCAGATCTCCTGCCCGTCGCCATCAAAATGTACGTGATTCGGAGTTACGGGCAGTGCCCGCTTCCGGATCGGCCGTACGAGCGAGCTAAAGTGTCATATTCCATGTATCTGGCTCACTTATTATTTCATCCCCCCCCCCCCTCTCTCGATAAGCTACTCGCCTCTGGGTCGTCCCTTGAATACATATGATCAAGAAAGTGTCTGCTCTGAGCGTCGCAGCTTCCTGCCGAATGACTTGACACTCGACGTTCGGAGCAGACACTTTCTTTACCAATAATATTGTCGCCGAAGTCGCAGCAGCTTCGTTCGTAAATATAATATAGAGCATAATGGACTCACCGTGTCAAACATGCGCATGGCATTCTTGTACTGTCCTTTGCCGGCATACTGGCATCCCACGGCAACACACGCCTTGTACGGCAGCTCGGGTTCGGCTTGCTCTGGTTCACCCATTGTGACGTCGGCGGGCTACAGAACACTAGCTGACGCTCTAATCACTATTAGTTGTAGTTTCCGATGCAGTGAAGCCTGGTGGCCGATTTATTCACTTTGCGTCTTCGTCTTGGTGGTCAATGTGTGTTTCAGGCGCTGGGCTTTTCCTCGCACCGTCCGCCTGAACTCTACAGTGCGGGGTTGGTGTTGGCGTGGGCGTATCACTCAGTGCTGACAGTCCGAACTGCGCGACCCGCAGCGGCACACGCCAGGGGTGGATCACAGGGTCAACTACGCGCAGTCAGCGCTAGCTCCCAGCTGAGTCCAAGCTCGAACACAACCCACGACTACGCTAGGGATCGCTGATGCACGCACTCTCGCAGCTCCACACGGCGTCAGCAAGCATCCCCGCGAAGCTGGTCGCTCTGTTTCTGAACGTCTAGATATCAAGTGAGACAACGCACAGAGCATTCCAATGAAGGAAAACTGGATTCGCTATGCCGATGTTGGCCTTCCTCTGTGCTCACAGCAAAACGCTGGGCTGGGTGCGCTAGAGCGAACGTTGAAAACTGCGACCGTCCACCGTGCTCTCAAGGTTATCGCCGATCTTTCCTGTGCCATAAATCTGGAGAGAAATCTCCAAGAGGCACGATACTGCTGCGATCACCTCCCGCTAAACCAGACGACACTTTCAACCAGAGTTATTTGAAACAAATTTATTTGACTGGCATAGTTCAATGCACTGTCGAGAGCGACTTTGTCTTGAGAAACAGCACACCAACGACCAGGGAAGTATGGTCAAAGCGGGCACAGAGATGGCCTGTGCTGCGTTGTCTGTCGCTTGTCAGTGTAAGTGAGTGATATGCAGGCGAGCCCCTGGCCCTGTCGTAGTGGAGTCGAGATTCAAACCGAGAACAGAAGCGTCGCGCGTCTCCAGCCAGCAAACCCTCGGTTTCCACGGCAACAGTGACACGACAGGGCGGTGTGCACATACCAGACGATTTTTTTACAAACACTTGAAACAGCTCGACTCGAGCGGAGCATGAGCTTCGTTTTACATGTATGTGTTGATGATTCACAAAATGGGGAAGTGCATCGATTTTTCAAGTAGGGCTCAGATGAAAGACATCGGTTCCGATGGTATATCTCTCGCTTGCGTAGACCCGGGTACGGGTGCTCGAATGAGACACAGGGTACCAAAACAGAAACACCCTGAAATTGTACCTAAACTTGTTCCGATTTCGTTTAGTTTTCACAAATACCATCAACATACGGCCTGCTAACGGTATGCCAAATTTCAGCGCTGCCCGGTAAACGGTTTTTGAAATACTCGCGACCCACTTTTTGCTGGGTCCTTGATTCGAGGATGTGGGTCTCCTGTACGGTGCTGCCAAAGACCTGCTGAATCTGCGGCTCCACTGACCATCTTGCTCTCAAAAACGAAGTAGTAAGTTACTACTACCTGCCCTCAACTGCCACACCAAGCGTAGACAATGGTAGACCCGTGTGCTTGAATCGGAGACGATCTGACGAGTTTGCTGTTTCTGATTCGAGCACCCAATTTTCAAATAAAAAATCCGAAGGAAATACGACCATTTTACTGCGTACTGTAGCTTGTGTTGAAGCGCACCGAGGTTCTGAATAGGCCAATCCCGAAAAGATTGTCTGGGTTCGAAAGGGGGCATGTCACCTGAGAGTACACTGTACAACACATACATGGCACTACCTGATCAGCATGCGGCACAGGACGTGTTTGATAGTTCGCGTGTGAATGCGAGGGTCAGTACACGGTTTTCTCGTTAGTTGCATGCAAGAGAGACGATGCGACAGAAAGCAAAGCCCTTTGTAGTTTTCTCTCTCGCACTGGTAATGGTCTGCTGTTGGAGTTGAAATGCTAAGACATAATCCTTGTTTCGCTCTTCTGGGTAGTGTAAAGAGGTCAACGAACATGTAGAGCTCACTTTGATGAAGTAGGCAAGGCTGTGAGCGCTATGGCTCAAAGCGATAGGCCCTAAATCTTACGAGATATTTCGAGTGCTATTGTTTGTTGCGAGCGCTTCGTCTTCGATGAGTCCTGCCTCTTTCCTGGCCGCTGCCCTCCTGTAGGACCAACCACGAAGTGACTGTACTCACCTGCAGCCGATCAATGTTATATTGCACAAGAAGATCTCGTTTTCGCCAAGCCAGTGCCCCACCAAAGACCATCGCCGTGTCACACCGTCGGAACGAGTTCATGATGAGAAACATCATTCGCGGCATTCGCGCGAGCGTGATGAAGAACTATTTCGAAAGACAACATAGTCTTTACCCCCGGGACGACAACTATGCGCAAGGGGAGAATGTCACCAGCGACATCAACGAAGACGACGGCAATATTTCGGAAACCTTGAGTCAGCGGAGGTCGTCCGGCTCCTCCGCGACCCGGTACATGTACAGTATAAATGACATGTCGACACGAGCGTGCGGAAACACAGCATACACTGTAGTAATGTTGCGAGAGTTTGCGGAAGGAGTCCAAGTCGGGAAATCCATCAGCTCCAAAAGCTACCTGTAGGTGGGCGATGAGACTCCAGCTTCAGACTACAACAGTCAGGACTTGTAAATAGTTGAACTTTGTGAAGCAGCAGATCGAGAAGTTAGCTGAAATCGTAGCTGTTGCAGTATGTCGGCGCTATGTAGCTTGCATTTTTTACGGAGAGTCGATCGCCACGCGAATGTGTCTCTCCTCACCGAGAGCTAGCTGGCCTCCAAACTCCGTCAGGGTCTGCCTAAGGTACCGAAGGTCCTTTGACTAGCTGCTGGCAGGACTCCATCAAATCCTTTAGCTTCAGCTCGGCGAGCAAAAGTCTCTCTCTCCTCCGCCATGAGCTGACACACACAAACTGAATACAAAACGATGCACTTCACACGTGCTGGCTTGCACGCGTGCCCCCTTTCACGAACCCAGACAATCTTTTCGGGATTGGTCTATTCCTGCTAGGTGGATCAAGCCAGACTCCCTTCCCTGTTCCATCGCCTCTCCAAAAGTATATTCTGACATTGTTGAGATTTACAGATGAGAAATTTCACACCTGTCAAATCCTTTCTGATTCGAGCACCCGGGCCGGGGGGGGGGGGTCTACATGGTCTACGGCAAGGGAAACTTGCCATATCGATATCGCCGATTTCCCGATCCCGTTTCCATGGCGACTACAGGTGATGACGCACATTCTGCTTAGCTCCGTGAGAGAGAAGGTCGATCACTGCAGAATTGTTTCATTTTCAGTTGTCTTCTTGTATTCACGAAGTGAAAGAAGTACTGTGTTCAATGCTGTTACTAGTGTTAGTGCCGTGAACTGTTTATTAGTAGTCCTCTCCGTTGTGTACTGGGACGTGACACCGACAGGGGAAAGCTGGAGTGCGGAGACGTCAGCTGGCAAGCGAAAATCGTGACGAACCACGTGCTGAAATCTTGGTTGGGACGAATCAAACGTTCAGCATTTACCTCAACCAAGGACCATGCCGTTTGCTCTTTCCACTTCCTGAAGATGGATGCGCTGCCTGCCGGAGACTCTCCTATCTCTCGTAACATCTTCTGAAGCCAGGTGAGACGACGAGTAGCGGAGATTAGCGAACGAAATAATGTCGTATGTTTTGAAATTTTTACTGATTTCTCAGGAGAGATGGCGATTACCAAGCATCTTCTCCTAGTCTAGAGAAACCATTTCGCCTAGGGAAATGCAGTAGACGGCCTGGCTGGGAAGGACACACTTGGAGGAGAACGAAGTAAATGATCTTGTTTATGTTGTTCTTTGGTATTGCAATCTTATGTTTGACGAACATACGGCATGGTGCATAGTTGGTCGTTGAGTGCCTGCATGTGCATGTATAAGTGTGTGGTGATAAACACTTCCTATGCAAGAATCTGACACTCATGCTCTCTTTCTTTCTTGCAGTATGTGCGCACGCGTGTGTGTGTGTGTGTGTGTGTTGTGTGTATGTGTGTGTGTGTGTGTGTGTGTGTGTGTGTGTGTGTGTGTGTGTGTGTGTGTGTGTGTGTGTGTGTGAGCGAGAGAGAGTGTGTGCAGGAGCAGCGTGGAGCATGCCAGTGTGATCGCTGTGGCCGTTGCTTTCTTAGCTATGGCGTTCTTGCCCGTCACAAGTGTGTGGCTCAGCCCCCAACGACAGTGGAGCCGTGTTGTGGTGAATACTGTGTGTCCTGCGACCGCTGCTTCCGTTCGGTCCAGGGCAGGAATAGACACCGCTGCTGAAGCTCTCCGCGGCCGTACATCAGTCTCGTGGCAGATGACCCGAACTCTCATTTTGTGTGTGTGTGTGTGTGTGTGTGTGTGTGTGTGTGTGTGTGTGTGTGTGTGTGGTGTATGTATGTATGTGTGTTGCTCCCTACATAGACAAACTCTTGTTTTTGTGTCCCGGGTGCCATGGGGCGGCGTTCTCCCATTCTCTCTCCACTGCCCCTCCGGGCCCACGTGGCAGTGACTTGACAGGGCAGGGCAAGTGTGTGTATGGTGTATGGTGCATGGTGTGTGCTGGTATGTCTGTATAAATATGTTGGACAGGAATTTGTTCACCCACAACGTTCAAGGGAAACCATGCTAGGTGTTGCTGGAACGTATGGAGTCTGCGAGCACTTACAATAACTTACGTCATGTCACAACAAAGAACGGTGCAGTGTTTGATCCTCATGTAAACATGATGGTGATGGTACCTCACCTATATTTTGTAAGCTACCCATGAAGCTAGAAAGAACATCAGGTCAACAGAATTATACCAGAGGAAAGCATCTATTGCCCGAACTTCTTCATATGAAATGAACAATACCCTTTTCCATAGAGACAACATGCAGATGAAGTGTATGGACAAATAATATATAAATGGGCCATTCACTGAGGGCATGGAATGATCTCTACGTGAAGATTGGATAGACTCATGCACGTCTGCAAGGAAAGCATTTGTTCATGGGTAAGTTCATGGGCTGATTGAGTTCACATGGGCTGATTGAGTTCACATGGACTAAGTGACATACATGCCATCTCTCCTGAGATATGTTCAGCAAAAATTTCAAAACATACGACATTATTTCGTTCGCTAATCTCCGCTACTCGTCGTCTCACCTGGCTTCAGAAGATGTTACGAGAGATAGGAGAGTCTCCAGCAGGCAGCGCATCCATCTTCAGGAAGTGGAAAGAGCAAACGGCATGGTCCTTGGTTGAGGTAAATGCTGAACGTTTGATTTGTCCCAACCAAGATTTCAGCACGTGGTTCGTCACGATTTTCGCTTGCCAGCTAACGTCTCCGCACTCCAGCTTTCCCCTGTCGGTGTCACGTCCCAGTACACAACGGAGAGGACTACTAATAAACAGTTCACGGCACTAACACTAGTAACAGCATTGAACACAGTACTTCTTTCACTTCGTGAATACAAGAAGACAACTGAAAATGAAACAATTCTGCAGTGATCGACCTTCTCTCTCACGGAGCTAAGCAGAATGTGCGTCATCACCTGTAGTCGCCATGGAAACGGGATCGGGAAATCGGCGATATGGCAAGTTTCCCTTGCCGTACGCAAGCGAGAGATATACCATCGGAACGGATATCCAATAATTATTGTCTTTCATCTGACTCAGCCTGAGCCCTACTTGAAAAATCGATGCACTTCCCCTTTAACGTGTTATTTTGCCCGTATAATAATAATAATAATAATATCTTTATTAGGATGACCCAGAGGCTTGTCGCCTATCAAGGGGTTCACCGCTTTGAAGGATGTACATGTACATGTATGAGCTAAAGTGAAAGTAGTGAAAAGTTGTGCAGCGTGAATGCGTTGGGGAGCACACGGGGGGGGGGGGGGGGGGGGTATGTACATGGCGTAGGCATACTGGAGAGCGAAGCACTATGTTTGCAAGTGAGTTTGCGAAGCTCATTCTTGAAAACAATAATGGATGGTTCTGCAGTTAGTCTTGGTGGGAGGCAGTTCCATAAGAGGGAGGTTTGAAAGAGAAACAACGATTTTGATGTGGTCTTTGCTTTAGGGAGAATAATTTTGTTAGGGCGTCTCGCACTCTGCGTGATATTGTATACAAGAAGAGGCTCTCATGACCATGAATCATGATGACCATGATGACTGAGTCAGTCATGAGAGCTAGAGTAGAGCCTCTTCTACGATTTTGTGAATCATCAAAACATAAAACGAATCATCGGATAGTATTGATCACTGCAGTGCAGGTTCACTGGATGTGTGCCAGCCACCATTACTAGTACTAGTAGCAAGAGTACATAACCCCCCAGTGTACATAATGTACTCTTGCTAGTACTCATTCGCACTGCAGGGGACTCAGGCACGGCAGGTAATAATAGATATTGTACATGTAGATACTGTACTCGACTCTCTGAAATAATATTTATTTTAGTCTTATCTTGTTTGCTCCACCGATGCCGTTAACGCGCGCGTTAGGCTTTCCCCAAATCGGCCCGCTTTTTCGCCCATTCGGCTTTTCGCTCGGCTCAAAAATACATCAGATTCGGCTGCAAAATCAGCTGATTGTTCGCAAAATAATTGGGTCCTCAGCGTTTGTTCAGCACCTCTATGAGTATGACCGGCACTGACTCACGCTGCTATCAGTGGTGTTCACGAAGTGTTTGTCGCGCTGGAAACGGAGCGTCTCTGTAATAGTTTGTATCCCTGGTGACGTTTGTGGCTGGCGAGCACTATAATTTTATTACATACTAGTACACAATCAGTAATACGTAAGTGGTGCTCTTTAGTTCAGGCACAATCTTCCTCAGCCTACTCAAGCTCATCTGATGAGGGGTGAATTCCCCGAAACACTGTGTATTGAGCAGGGAGTGGTGCGTTCTTGCAGGTTTGCCGAGTCGAAGGTTCGATGGACTTCTCGTGTGCTCTGGATGGCAGTCGTGAGTCAGTCAAGTGAGAATTCAAGTCGGCAGGAATAGCGTTAACCAAGGACCACCTGCCACTAAAGACCGCTTCCTCTGGACCCAAACGGTGGTCGTCAGACGTCAGTCACAGGTTTTACTGCACAACCGACACGATGACAGGGTTGACAGCTGCTCCCAGCCGCAGGGTTCCAGTACGCAAATTCTGTGGAAAGGTGCGAGCAGACCAGACACACATTTAGCGAGAAGTCATCTGTTGACAACCTCTTTTATGGGCCAGTCATAGGCCTTGGCGGATAATGCCGGCAGAAAAATTGGCAGAATTCGGTACTTTTTCGGGTAAGTTTCATGCATGTTTGGTATGTGGATAAAGAAATGGAGCAGAATTCGAGGAATTGCCCGCCATAAGGTTTGTATGGTTCTGCCAATTTCACTGCTTTTCGAGCAGAATCTGCCAAGGCCTAGCCAGTCATCTCAGGACTGGTTCTGGTCTTCTCATCAATGAAGAGCTGAGTGCATTATTGGTACTGCAGTAGTACGGCAAATGTTCCACCAGTGCATGCAAGTACGACACACATGTACATGTGAAGGGCTTCATTGCAAAACGAGATAAATCCGTTCTGACCAATTTTCAGGAGGAGCGATTTTCTGTGATCAACAACTGGGTGGGTTTGGGTCAAATCTGACTAATTACATTTACATGTAGCAGATGAGAAGAGTAGGGCGATGTATGCAAATGCAGGCTTTCTTTTAAAATGAAGTGATACCCCCGACACAAACGGCACAAACGAGTGTGACATTCTTTAAAGGTTTACTTTTGGTTACTGACCGGTTTCACTACTAGGTGTAGATCATCAGAGGCTTTCTCAGAATTCAGGGGCCATCCATTTTCTCAAGCAAGGTGATTCTTCAACATGTTTTGGGCAAAACCAGATGTATCCGACGGACTAATCATGAGGTTAGAAACTACAAGTGCAACGACTTCACTGAGCTCGGATCTCTGAAGGAGCTCAGCAGCAGCAGCAGCAGCAGCGTTGTCCATTCCTGGCGCCCCTAACATACTAGTGCTGCCCTTTGCAGTTTCGAAAGCGAAAAACAACCGCTACGAAGAAGATGATACGAAAAGAACGAAATGGCAACGTGGATGTAGCTGCTACGAAGCAACAACACGAAAACACTGAACAATGTACTTTGAACTCTGAGTCCTCAGTGGAGGCAGATAACGAATGAATAGCCGATAAAGGAATGCGTATATTTGTAGGGTGAAGTGGCGAAATTGCTCACTTTCTACGTAGCAAAGTGGCAGACCCGAAGACGTTAAAGGTGTACTACAAAGATACTCATTCCTTTATCTGCTACTCATTCGTTATCTGCCTCCACTGAGGAGCTCCTAATGAGCGAAACAGCTGTCTGGAGGATATGGAACATCTACCTAAGAACGAACTTCCTCGCAATGGAGTGGTGCTGTGAACATGATAATTGTACATCGCAAGTCAAACGGGTGATCATGCCCAATGTTATGATGACGATGGAAAGGGAGAATGTTAAAAAAATTAAAGAGTCAAGATAAGATAACCTGGATAAGTGGAGTGGAGAAAACAGTGAGCCTAGGAATCTCTCAGGGTAAGGATCATCTTAATCTTAGCAGTGAGTTTCTACTGGAGTTAGGCCTTGGCGGATAATCAGTGCCGGCTAGTCCTTTCTTAAAGATGCTCGCCATTTTTTTTTCGCAGCTTTTCGTTGTTTAAGAAGAAATCGCAATTTTCGAGAACTATGTCGCAACTTACAAACCTATCGTCGTTGTCTGTTATTCTTGTTTTATTTTTTGATCTTTCGAATAGATCCCGTGCATTGAGCACCTATCATCGAACATGAGTTATGTGCCTATCGCCTGCTGTCTTACATTTATTTTTTACTTTTATTTATTTTTGTTTTCCTCTCTGCCCAATCTGCCTGTCTTCTGGCACATGCGAATACGTGGACTTACTGTTGACGTAAACGCGGACGTGCGTATAATAATAATAATGTCGCAACTTTTCCGCAACCTTGGTCTCATGGCATGGGGTCAAAATGTCAAGTCATGGACTTCATGTCAGATAAATGCATACTCGCTCATTTCGGGCCTGCTTTCAGACTCATTTCAGGGAAACGGTAGATCAACGGTAGTTACGACAATGTGCATTCCCTTTTCCGTGAAATGGAATTATCAATTTATGTAGGATACATGCAACAGCCTACTGGCACTGTGTAAAGTGGTGATTCACAGCAGGAAGGGTGTACAAGTTTGCAGTCGCTGCACTTCTGCTATTTCTGCTTCTTTTTTTCGTGGTTTCTGCACCCGAACTCTCCATTAATTTTTTAGGTTGCGATATCAGCAACTTTTGGGCTTTTGGTGAAAATATGGATGCGATTTCAGCAACCTTTGAGCTTTTGGTGAAAATATGGATGGGATTTCAACAACTAGGACTTGTTTGGACACGGTTGCTAAAAGCATAAGTTGCGAAAAATTATGGCATCTTTGGGAAAGGGCTAGTGGCGGCAGAAAAATTGGCAGAATTCGGTACTTTTCTTTTCTGGTAAGTTTGGTTGGTTGGTTTTTATTTCACTTCGCACATTCAAACGGGATGACGACCCAATAAAATGACGGCGACGGCTTAGCTTAGAAGTGGCTATGGAAGTGGTCTTGCGCTACTGTCGCTATCGCCTTTGATGATTCGGTAACACTGCCCTGTTATCGCCTCTATTCTCACCTATATCCGTTAACTCTCACAAAACAACTCAATACCATTGTCCCAATGCCACGTCTTCACTTCGCACATATGCACTAACTTCCACACTAGCATCAAAATTGATATCTAGGCCTGCTCGTGGAGAATTCGATAGTGAATGCTGCTGTCTGATGATCGCTCCGATGCGTGAAACTTTAAGTTACAGCTTACACAGCCTTTCGCCTCTGTTGTGTGTGAAGAAGTTTCATGCATGTTTGCACTGTTTGGTACATGTACATGTATATGGATAAAGAAATGGAGCAGAATTCGAGGAATTGCCCGCGATAAGGTTTGTAATTGTATGGTTCTGCCAATTTCACTGCTTTTCCAGCAGAATCTGCCACCTTTTCGAGCAGAATCCGCCAAGGGCTAGCTCAGCTGGCGGTGGTTGAAAGCCGGATCTTAGGCTGCGTTTACACGACAACGCTGGGGGCTAGTATGCTGTGTAGTTACCCATAAAGCAGCCCCGATGCGAAGAGGTGCCAATCAAGTAGTTTGTTGAAGAAAGCATTGCGAGGTGCTGTGTAGGTAACTGGTGTTACTTTAGTAACTGTACATGTACATGTATGTGTGTGTGTGGGGGGGGGGACTAGGTGCGGAATCTGATCAACAGGTACACGTATAATAATTGCATCAGTGAAATCTGACCACGGTATGGTGTTAAAGGGGAAGTTAAGGCAAAAATTAAAATCTCACCAGTTGTAGTCTTCGGGGTGCTGAGTCGAATGGTCGTGGTCCGAGGAAGCTGAGACGCTCCCTTCCTACTTGAATCCCAATCGAACTCGCGGACTTCCACCGAAACTGGGTGACTGTGCCCTACTAGATGGGGATTTGTATGCAAAATGTCACTAAAAGCGCCATTTCGTTCTTATAAAAGCATGGATGACCGCGATTGGCCCATATGTTGTAGTCTTTTGGACGCTGAGTCGATTAGTTTTGGTCCGAAAAGGCTGCGATGCAGCGTTCCTCCTTTATTCCCAATCGAACATGGTTGAAGAAGCGGTCACGTGCTCCTGCGTACACCAGTCACCTGGTCACCGTGCCTCCAGGGTACAACTTACTAGCCTGTTATACCTTTTTTGGGTGCAGTCCTGTCACTCGAGTTGAACTCGAGTTGAACCTTGGTGTGAAAGTTGTCGCCTGCTGGCGTGGTGACCAGGTGATTTGGGCACCCACGAGCACGTGACCGCTTCTTCAACCATGTTCGATTGGGAATAAAGGAGGAACGCCGCATCGCAGCCTTTTCGGACCAAAACCAGTCGACTCAGCGTCCAAAAGACTACAACATATGGGCCAATCGCGGTCATCCGTGCTTTTATAAGAACGAAATGGCGCTTTTAGTGACATTTTGCATACAAATCCCCATCTAGTAGGGCGCAGTCACCCAGTTTCGGTGGAAGTGCGCGAGTTCGATTGGGAGTCAAGTAGGAAGGGAGCGTCTCAGCTTCCTCGGACCACGACCATTCGACTCAGCACTCCGAAGACTACAACTGGTGAAATTTTAATTTTTGCCTTAACTTCCCCTTTAAGGAATACTTCAAGTACATTCTACATGTACACGTAGGTCGACAACACAAGTCAAGAGAGATTGGAAGCTGTAATTCTTTGTTGCCATCTTCATGAAAAACCTATTACTGAGTACACTGTATTGGAAGCTGTGTCGCAACTCTGAGTTTCACGTACTGGTACATTGTATTACTACGATCATCAGGCAGCCCTACATGGGTATCGAGCACTCCCTGGTCTTGGGCAGGGAGTAGTACAATACCATTGGTATTGTACTACAATACCATTGGTATTGTACTACTCCCTGGTCTTGGGACAGTGTAGATCGACAACATGTTTGCACCACTTTTCAAGATCAGACATCATGCGGCAAACTACATGACTACAGCAAGGCACGAGAAACACCACATGTACATAAATAAAATGAATAAATTCGACGGGTTCGCGTACCGGGCAGGTCAAGAACAAGGAGTTGTACAACTCCCTGGTCAAGAACCACCTTTCCGCTTCCGTGGGACGCCACCACCCCATGATCAGGCGTCAGATGCGGCTCCTAAACGGTGCGGGAGGATAGATCAGATCCACCAGCCATAGGCCTCAATCCCATTTGCCACATCCATGTATTACTCATGCCAGGCCACGAGT
>NC_088649.1:30756745-30839245 GCF_964019385.1 Sycon ciliatum
CATTATAAGCACAGTCTCTATTATTAGCACGGTCTTGGTGGAAATCAATGCTGCATGCATGATATCTAGCATGTATTTCTTCTTGCTCCGTACGGATGTATTGGTTGAAAAAATATAAGCATGGTCTCCAATATAAGCGCGGTCTCCAATATAAGCACGGGGTAGAGGCTCAGGGGTGTTGAAAAAAATATGAGCACGGCGCTTATAATAGAGAATATGCGGTATTTCCCCTGATGATTATTACTGGATAACTGAACCACATCGGCACATCGCCCCTACTCCCCTTTGTCCTGTTGTCCAGTGTCATTTCAGTTGTCTTCTTCCCCTGATTATTAGTAGGGCTGTGTTTTTTAGTAAAAAATAAAAAATAAAAAATAAATTTTATTCAAGACCACTTGTTGGTGATTGGGGGCACGTTGTAGCAGACTACAGTGGTGGTGGACTACCCCCAATTTCAGGACGAAACCTCGCTGCTCCTGGCCCTTGAAGATGGCCTTCGTAATGGCCGCCATTGGACAGGCTGAATCGATCGATTCGTTCGAGGGACCCAGCAAGTCGCCAGTGGAAACTTGGATTGCTAAACATTACTAGATAATTTGGATCGTTGTGCGAACATAGTTAGTTTGGCTGCGCTGTGTTGCTGTGAGCAGCAGTGACCCCTCGTTCTTGTACATCTAACTTGTTTGAAGGTGTTTAATACAGTTCGTGCTTTTATCATTTTTTTTGATTTTGGGCAATACGTAAAGATCGGAGGGTTTCTGGACCAAACTGTCATCGTGGGTGAATGAGGTCCACCTAGGGATAAAAGGAGCCAACCCTGAGCGAAATCGGAAATTGTGCCATGTCCGGTGATGTTTGGCCGTTACGACATTGACTCCCTGTTATAGTGTTATTACAGGCATGGTGGTGGCCTGGCTCGAGGTAAACTTCCTAAGCTGGTTGTGTTTCTCAACGCAATTGTATAGCCGGTTGTAATGCGGACGTGCGAACTTCCTTTTTTCGTTTTTTAACGGACCTTGACTCTTTTAAATGTACAGTAGCTGTAAGGCTTCGTTTCATGTACATGTGCATGTAGCAAGGCTAATTGAGCAATCCTCAGACAACTGATAATCTGTTCATTTGTCGGCCTGCAAACGTACATGTACATGTACACACACACAACAGAGGCGAAAGGCTGTGTTAGCTGTAACTTAAAGTTTCACGCATCGGAGCGATCATCAGACAGCAGCATTCACTATCGAATTCTCTACGAGCAGGCCTAGATATTTGATGCTAGTGTGGAAGTTAGTGCATATGTGCGAAGTGAAGACGTGGCATTGGGACAATGGTGTTGAGTTGTTTTGTGAGAGTTAACGGATATAGGTGAGAATAGAGGCGATAACAGGGCAGTGTTACCGAGTCATTAAAGGCGATAACGACGGTAGCGCAAGACCACAGCAAGAGTGAAGAGGGAGAGAGAAAGCACCATGGCGCCAAACCTGGTGCAGGTTGCGCCATGTCGAAAAACTCACGTAACTGATGGTGAGAATCTGGACAGGTAATACTTGTTCTCGTGTCTGCATTTCGACACCAACTCCGACCTTTTGTTGATGTTGACCGTTTTGTCTGTTTCCAGGATCTCCAGTTTCTCAGCAAGGCATAGGGGACACCGCTTGGTCGCGTTCGAGTAGGCCTGGGCCTTGGTGACGACGGCCCATTTCACAGAGTGCGGAGTGTTCTTCCGCTTGAGCTTCCATATGCACTTGGACAGCTCCGTGCTTTTTTCCATCCTCTCATGCCTCGTCGTGCTCATGTGATTGTTGTATCTCTGTTTAAAGGGTGGTTCTGTTAGGCCGACGTACACCAGGTTTGGCGCCATGGTGCTTTCTCTCTCCCTCTTCACTCTTGCTGTGGTCTTGCGCTACCGTCGTTATCGCCTTTAATGACTCGGTAACACTGCCCTGTTATCGCCTCTATTCTCACCTACATTTTTGTATATCCGTTAACTCTCACAAAACAACTCAACACCATTGTCCCAATGCCACGTCTCCACTTCGCACATATGCACTAACTTCCACACTAGCATCAAATATCTAGGCCTGCTCGTAGAGAATTCGATAGTGAATGCTGCTGTCTGATGATCGCTCCGATGCGTGAAACTTTAAGTTACAGCTAACACAGCCTTTCGCCTCTGTTGTGTGTGTATACTGCTCTGTACATTCGTACATTGTGCACTCTACCTCGAGCTTCCAGGACCGGCCTTGTTTGTACATATATTAGTAACCTAGTAGGCTACATGTACAAGATCCCTGGCTGTCGTGGAGGCTAGGGTGTCCCAGCGTTGAGCCTTGGCCAGTGATTGTGCGGACTATGCTATGCTTCTCTTGCTCTCTGATCACATGTGACGTCATCATTAAGTGATTTGTTTTCCAATCCTCCGCCGCCATGGCAAATTATGTTTTGTTCACCCGTAAAGAGGCTAAAAAAAAACAAAAAAAAACAAAAAAAACATGTACAAGATCTGTGCCGCCCCTTATTTACTACGACATCAGTAGCTCATTATCCACATGTCCTTTGCGTCTCTGTTGCTTTTCTCTGTTTTTATTTGAAATTCTCTTTCTTTACGCAGTTGTTGTTGCTGCTGATTTTGCTACTCCTTGGTTTTCCCTTCCCTTACTTTTATTTTTCGCGGTGGTTGGCAATCACCCACTCTCATAACATTAGTAGTAGTAGTAGTAGTAGTAGAAGATTTTATTATTTTACTAGGGGTCCCAACAGGCGTTGCCTTTTTACTGGGAACCCTAGAACATTGGCCGGTGTTTCCACCGAGTCTTGAGATGTTGTAATAAATATGTACAAAAGTGTTCATGTCCATGTACCATCCCAGCATGTGCATTCATTCATACATGATACAGTGTGTGTACATGTACAATGCACATGTACATTTACATTTACGTGCAACCATCGCCCAAAGACTATACATATACATGTACATGTACATGTACATGTATATGTAATTATGTGGGTTTTCTTCATGTCGCTTATCAGCGCCTCAAACACCCAGCCAGAGGTTTGAGCCAATGAGATCCAATGAAGGGTTTCAGAAGTGTGGCGGACCGCGGTGAGATCGTTTCAACACTATAATGAACACTGGGAAAGTTTAGAACCGAACGTTTTCGTTCCCTTCTCTTCATGGTGCTCTTCACAGGGAATAACGCAAAACGTGAACTTGCCGGTAACGAGGTTGCTTGCATAAGAAAGTGCCGTTGATGGCGAATTGTTATAAAGGGGGAGGGGGGGGGGGCTTATTCACGATGTTGACCATAATAATAATATTACTATGACCATGATGCCTGTACCACGTCACCCGCGCTGCGAGGCGCTGCATCCGCCAGTCTGGTGGCCGTGGTGCTCAGGGTGTCAGTGCCAGGGCAGTGGTGCTGCAGTCTGGAACAAGGGAAACTGGTTCAGTGATCGTGCTGTTTTCTACACTGTAACAGTGAAACCTGTCTAAGACGACCACTCAAGGGACATTTAAAAATGTGGTCTCCATTGCCAGGTGGTCTCCTAATCCAGGGTCATTTGGCTGGAAATAGCATCCCCTGGTCCTGGTAGCAGTGGTCTTCTGGGGCAGGTGGTCGCCTTGACAGGTTTACGGTACAGTCAAACCTCTCTAGGACGAACATCAAGGGACTGAGGCTGCGTTTACACGACAACGCACGGCCAGTTTTCCGTTTTCAGTCCCGCATTTCTTTTTTCGTTTTCGTGCATTTACACGATCAAAGCTGATCCGAGGTGGTCTCCGTTTGTATCGTTTTCGCGCGTCTACACGGGAGCAAAGGATCCGCAAAAGTTCGTCATGTGCCAAGTGTTGTCGTGGAAGCACCAATCACACTCCAGGAATAGGCCACAAAACAACACTCGTCACATGACGAAAATTATAAAAACAATTTTTTTGATTGTCGGATCCGTGTAAACGGCCGAAAACGAAAAACACGTGACGGAAAACGAGGCCAGCATACCGTTTCGACTGTTTACACACCCAAATTTATCCGGCAGAACTTTTCCGTTTTCAAATTCTTCCACCTTGGCCAGCGTTTTGGTTTTCTTCCGTTTTGGTGTACAACTTTTACGTTTTGCTCTTCGTACCGTGTAAATGAACCATGGATCCGAAAGGATTTTCTTGCGTTTTCAACCCCAGCGTTGTCGTGTAAACGCAGCCTGATGATACATGCATTTGTTCGTAATTGATGTATATGGCATACTTCCGTATATGGTGCAACTCCCGCACCCCGTATGCACCCGCCTAGAGCTCCTGCTTCCATATGCGCTCGTACACACTTCCCTTTTGTGTTCGCACACTGCTTGGAATGTTGTTCTTCGTTTGTTGTCCTCCTTGCTAGTTGTGAATAAACTCTGTCTGACACCACATGGCGCAGTGAACATTTCGTCCTGTAGTTTCCATTCTGTCCACACCAACCTAGTTTGTAGTGTCTTACCTGGCCCAGTAGCAGTGTAGCACTCCGTTGGATTTGGATTAGATTACCCTGCAGTCAGTTTGTTAGTTCGTTTTAGATAGGAGTGTTGTTCAATTTATTTCGTAGGACGTAGTCGTGTGAGCTGTCACAACGAGCATTTGTGATCAGCATGGCGAGCAGCGATCCCGCAGCACCTTCTGGTAATGGAGTGCCTGACGTCGCCACGCTCCTGCAGCTCCTGACAACTCAGGCACAGGCGTCTGCACTGCGAGATCAACAGTTTCAGACCCTGATGGAAAGGATGTCCAACCAGACCAGTACTAGTTCTACAACCCCACCCGCACCCAAGTCTGTGTCCGCAGAACGACCAGTATTGTTATCTACTGCCACAATGGCAGAATTTACCGCTTGGGAGGAGGCCTGGCGTGACTATGCGCAATGCCAATGTCTCGCCAGCCACGACCGCCATACACGTATGTCAGCGTTCCGCCAGGCCCTAGATGAGGACCTGCGCCGTTTCATCCGAGAAGGCATTATCGCCTTCCCGGAAGACGCTGACATTGCTGATGCCATCCCGGTCCTCCAGCAGTACATCCGGCGGCAGAGGAACCCGCTGCTCGACCGAATCGAATTTTACAAGAGACGGCAGCAGCGTGGGGAATCATTTGACTCCTTTTATACGGCCCTCCGTGAACTGTTTCACGCGTGTGACTTTTCTGGGTGTTCAGTATGTCATAACTGCAACCAGGCGATGTGCAACCCCTGCAAGGCAGGCCTGTTGAAATTCAACAATGACATACTACGTGACCGCATTGTGACTGGCGTATTTGAGGACGACGTGCGTCACAAGCTGCTGGCCCTCCAGAACTTGGATCTGGAGGCAACCGTGAAGCTCTGCCGTGCTGAGGAAGCAGCCTGCCAAACTTCCTCTGGCATTCCCTCCAGTGGTCACGTGCACGCAGCTAAGAAATCATCTTATAAACAGCAGAAGGCGAGCCGGCCCGCACCCGTGAAGTCTACACCAGACAAGCCCGCAGGTGACAAGTGTCCCAGCTGTGGTCGCAGTCCCCACACCAAAGGCACATGTCCTGCGAAGTCACGCAAATGTAACGGATGTCAACGTGTCGGACATTTCCAGTCCATGTGCCCGCACAAAGGCAAACCAACAGCATCCGGCAAAGTCGGCCAACTTAAGTTGCAACGTGCCTCCGTTCGACATGGTCTAGAACTCAGTGTCCACACGCAGCTCAACACAGAACCGACCGCCGAAGCCATGACATGGATTCCAGACACCGGCAGTGATGTAGACGCCATTGGGCCAGCACATCTTTCCCAGCTAGGTGGCTTCCCTGAGAACCTTGCCGTCGATTCCGACACTGTTTCAGCAGCAAACGGCACCTCTCTGGTTAGCCTGGGAAAGATTTCTGCCACGCTCTCCATTGGCTCAGCCCAGCACACCACTTTACTTCATGTATATGAAGACCTCGATGAGGCGTTGCTGTCATGCCAATCTCTCCGTGCTCTTGGCATTCTCCCTGAGTCCTGGCCGCGGATCTCCCGTGTGAAGTCCGAACCCAGTAGTGCAGACATTGCTGATGTTAAGACTCAGCTGATGCAAGAGTTTGCTGATGTATTCGACGACTCCCAATTGAAGCCCATGGCTGGTCCTCCCATGGAGATAAAGCTTCAATCTGACGCCACACCAACTCGTGTTAATGGTGCCCGCGCAATCCCATTCGCATTCCGAGACCAGATAAAATCTCAACTGGATGATATGGTGATCAATGGAATTATTGAGCCAGTCACTGAACCGTCAGACTGGTGCCACCCGATCGTCATCGCAGATAAGAAGTCTTCTAACGAGAAGCGCCTCACCGTTGATTTGCGTAAACTCAACGACCAAGTCTGCCGACCAACACACCCAGCTCGTACTCCGCGTGACGCCGTGACAGCTATTGGTAAAGCCCGTTTCTTCACCACACTCGACGCTCGTCATGGGTACTGGCAAATACCCCTGTCCGACGACTCGAAGCCGCTCACGACATTCATCACGCCCTGGGGTCGGTATCGCTATTGCCGCAACCCTCAAGGTCTGTCCTCAGCAGGTGACGAATTCAACTGCCGCACAGACGCAGCATTTGACCGCCTCGCTAACTTCGTCAAAGTCGTTGATGACGGCCTAGTACATGACGTCGATTTTCAAGACCACGTCACCCACGTTCGTGACGTCCTTCACCGTGCCCGTGAGCATCACATTACGCTCAGCCCACACAAGTTTGTATTCGGCGCTAGTGAAGTACAGTTCTGCGGATTCGTCATCAATGCTGATGGTTATGCCGTTGATGGTAGCAAGACATCTGCCATTCGCCAGTTCGAAGTGCCCTGCAACCGCACTGACCTCCGCTCGTTCTTCGGTTTGGTCAACCAATGCAGCGACTTCACACCGCGCATTGCTGAACTAAGTGAGCCGCTTCGCCCACTCCTGAAAACCAGCAATGAGTTCGCCTGGGATCAGCAGCACACCATAGCATTCCAAGCCGTCAAAGCCATCCTGACTGAGTCACCAGTGTTAGCTTTCTTCCAGCCTGGCAAGCCTCTCCGTCTCGAGACTGATGCATCTGTGAAGAATGGCCTTGGATTTGCCCTATGGCAACAGCATGATGACCAGCAATGGCACCTCATCCAGTGTGGAAGTCGTTTCTTATCTGACGCTGAAACAAGGTACGCTGTAATCGAGCTCGAGTGCCTCGCAGTCGTCTGGGCAGTGCACAAGTGCCGCTTGTATCTATCTGGTGCACAGTTCTCACTAATCACCGACCATCGTCCGCTTGTACCGATTATCAACAGCTACACCCTTGACCAGATTGAGAACTCTCGTCTACTCCGATTGATCATGAAACTTCGTCCGTATCAAGTGAAAGCATCGTGGCGTAAGGGTTCAGAGCACGTATTCGCAGACGCCCTCTCACGACATCCTGTATCAATCCCGACTAGTGATGATGAACTTGGAGAAGATCCAGCACTGTTCTGCCGCAGTATCCGTATCTGTCTACTCCAAGATGGTCCCCAGAGTCTCCAGTTCGCTAAGCTCCGTGCCGCAGCAGCATCTGATCCTGACTACCAGATGCTACTCGGGTATATCCAGAACGGATTTCCCTCAGCACAAAAGCAGCTGCCCGAGCCTCTTCGTGCGTATTGGAACGTGCGTGAACATTTGTCCACCGACAATGGCATAGTCCTGAAAGGTCTACGCATAGTCGTCCCAGCCTCTCTGCGTGCGTCAACGCTGATCGACCTTCACGCAGCCCACCAAGGTCTGACCCGTACCAAACGACGTGCTCGTCAGACAGTGTATTGGCCCGGAATGAACAGTGAGTTAGACACGCTAGTCCGCAGCTGTGATGCATGCCGTGAATTTCAGCCGTCTCAGTCTGCCGAACCGCCCATTTCTGACCGCAAGCCCACTTTGCCATTCGAAAGTGTTAGTGCTGACCTTTTCAGTTGCCAAGGTTGCGAGTATTTGGTATTCGTCGACCGCTTAACCGGATGGCCATGCATAGCCAAGCTTGGTCACTCAGCCACATCAGCTGACGTCATTCGTCATTTCCGCAGGTGGTTCCCAGATGTAGGCGTACCACAGGTCATTTCAACGGACGGCGGTCCTCAGTTTGCGTCTCACAGATTTGCTGAATTTTGCGAGCGCTGGGGAATCCGTCATATCAAGTCGTCCCCTCACTACCCGCAGTCGAACGGACATGCGGAGGCAGCCGTGAAGGCAATGAAGTACCTGGTGGAAAAGACTACCAATGATGGTAATCTAGACACCGATGCTTTCCAGCGTGGCCTTCTCGAGTGGCGCAATACTCCTGGCACTTCGGGAAAGAGTCCTGCCCAGTTACTGTATGGTCGCCCACTCGTCTCCTTCGTTCTCGCCCAATGGAGCCAGTTCGACTCCCACTGGCAAGACACCGCATCTGACATGGATGATGTTGATCGAGTAGACCAGCCTCCCAGTCAGCCTCACCGAGAGCTTTCTCACTTGTCTATCGGGACGCACGTTGACATTCAGCACCCGAAGACAAAACGGTGGTCTTCCCGCGGCGTTGTCGTGGCTATCGGTGACCACCGCGACTACTACGTCAAGCTACCGAGTGGACGCGTATATTGGCGCAACCGTCGCTACCTCCGCCCGTACCGTCCTCCTACTCCAGCTTCAACAGCCATGCCTGCATCATCTCCCGTACCCGACGCTGCACCGCAAGCAGTCCCTGTGACTCAGTCGTCGCCACAGTCAACTGTTCAGGTACCACCTCGAACAAGCCAACGTCCCCGGCGACAGAATGTCCCCTTTAACATTATTTCAACGCGTGGACAATCGTACAATTAACACTCGCTCTGTTCAGTTGTTGATGTCCATTGTACCTATTCAATTGTCATTCCCATTGTTTCGCAGTTGAAAACCTTCATGTATATAATTTTTGCAATTATCCCTTTTACAAGTCTGTTGGAAGTTGCTGCTGCTCCGCGACATGTCATTTGCTACGCACATGCAATTTTCACATTATTTTTTTGTTGATTAGATAAACACTTGTACGTTTTTATCTCAGGAGGGGCATGATGTATATGGCATACTTCCGTATATGGTGCAACTCCCGCACCCCGTATGCACCCGCCTAGAGCTCCTGCTTCCATATGCGCTCGTACACACTTCCCTTTTGTGTTCGCACACTGCTTGGAATGTTGTTCTTCGTTTGTTGTCCTCCTTGCTAGTTGTGAATAAACTCTGTCTGACACCACAGTAATAACGGGAGTTCTTCTTATCCACACTTGTATGTTTTACACAGTGAATACACAGGGGTTTATCCAATACAGTTACGAATACTAGTTCTTCTTAGGCAAACATTATTTTGTCTTATCAGTGTTCTTCCTAACGAGGTTTTACTGTACTTCGAAGTATGCTGTCTATAGTTAGCACACAGCAGCCCGAGTATCTTCTATATTTCTTACCTATCGTGGCCTGAGAGGTACAAATAGAGTAATTAGTTAGTTGAAGAAAGCAAAGCTTGCCAGAGGGTGCCGGTGTTTATGTACTACATGTACTGTGTACATAGACTAACTATTACATTGAAACCTGCCTAACACGACCGCTCAAGGGATCTTCAAAATGTGGTCTCTGTTACCAAGTGGTCGCCTTATCCAGGGTCACTTGACTGGAAATACTAGTGCTAGCACCCCTTGGTCCTGGTTGCAGTGGTCTTCTAGGACAGGTGGTCGCCTTATCCAAGTGGTCGCCTTGACAGGTTTTACTGTACTCTTGTATTTCTCAACAGCAGTACGCCAAAAAAAAAAAAAACAAAAAAAAAAAACGCCAGTACTGGCAGTAGTGCGGACGTGTGAACTACATTGTACGTGTACATGGTCATTACAAGTCACGTACACGTACACGTACACGTACACGTACATGTACATGTGTACATAACAGACTGAAAACATACTCATTGGGCCAAACTAAAGAAGGTGTGTGGTTCGACTAACATGGACATTTTTTTTACGGGCGGGCGGGCGGATTTTTTTTTTAAATATATTTTTTAGTACATGTAAATACACTGTACTGCCTTTAGACACATGTTTTTCGATTTTGACAGCATGTTACAAGGCGAGGACGCGTAGTGCTCCTGACTACAACCATAAACCGGTTGGCAGAGTCCCAGACACCCAGTACATCGGCATTATTACGCAGTGTTAGGGCGCGTTCAGACTACCGATAAAAAGTGACCGATAGGGAAAGTCGCCAAGGTGATTTGATCACGTGACGTTACTGGCACGTTACCGGTGGGAAAGTTTTACTGCCGCGGCAGATGCGGCAGTAAACTTTTACCGGCAGTAAAAAAGTGCTCAGGCTGCATGCGCGCTGCGAAAAAAAGGGAAAATCCCTTGTCAGTGCCGCGGTGAGAGCTGAAAACTTCACGGTCACGTTAGTTTGTTATCGGTAGTAGACACCCTTAGGCCCTCTTCAGACTAGGTACAAAACAGCCTATAAGTCACATTTACATAGAAGTTTCCAGGACAACAACAAGAATCTGGCGGGAAGCCTAAAAAGCTGCCCAATCCTTTCAGGCAGGGTGCCAACCCTAAGGCTGCAACCACACTAGGTACAAAATCACGTACAAACGGCATTACAGTAGAAATCGTCATGCCGACGCGTGCGAAATGCAAAATGCGCTTTGTAGGTTTTCAGCAACTGGCGCACCCCTGTAGAAAGCCACGTTTGTCGTTTTCGTCGTTTTCGCGCTCCATCTCCTGTGTACAACTTTGTTTTTGTACCTGGTCGTCGTGCATAGCATCAGCATCAGCATTGTTTTTTGAAATTCCCGGTCTTTTCCAGCGCATGGCACACGCTTTGGTACGACAACGTCACGTGCTTGTCGCGCGAAAACGTCATCTATGCAGACCGAAAAGTGTAGTGTGGTTGCGTACCGACTTGTACTGAGATATGCATGAAAATTTGTACTGTGATTTTTACGTAGTGTGGTTGCGGCCTAAGGCCCTCTTCAGACTAGGTACAAAACAGCCTATAAGTCATATTTACATAGAAGTTTCCAGGACAACAACAAGAATCTGGCGGGAAGCCTAAAAAGCTGCCCAATCCTTTCAGGCAGGGTGCCAACCCTTGTACAAGGCAACTTTCCTTTTTTTTTTTTTTTTTTTTTTTGAAGTCATAAAGCCTCTTGTACGGGCAAAAGCAACACAATGATGAGAAACCAGGGTATGATAGGAACTGATAATATTAAAAATAGTACACAGGTGTGGAAAATATGTCTCCGGAATGGCGAGAGTCACACTAAAACACAATGGTTTTAGATCCGGCTTTCAACCACTGCCAGCTCCCTGAGCTCGTTAGCTGGACGATGGTATGCCGACCGAGACGCAACTTTCCTGCATTTATCGTACTTTCGCCAGGCAGTTGTACGAACTTTGTACCCCGGTACGACTGTCCGCTGCTTTCACACATCCCAGGCCCCTTGCGCAATTTCGTAGGGTCAAAGGTTGCCTGTATATTGCATCTAAAATGTGTAGTCTGAATGCAGGCATGGAAAAATGTAGCCTTTTAGGTTTTATGTGATTTTGTACTGGATTTTCTATGTACGTAGTCTGATGAGGGCCTTAACTTTCCTGCATTTATCGTACTTTCACCAGGCAGTTGTACGAACTTTGTACCCGGGTACGACTGTCCGCTGCTTTCACACATCCCAGGCCCCTTGCGCAATTTCGTAGGGTCAAAGGTAGCCTGTATATTGCATGTAAAATGTGTAGTCTGAAAGCAGGCATGGAAAAATGTTGCCTTTTAGGTTTTATGTGATTTTGTACTGGATTTTCTATGTACGTAGTCTGATGAGGGCCTTAGCAAAAAACGTTATGTTGTAACGGTATTATCGTGAGGGGGAAAATACCGTGATTTGGGTTCGACCTTTAGCAAGATGCACGCTATTTTTAGTACGCTGTTGCCACGAGAATAGCTTTGATTTCGCGCGGTACAACCATTGTTGTCACCATATACGCGATACAAGGTGAAATGCGTACGGACTATGCAGTATTTGGCCAAAACACGTACCGTTGGTCACAACGATAAATCAGCCCCCATAACGTTTATACGCTGCAGCTTCAACGCTATTTGGGTGATCAAGGTACGAGTACCGTAAAAAATAGCGTTACCGTTGTTTGCTAAGGGTGTCTAGTGTGAATGTCCTTCACGGTTTATCGGCATTCACGGTTTGACGGGGTTCACGGTAGTCTGAACGCGCCCTTATGCCATACATGTTGTATAAAGGGATCACTGGCTAATACTTTGAAACATTGTGTAGCTCTGGAACGAGAAGAGAATAACTTCAAGCGGTGACTCTGACTGTCCAAATCATCAAGCAAATGAAGAACGATGCGAGTTGAAAGTAAGTTCGGGAACTACTTCGAAGTACAAATTGTACAATGTACCGGTACATGTATTGCTAGTTTGGTGTCGGCGTGCACGAATACATGGGCTTTTTCCATCGACGCTTCCTGTGCTTGCACACATGGAGCAGCAACTAACTTACCGGTACAGGTGAAATATCGTTCCCAATACACGAGGAAAGTGCAATCTCGTCTGTCCTTCATCCCAAAACAGAAGGCCGTCCTTAATCTGGAACGAGGCAATCACTCTCAACCGGACGGTCACTTCAAAATAAGTCTCGCCAGTCTGCCGGTGGTCGTATCGAGTAGACTCTACGACCAGCACAAGGCAGCAGTCGTACCACTCACTGCACTGCACTGCAGTACAACTACAAGTCAAGTCCAAAAGGAGCCGCCTGCGTCCGCAGACTCACGCTGCACAGCACGTAGACGTGGACGTGTTCAGTCCACGTAGGTCTACGTCAGTCACACGACAGCCCGGCCCGCCGAAAAAAAGTTACGGTCGGGCTGAAAAATGTACGGTCGGTCGGGTGAGTCGAACCACAGACCTTCTTCAGTGTGGCCTTGTCAGTATGTTTTCTGATTATGACTACCGCCGTACCGGTACTAGTACTAGCACAATACGTGCACACTCTCATGTCATACTTCCTCCTTTCTTCGTCTTTTTGTGAGAGCTTGGACAATCCACTTGTCCAGGCAAGAAGGCAGCAATGCCTGTTCATTCTGGCGAAGTAAAATAAAATATACCAACCAAGCAACCACCCAACGTGAGCGGTACATTGTGCATGTGTAGTGCATCCTGGACTGCCATAAATGTCCCCTCTGGCGACAGCCGCCGCAGCCTGGGCAGGCCACATCACGTTTTATGATAACCAGGGTCGTACATGCACCACCAAACAAGGCCATTGGGGACCATTTATTTTTAGAAAAATAACACTTCAAACGACCCACGTGCCCTTTGCTAGGTTACGACCAGGGAGTCGTACTCAAACTAGGGAGGTGACACGGCACAGAAATCCGTGTCACAGGGGTTGACTCGCACCCTTGACCCCTCGTTGTTATTTTTGGAATAGTTCAGTCCAGTCCAGTCCGAAAGGTCATACTCGGATCGACTCGCCTTCTGTACTTCACCTCCAAGCGTGCCGCATGGGTGTCTAGTTTTTGAAATTATTGAGGCAGCACATTTCGTTTACAGCCCATCACTCGCCAGTATTCTTTGAAAGACTACCAGCAATTTTTTTAGCTCCTGCCATGTCCGAACTACGTGATAGCAGTGATGGCAACAGCAGCAGTTATGAAACGGCGTGTAGTGTTGCGGTAACTGTTCAGAACTTTTCAGAGTCGTATCCTAGGTTAATCCGAATACTAAAAAATTGACCCAAATTGCACATATACATGTAACACGAAGCTGGTTTTTGAAAATTGTAAGTCGTGTATCTGCCCCATTTCTTCTTTATGACTTGCACAATACACCAGTCTTCCTAAACAACACATGTATAGCAGGGGTTAAGTACCATATAAGAGAAGTACAGGCAGTGATATTGTCATGTTGAAATACTACAATTTTGACACAAATTACACATAACACGAAGCCAGGTTTTGAAAATTGTAAGTCGTGTATCTGCCCCGTTTCTTCTTTATGACTTGCACAATGGTCCAGTCTGCCTAAATAACACATTTATAGCAGGGGTTATGTACCATATCAGAGAAGTACAGCCAATGATATTGTCATGTCTAAACACTACAATTTTGACACAAATTACACATAACACGAAGCTGGTTTTTGAAAATTGTAAGTCGTGTATCTGCCCCATTTCTTCTTTATGACTTGCACAATACACCAGTCTTCCTAAATAACACATTTATAGCAGGGGTTAAGTACCATACAAGAGAGATACATTGTACATCTAGTCATACTGTCATAAACAGCCAGCATTTTTCCTGCAGCAGTCACACCACCATCGTCATTATTTCCAGGGAAATCCTCTTACATTGTCAGCTCCTATGTCGTTAGATACAATGTAGGGGGCTGTAGGACCGGCTCGTCAAAAAATAGAGAACCTTAACACTTGAACTGAAGCGTGCTCGGGACGTCTCAGCAATCGTAGTATGCCTGAGCACTCCAATAAAAACTGGATCAATGGCAAAATCGTTCCCCACAGAAAAATCATACTTTGCGGGTCTTGCGTTGCACGCTTGGAGGTGAAGTACAGAAGGCGAGTCGATCCGAGTATGACCTTTCGGACTGGACTGGACTGAACTATTCCAAAAATAACAACGAGGGGTCAAGGGTGCGAGTCAACCCCTGTGACACGGATTTCTGTGCCGTGTCACCTCCCTAGTTTGAGTACGACTCCCTGGTTACGACCAATCAGCAGCCTCGGAGAGCGGGCTTTGATTTGTCATCAAAGCCCGCTCCTGGTACGCAAAAACCATCAAAGCTCTATCGTACTGCTCATGCGCACTATCAGTTTTATTGTTTCCTGTGCAGAGTGAGCGTAGAGTTCTTACCTTGCTCTTACCTTTTTTGGAAGTGTCTTACCTAATATGGCCGAGTCATCGTCGGAACCAACTGCCAAGCGCCGGTTCGAGTCCGTTTCAGTGCAGGAGGTGGACACTGTGATCACTGAAAGAGTACCGAAGAGCACATCGTCCACCACGAAGGGATGGGTGAAAGTGTTTATGGATTATGCTGCCGACAATGGAACCAATATTGATCTGGCCACGTGCTCCAAGGACGAATTGAATGAAGCACTATGTAAGACTTATTTGGGTATAAGAACACAGAAGAAAGAGTACTACCAGCGGAGCAGTTACCAGGGGTTCAGAGCAGCAATCAATCGCCACCTAGCTGAGACTGACCGTGACATGAATATCTTCACCGATCCTGAGTTCCGCCGTTCAAACCAAGCCTACGACGGAATCCTGAAGAAACTAAAACGGCAGGGCGAACTAAACGCAACACAGTCCAAGGCAATTATCAGTACCGAGGATTTTGCAAAGATTAACAAGTTGTTTTTGTACTCGAAAGAGCCAAGCAACCTAAATATGGAAGTTTGGTTCTACCTGACGTACCACCATGGCCTCCGGGGCGGGGACGTGAAGTTCAGTGCCGGCTGACAAAGGAATCCTTGACGCTCTGCAAGGACAACGAAGGCAAAGATTACTACACGTTAAACACGAACTTCAGCACCAAGAACCACCAGGGTGGCGCTTCGGAAAACACGGCAACAAAGCAAGCAGGAAGCCACCACCAGCTACTCCTGGGAATGTCTGACAATGACATTTTCGGAGATTTGGCCCTGCCGCCAGTGGCACTACCGCCAGCACCTGTCTCGGCACAGCCATCGGTCTCGTCCGGCCGCGTCAACTCTGAATCTGTTTCAGGGAGCCAATCTCCAAGGCGCAACCATCCACTTTACTGTGAATCACAAATAATTCCTAACTCTCACTTGCTCTACTGCTTCGAGTTCCAGTGCTTTACTCATCTGTATATCTTACTCAAAATTTGATTCTTCCATATTTGAACACACGAAATTGAGGTCAAAGTCATGAAAAAAATATCACCACAAAACCATGTGCCAGCGTACAGTTGTAGATCTACGAACTGACCCTGATCGATGCAACCGAAAAGTGATGTTGTGTGGGTGGGATCGTCTGAAGCATATTCAAGCGAGGTACAGTCGGGCTTGATGGCTGATCAAAGCCCTCGGGCCCAGCCCTCGGGCCTACGGCCCTCGGGCTGGTCCCTTGGGCTTTGATCAGCCATCAAGCCCTCCGTACCTCGCTTGATTATCTACATGAATGATGAATAGCTGCCACGATCATTCCGACTGGTAAGTGGTAGCGCCTATTATGGCCTACGGGGAGTCGGAGAATCAGTCTTGCACCTAAAATAGTAATGATTGATTGGCGCAGGCTGTGAGTGTGATGGATTCCTGGTCGGCCGGTCATGGTTTGAATTGATAATACATTATAATAATAATTATTATTATCAAGAGTCCATAACCCCCCAGAGTGTGCAACTCGTGATCCTTCTCAGCACAAATCAGTGCCGCAACGAAATCCAAACTTCATACGTCATGTAGTGAGTAGCTATGACGAAATGGGAAGTTTGGCCCGGACCTACTTCGCCCGTTTGCCCAATTTGGGGTCTTTCTTTACGAATCCACGGCCACGTAACACGCCTGAAACTGAAAGGCTCAAGTACACAAAGAATTATTTTAGAGTTGTCGAACAGTTTTCTCTTTTGAGTGTCTCTCCGATAAGAGAAGAACAATGGCCACTGTTGAACCTAAAGCAAAGCGCTCCCCATTGTCGCCGGAGTGCAGTGTCTCTGTTTAGAAGAGTATCTCTTTGTCGTTGTTACTATAATCGAGTGGCACATTGATTGCCGCGCTGTGACTCAGCTAATTTCTATTTCGTTTGCCTTGTATTGTCTGACTAGGGGCGCTGTCACCCCGTCGGGTGCGAGCACCCTTGGACAGAAGCACTTCACTTCACGACAAGTGTTCATTTTCGTTTTCCTCTTCTGCTTCTGTTGCACAGTTTGAACTTTGAATGTGTGCTTTTTTCGTACTCTGCTCTCGATCGAACCATGCGCGGGTCGATCTCCATAATTTTATCTTCCGTTGCCATGACTGGCATTAGTACGCGTTCTGTACTCACTCGCTGCTTGGCACGCTTGCAGCGCGTCTTTTTTCTGTTGCAACCGGGGTTAACCCAGTGCCTGCGTGCACGGTACGGGATTTGCGATGCCACATCAGCGTTGGTGTGTCGTTGTGCTTCGTTGTTGTTTTGTTCTTTGCTGAGTGTGGTCGTTAAAACTGAGCAAGAACGGGGTCGTTGACAAGGCGTGGTTTCGATGTGCATGCCCTCCTGTCAACTCCAAACTATTGGTAGCAGAGGATGGTTTTCACGGAGCCATCATGGAGGTAAAACTAGAAGACCTCGCACGGAAAAAGAGAGAGCTGAAAACGGATTTCACAAATACGAGGAGAAATTTGACAGTGGAGTCAACGAATGAGGTGCCGAACCAGGATGACGTAAATGCATGGAGAAGCCACTTGACGACAGTGTATGACGAGACCAAGAAGGTCATCATGGAGTACATGGAAGCGGTGGTGGACACTGACTCTAGGAGACATGCTGGTCTCCAGAAGCAGTACAAGCAGCTGGAAGGCCAGTATTCCGATGCCATGGAATTGGCCAGGAGTGTGCTCATCAGGAGCAGCAGAGCGAGCCTGGCAGCGTCGACCAGGCAGACTCCCAGTCCCAAGCAATCGCCACTGAGAGGGGCAACGCCTTTACTGGCGTCAGTACGAGAGGAAAGCAGAGAAATTCTAGATCTGCGTGCGGCGCTCCAAGATGCACCGTTTCTTGGTCGCCAGGACGATGCGCGGGTTATGTTGCCCAGGGCTGCAGACTATGGAGAACGGGTGAAAGTAGAGCCGGACAGTCGTGTCGTAATGTTCAGTGGTCAGCGTGTGGGGGAACCTGCCGAACCCTTCCCGACCGTTGCCATGGCAACCCCGTCAGCACACGCGCCACCGCAAACGGATATGATCAACAGCAATGCATGTACCGCTTTATCTGCAGCAGCTGCAGAGTACCAGCCACGTAGTTCAGTGCTGCCAGCGTCATTTGCAACTATGACCACGGGCAGCAACGCTCCCGCTATAAATCAGGAACAAGGCTCTGCCTTCCTGATCCACGATACTGCTGATCAAACACCTAGTATGATGTATGCAACGTATGGCAACAATAGTGCTAGGCCGCAGCAGGCATACATGTACCAACAACAGCAACCGCAGTGGAGTGCGAGCAATAGTGCAGTCATGTACAACTCACCTGTGTCTACTGGACCGTCGCACACCATCTCGGCCGGAGCGTCACAGTACGGTGCGAGACCCAGCGCTGGCATGCAAGCACCCCAGACCGCAGTATTCGCCCCAGTTCCGACATATGTCGGAGGCACCGCAGCTCGACCTGCGCCACGGACTGCTCCAGCAGCAGCTGCACAGATCAACATCGCCAGCAAGTTGAAGCGGATCGAAATTGCCGTGTTCACCGGAGAGAAGCGAAAATACGAGCGCTGGAAATCCGCTTTCAGCGTTTGTGTGGACCAGCAGCCGCTCTCCGCTGAATTCAAACTGCTGCAGCTCCGACAGTACGTGGCGGGTGAGGCGCTGGATGCCATCGAGAGTCTTGGCTACTCGGCAGCAGCATACGATGCTGCTCTGCGGCGGCTGGAGCGACGCTTCGGTGGGAGTCGCCGGCGCCTTGCGGTTAGGATGGAAGAGCTGGAACGATCTCCACCTATTCGATCCGGTAGAGCCCAGGACCTGGAGCGCTTTACCGATGTGCTCGACATGGCAGTGGTGACGTTAAAGGATGCCGGTATGCACACCGAGCTAGGTACCGGCATTCTCTACCAGCGGATCCAGCAGAAGCTGCCGGTGAACTTGTTGGCCCAGTATCGCCGCTGGATAGTACACCACCAAAAGGACGAATCGGTCGAGGTGCTGCTGGAGTGGCTGAATGCCGAGGCAGAAGTTCTTGCTGCCGCCACGGAAACTATCGAAGGCATCAGCCAGCAGCATCACGTCAGGAGCCAATTGTCAACCAGCGGGACAAGTCGAAATCAGCCGACTCGGACGGCAACTGCTCACGACGCTGTGCAACCGCGCACGACCACGTTCGTGACAGCTACAAACACCGCTGGCAATGTGCCGACCGCAAGGTCCACATGCCAATGCTGCAATGGTGGCGAGCACCCGATCTGGCGCTGCCCAGAGTTTGAGAAACAAACTGTAAGCCAGCGCTGGGCAGCAGCGAAGCGAAGCAAGTCATGCTATAGATGCCTTGCGACTGGGCACAGCGGCAAGGACTGCCCACGGGACCGGGAGTGCGGTATCGACGGGTGCACGCAGCATCACCATCGCCTGCTGCACAGTGAGCCCCGTCAACCGCCTCCAGCGTCGTCAACCCACGCCTCCGGAGAGACTGGAGCCATGCAGCCGGAGAACTTCAGTGCTGTCTCCCTCGGAAACAGCACGAAGGGAGAGGAGAACAGAGTACGGACGGTGACGTCGATTCGGACAGTTCCCGTTCAGCTATCCAACGGCAAGCGGTCGCTAACTGTTAACGCGCTGCTGGACGACGCCAGCACGCGCTCGTACATAGCGAGCAATGTTACGGCAGAACTCGGCCTGATTGGATCCAGTATGTCGCTGACCATCAGCAAGCTGAATGGACAGCAAGAGACCATTCACACGGTACCAGTATCGTGCACTCTGCGAAGTGTTGACGGAGCCACGTCGACGACTCTCCATGCGTGCACAATCGAGCAGCCAACTGGCAACATGGAAGTTGTAGACTGGCACCACCTGGGAAAGCAGTACGCACATCTAGCCAACGTTGAGTTTCCGCCACTACCGTCGAAACGCCACATTGACGTGCTTATCGGTGCCGACTATCCGGAGCTTCACATGGCGTATGAAGAGCGCTCGGGTAACAGCCATGAGCCCGTGGCGCGTCGGACGGCATTAGGTTGGACCTGCATCGGCCAAGTACAACCAGCACACCCAGCGGCGAGCTGCTGCTTCACAATGTTCAGCGACGGTGACCTACAGAGCAGCTTGAAGCGCCTGTGGGAAATCGAAGAAGTGAACAGCAGCACTACGAAATTCATGTCACGCGACGACAAGGTGGCAGAGCAGAAAGTTGCAGCGTCGTTGAAGGTGACGGACGGCCGCTACTGCGTTGGCATACCCTGGAAATCCGAACGTCCAGTCATGCCTGAAAGCCGAGCGAAGGCACTCGGCCGTCTGCACAGCTTGGAGAAGCGGCTGCGACGTGACTCAGCAGCAGCAACAGCGTACAGCGATGTCATCCGCAAGTACCTAGCCAACGGGTACATTCGACGAGTGCCTGACAACGAGTGTGGAGGTTCTGTAAACGAATGGTACCTTCCACACTTCGCCATCATCCGTGAAGATAAGGCCACCACGAAGACACGTGTGGTTTTCGACGCAGCTGGCATCAGCAATGGTGTAGCGCTGAACGATGTTATCAGTGCTGGTCCCAAGCTGCAGCAATCGCTACCGAAGGTACTCCTGCGCTTCCGGCAGAACAAGGTCGCCATCATCTGCGACATCCAGGAGATGTATCTCCAGATATCCCTGGCTCCGGAGGACAGGCCCTTCCATCGCTTTCTTTGGCGGGATAACGAGCAGGAACCGGCCACATACGAGTTCAATCGAGTGGTCTTCGGTGTGAACGCGTCGCCTTTCCTAGCGCAGTACGCGGCTAGACACAATGCTCATCAGCACGCCGACACCTATCCTCGTGCAGCGGAAACGGTCCTTGAGTCAACGTACATGGATGACTCCATGGACTCTGTTCGAAGCGATGAGGAAGGCGTTGAGCTCGTAAGGCAGCTGTCGGCGTTGTGGCACAAAGCCAGTATGCACCCGCGAAAATGGCTGAGCAACTCCACGGCGGTGTTGCAGACCATCCCGGAGGAGGATCGCGCTGAGGAGATCAACCTCACGAAGGGAGAGCTGCCGAATGTCAAGACACTGGGAGTCCTCTGGCTTGCCAAGGAGGACCAGTTCACGTTCCAGCTGCAGCTGTCGGGGATCGGCTCAAGTCCTACGAAGCGCGCATTTCTCAGTGCAACAGCAAGTTTGTTTGATCCACTTGGACTCCTCGCACCGTACCTCGTGCAAGCAAAGGTCCTGCTGCAAGAGATGTGGCTTTGTGGAGCAGCATGGGATGAGCAACTGCCCCCAGCAATCGTCAAGAAGGTTCTCGGCTGGCTTGAGCAGGTGACGGAGCTATCAACAGTACGTGTACCACGCTGCCTGACGGCCACGGGACGCACAGCAATCAGCAGCCAGCTTCACGTGTTCTCAGATGCGTCCGAGGTCGCATACGGAGCAGTCGCGTATCTGGTCAGTCACTATGACACTGGAGAACCGACAGCACGGTTCGTCGCAAGCAAGGTCCGTGTGGCACCAGTGACTGCTGTCAGCGTTCCGCGGCTTGAGCTAATGGCGGCGACAACCGGAGCAACGCTCGCCACATCATCCGCCGAGTCACTGAACCTCGACCCCCGAGCAACGACGCTATGGTCGGACAGCAGCAACGTTCTGCACTGGATCACCAACTACAGCCGCACCTTCAAGCAGTTTGTGGCTAGTCGAGTGGGCGAGATTCAACGGCAAACCAATCCTACCCAGTGGCGGTACGTGCCCACCGCGCTCAATCCAGCCGACCTGGTCTCTCGAGGAATGTCAGTGCAAGAGTTGGCGGGAAGCAGTTTATGGTGGAACGGTCCCGGCTTCTTGGGTGCCGCTGAAAGTGAATGGCCTGTTCAGCCAGAATTGAAGCCCCGTCCGTCAACTCTGGAGTTGAAGAAAGACAATCAACCGACGGACGAGTCCATCGAGCTGACTGCGGTGACCGTCGACCAATGCCACAGCGAGCTGAATCGTCTAGAGCCAAGCCGCTACTCCGACTGGGTACGAATGTGCCGTGTTCATGCTTGGTGTGTGCGATTCGCTACGAATTGCTCAGTACCACCCGCACAGCGAGAGTTTGATGAATTATCGCCACAAGCGATCCGAGACTCTGAGGAGTTCTACATCAAGCGAGCGCAGCAACAGTCGCTACCAGAGTATGCTGCAGTTAAGGCAGGCAAGCCGATCCCTGCAACCAGCAAGCTAGTCTCGCTCAAGCCGATGATTGACGACGCCGGCCTGCTACGCGTCGGAGGTCGACTACAGCATGCAGACTTCTTGACTGCAGAACAACGCAATCCGATCGTCCTACCACGAGGGGATCGTGTGACACAGCTGATTGTCAAGGCATGTCACGAACGAGGATATCACGCGTTCGGTGTCAGCCATACGCTAGCCGAACTCTCGTCGCGCTACTGGATCGTCGCTGGCCGCGAAGAGGTGCGAGCTTGGGAAGCCAAGTGTGCGAGGTGCGCCCGGAGCCGTACGAAGCCGGCAATGCAGGTGATGGCGCCACTACCTAAGGTCCGAGTCAGCCTGCCGCTACGCGCATTCGGCCGAGTCTCTGTAGACTACGCCGGACCGTTTATGACAAAGCAGGGTCGCGGCAAGACACAACACAAGCGGTACCTGTGCTTGTTCACCTGCTTGCAGACGAGAGCAGTGCATCTCGAGCTGTCATACGCGTTGACAACGGACTCGTTCCTGCAGGCGTACGTACGCTTCACCAATCGACGGGGAGTACCGATCGACGTCATCTCCGACAATGGCACGAATTTCGTCGGCGCCACCAATGAGCTTGCTCAGCTAGTCAAGCAGCTTGATGCAGAGGCGATTCAGCGGCAGACAGCGGATCAGCAGACTAGCTGGCGTTTCAACCCTCCAGCAGCACCACATTTCGGCGGAGTGCATGAGGCGTTAGTGAAATCGGCAAAGCGTGCTATCTCGGCGATTCTGAAGAACGCGGAGGTCACAGACGAGGAGCTATTGTCTGCTATCGTCGGCGCGGAGGTGCTCATGAACTCACGGCCACTGTCCTACGTGTCGGCAGATGGTCGTGACCCAACTCCGCTAACGCCCAATCATTTCATGTATGGCCAAATCGGTACTCGGTTCGCACCTGCAGGAGTGGACGAGAGCGAGTTCAACCCTCGGCAACGCTGGCGTGTAGTGCAAGAACTCGTGCTGCACTTTTGGCGGAGATGGATGCAGGAAGTCGTGCCAGAGCTGAACCGGCGACTCAAGTGGAGGACGGCCGAAACAGACCTCAAGGTCGACGACATCGTTCTAGTGACATCCCAAGACAACCCACGGGGCACCTGGCCAATGGGTCGCGTCACCGAAGTGCACCCTGGTCCAGACGGACACGTGCGAGTTGTGAAGGTCAAGGTGGGCGACAAGACCTACACCCGCCCAATCGTGCGTCTTTGTAAGCTATTCTGTGAGTAGCTCCTTGTTTGCCTATTTCAGAACAATAATCAATTTCGAATTTTTTGGTCACTGTGAATTTCGGCACAGTGAGAAGGGAGAGAAATGTTTAGAAGAGTATCTCTTTGTCGTTGTTACTATAATCGAGTGGCACATTGATTGCCGCGCTGTGACTCAGCTAATTTCTATTTCGTTTGCCTTGTATTGTCTGACTAGGGGCGCTGTCACCCCGTCGGGTGCGAGCACCCTTGGACAGAAGCACTTCACTTCACGACAAGTGTTCATTTTCGTTTTCCTCTTCTGCTTCTGTTGCACAGTTTGAACTTTGAATGTGTGCTTTTTTCGTACTCTGCTCTCGATCGAACCATGCGCGGGTCGATCTCCATAATTTTATCTTCCGTTGCCATGACTGGCATTAGTACGCGTTCTGTACTCACTCGCTGCTTGGCACGCTTGCAGCGCGTCTTTTTTCTGTTGCAACCCAGTGCCTGCGTGCACGGTACGGGATTTGCGATGCCACATCAGCGTTGGTGTGTCGTTGTGCTTCGTTGTTGTTTTGTTCTTTGCTGAGTGTGGTCGTTAAAACTGAGCAAGAACGGGGTCGTTGACAAGGCGTGGTTTCGATGTGCATGCCCTCCTGTCAACTCCAAACTAGTCTCTGTGGACGATATTCGTCAGTTTTTGCTCGATCTGGGCTCCTCATTTTCTTCTCTCGATTGTCGAGTGTTGGAAATTGTACCAAAATGGGACTGAGGAGCAGGTTGAAGCACATCTACTTCGAAATCGATCGGGTCTTCATGCCGTGCCAAGAGCTATTTCCATCAAATCTTGTAAATCTATATCCATGCCTATTCTTGCTATCCCGGAGTCACGAACTCTCCCAATACAAGCTTTTCAGACAACGAGCAGAGAAACTCTCTTCAAATAAAAAAATTCTGTGACTGTGAAATCAAAGCCGTTCTGCTGACACTGCATAGCCCGTGGAGCAAACGTTTTACGTGACACTTCCGTGGCTTGCTTCCACTTGGAACCCCCGCCGGATGTACCAGATATGCACATGGCCCCATCCGCCCATGCTTGCCCGGGGACCGGATGACGCAATGTTTGGATTTCGTTGCGCCAGACCCCAACCTGGAGTTGCACACTCTGGGGGGTTATGGACTCTTGTTATTATGTACTGTGTGTAGACTAATGACTACCGACTACCCACTGTTACGTACACGACAGTGCTTACGTAGCACTGTTCTGTGGCAGCACGTTTCATACAAAAATGACAACCACATGATGGCACTGCAATATGACTGCATGCACTGAGTGATAGACTTCGTGTAATGATGAAGAAAGACGTCGCCGGTGTTTAGGTGATAAGGCCAAAACAAAAAAATAGGCTTGTTTCCGGTCGGCAACCCCTCAAAAAGGAGACTCGGTCGGCCGGAATGAAACTTTTTTGGATACTTTTTTTGGTTCCTGGTATTGATGGACAAGAGCACCTACACATGTACATTGTACATACATCATGGCAAGGATCAATGTCAAAGTTGCCTGACTCACTGTTCTTGTACAGCATGTGGTGTATTCCTGTTTTCGTACATCCTGAGAAATCAAGCAAACAGTTTGAGTCCTTCCAGCTCCGTTATTCTAGCTCGTATCGACCCCGGAGGTTTTGAGCCGACAACTGAGAATCTTTGCTACCTTGTGGGTGTTTCGATTGTGGAATTCGGTTGAGATTTGACTGAGTTATGACTCGTTGGCCACCGTTTGTATACATTTGGGACCAAAAAAAAGTTTCAGAATTTGGGAAAAAGTGGCCCGGTCGGGCGACCGGAAACAAGGTCATTATTTGTTTTGGCCTAACATTACTTCGGGCAATGTACATGACTGGTTGAACTAACGTCCGACAAGAATGAGTCAGCAGTAACCTTTGCGCTTTTGCATAAGACCGGCTGAACTCGGAACAAGTCTGTTACTTGTGTCAGTTCGCCTTCACTCAGTTCGTAGATCTACTTTTTTTGAAAAGATCACTAACAATTATCTTGAAGCATCTGGCACACAGTATCGCTCACGCACACGCAGATTTTCTCTGTCTCTTTCTTGTTCGTATGCCAGTTTGTTTCAACCAATCGTAGCTGGGATCGGGGTGCATGAATTCGTAGTCACGGATCGCGCAAGCCTTCCGGATCCGGAACGCCGTGCATGCGTGAAACATCCACGTGACAGAACTCAGTCTGAAGAGTGAAGTCTAGTTTCAGACAGACACGGAGTAGTCCTGCATGTGCAGCGCACATGCACAGTGTCACTGTCAGTGATACTCAGCTGTAGCTGTTCATATCAGTTGTGCGCGCTAGCTACATGACTGTGCTTGTACCACTGAGACTGTTCATTAGTAGTATTTCAGAATTCAGTTCAGGCAGTTGAGGAAGGTGTGGGCTTGCTGATCCGCGCAAGCCTCTAATGCTCTTCACTGCTCGCCTGGTTGTGGCAGAGGAGATTCGAATGACATCCAGCCAGCAAACTGTACGCGTTGTGGTGTTCTATCGCGACGCTTGACGCGTGTGTAACGCTCCAACAGCAAACAGATCATTGAGTTGAGGAACCTGGTGAGGGCTGGACCAGCATCTAAAGACCCGCCTTTTGTTTGTGGATCTACAACCGGCGAAGTGAAGCGGTCAGTGAGGTACAACTCTAGCTGAATACAGATTCCTGTTGTGCTCGATCTCATTCAAGATGCGCCTCACTACCTTGCTTGTGTGGCTGGCGATGTGCGCCGTTCTACCGCATTCCGCGCAGTCCGTGTTTACGCAGTCGCAGAAAGACGCCATGCTGAACGCGCACAACAACGCCAGGTCTATCGCCTCACCTACGCCCTGTACGCCACTACCAGCCATGACGTGGAACACTGTACTGGCCAACGTGGCACAGGCGTACGCTGACAGGTGTATTTACGAGCACAATGGAGCAAGAACATCGGACACCAACGGAGCTTTCTCGTATGTGGGTGAAAACCTGTACATCAGTACGAACACGCCCTCTGACCCAGCCGTCAGTGTGACGTCATGGGATAGAGAGAAACAAGACTACGACTACGCCACTCTGGCGTGCGCACCTGGCAAGGTCTGCGGTCATTACACCCAGATTGTGTGGAACTCCAGTCAGCAGCTGGGCTGTGGGGCGAAACTGTGCGACGCGGCAACCACCCAAAGCTACCCATTCGACAAGAGTAAATACTCCAAAGGTTACATTGTGGTGTGTAACTACGGACCCGGTGGCAACTATCGTGGTCAGAAGCCATACAAGGCATGTGCACAGTCTACCACACAAGTGCCCACCACTGAGATGCCCACCACCGAGATGCCCACCACGCAGATGCCCACCACGCAGATGCCCACCACGCAGATGCCCACCAGTGAGATATCCACCAGTGAGATGTCAGCCACCAGCATCACATCCCAACATCCATTGCCAGCAGCCACATCCAGCACACCCCCTGAAGCGGAGCCTTCTCAGGCAGCTGTCAACAGCACGGGTCAGTTTCCGGGGACCACGCTGTCGGAACGCTCTGCAGGCCAGATGCTGCACCCGCATGCAAGTCATTGCCTCATCCCGTCTGCTCTTATCTTTCTCTTGTATCTGATAGCCTAGGCTATGCGCCTTTTTTTGGAAGTATGAATTGCATAATAATAATTCTTCAATAAAAAATCTTGTAGGACGCATCACGCAGCTTCATAAGTAAAAAATTGGTTGTGAGCAACACTGGCTCACACTCAAATAACTGCTTTTCACCAGAAAAATATTATATTTCAACGTTTCGGTCATGAAATAACCATCATCAGGAATGAAGTGGGCACACCGGTTAGGATGGGTTAATATACGAGGAGCGCTGCAAACTGATAACAAATCACACCTGCATGCACTATGACGAGAGAGAGAACAAAAGGACAAAACATCACCAAAAAAACCCAGGTATAGAAATAACGCAATACGCGACAACTCTAAAAATGGCACAGGTACAAGCAACAAACAGAATGTACATGTGCACTAGGTGCGTGCAGACATGTAATTGCAGGCGCTAGCAACAACAGTAGTAGCAAATTTTTATAATTCTTCAAAGTAATAATAATAATTGCAATTTCATCCTGGTTCGAGTCCTGGTGGTGTGACTGATGATTTTTTCTTTCTTTCATATCTGGCTTGCAAGTGTTGAGTTTCGGAGAGAAAAGAGCAGTACGTGGCATGCGGCCTCTAATTTCCTAACACTTTGTGAAATTCTCCGTGAAGTCCAAATTTGAAATTGCAATTTGTATTTGCTCGCAGTGGACATAGTTTGATGCGCTCCCCATGATATCAAGCGAATGGCCGAGGGCCCTCTTGATTGGTGTGAGTTGCCAGTATGATGCAAGCCAGATAATGATTGATCGAGGAAGGATAGATTTACCATCACTGTGGATAAGAGTCATACTGTAGCTCAGTTGGTTAGAGCATTGCTCGCGAATAACAAGGTCCCTGGTTCGAGTCCCGGTGGTGTGACTGATGATTTTTTTCTTTCTTTCATATCTGGCTTGCAAGTGTTGAGTTTCGGAGAGAAAAGAGCAGTACGTGGCATGTGGCCTCTAATTTCCTAGTTTGAACAAACGGCGAGGAGACAACAATTTGATAACCGCAATCAGTAATACAAGCTGGATCGACATTTGTGTACACTGTATTCATGTATTGTAAAACTGTGGAGACAATGTGCAATAAAACGATGAAAAATGTGAAGAAATTGTGTAGAGAAAGAAAGGGATTCAAACAAGTTTTCGTACAACAGTCATCAGGAATCGTCGTTGTACTAAAGGACACTGAAACAAAAATTGAACTATTATAGAAAATCTAAGTTAGAGAAATAACACTAAGAGCAACAACAGTGAAAATTACAAGTGTGAATTTTAACAATCAAAGCGAGAACTGAACAAAGGAGAAAGGAAGGAAAGACAACGTGATAACACATAACAGCAGTACATTACACCTAGAACATTAACGGCCAAGCTTGGCCGCACTAAACACGACACGTTACTTGAACAATTTCAACCCAATTATACTATCTTTCTGTACACACAAATTAGGCTTGTACAGACGCTGATAGATAGCTTCCAACACTTTTAACTGTAGTCCATAACCATGACGACCACGGCACAATACAGTGAACGAAGAGTCGGAATACGCACCGCAACAATCAGGACTAGCCAGCAGATGATTGTACACTGAAGACTTGCTACCACGAAACCTACGTACAACACTAACACTCTCACCGGCACTCTCACCATCACTCCCATCACTGCTCTCCGACTCACTGCTCCCTCCGCCGTCCGTTCCATCCTCCGCTTCCTCTGTACTCTCTCTGTCTCGTCCATCCCGCCTGACCGGGTCCATTGAACTCAACTCGGCCGTCCCCCTGCTATCACGTCCCTCCTTTCGCCCTCGTCCGCTGAGTGCGTAGCTTCTGTTGTAGTTGGCTGTTGATCGTCTTGGTCTTTCAATTATGGGCTTGGATGGTGGATTAATTGTGGTTGCTGCCATGAGCAATGCTCTAACCACTGAGCTATGGGACCAGGCTGAACCCAGAAGGCGCTGACAAGATTTTCACTCCAAAGGCAGCTCACAACACGTGCCACACATACTGATGGCACTTGGGTCAGGGTCCCAGGTTCGAGTCCTGGTGGGTCTGGTGTTTTTTCTCTTTTCAGGCAGTTCACTTCCCCGAATGATCCTTTGAATTTGAAGTTCTCCCAATTTGTAGTGTTAATGCAGCTGTCAGTGTTGCTCGCGGTCTGCCACTGGCAAGCTCCACCGCCGCAAGAACCGATGGCGGAGGATCAGGAGGAGGCAGTGGTACCGGGACCGCAAGCGGCACCGCCTCAGCCAAACCCGCCGGGGGCACCGACGAGGAGGTATATTATGGCACCGCAGGCCGCGCACCTGAGGGCCTTTCTGGAAGCCTTACTCGATCGGATAGAGCGAAACTGAGCACCCTGGGATGCGAGCAGTTTTTAGTACTCCCGGGTCCGAAATCTCACCACCAGGCCGGGCTGATCAAAACGTCTGCCGGGTCTGCAGCCTACAAACGATGGATCTGCCGACACTGTGCTGTCGACGACATGTCCGCCAAGGCACCTTGCGTGAAAGCAAGGAACGCTTTTTTTTAGAAAGGAAGCTTCTTCTCCAAAATTTAAAAAAAAATTGAAAATTATTCCTTCTGAAAAGCTTGACCTCGAAGCTGACTGCTGAATGCGATTAGGAAAGAAGATTCCTGAAGATGCACCAGACTGATTCTGGCAAGCCGTCTGTCGTCTGGATATGCACTGTTGTTCGTCATGGTCAACAATCTTCTACGTTCGTCCTTTCGTTTTCCTGACCACGATGATGACAAGCAGCTCTCATGCTCAGGTTAGTGCTACTTGTATGTCTGGGCACACAACACATCTGAGATGCACCCACTGACGTTATCGAACTGAAGAATGCAGCAAGGGTTCCTCGGATTCTCTTGATTTCGGAACAAATTTCCTTCACTTTCACCCTCTCCGTATCTTCCCCATGCCCTCCATGCATACACAATCGAGTTTGCACTTCAAATGTTGTTTTTACTTTGGCAGTGCGTTCGATAACGTTAGGACAGTCTAAGTTAGGTGTTCTTTTCTTCAGGCTTATTGGGCCTGTAAAAATTCTAAAAAATAGCTTCCAAATGCTAAACGCAGGTCCCTATGAATACGGTTCTGCTGCGCTGGGCAATGATGTTTGCGCCAATCTACACTCTATGCAGCTGTCACAGCAGCCACAACTGATCCTCTCTCTCTCTCTGATCACTATTTGATAAAGCCCACTGTTGCACAGGATCTCGGGTGGGAAGAAGCGATGAATCGATACATGGCAGTGTGAATAAAAGAAGAACAAATTCACAGTGCACGTGAGACTCGGTTAGAAAGACTGATTTCTGCATTCGTAAGAACGTCACACCCCGGGGATCATGATAAAGAAAATAAAGGTCGTGAAAATGACTGAAAGAACCAAAAAAGTAGTTGATCTTCCAGCCAGCTTAGCCTGGCACTACCATACTAGCAGTGCTACCAAGTACCAGCCCTCCATATTTTCTGTATTTGTACGGAAAATCACTCCTTGTCCGCACTACAGAATTTGAGCAAATGGTATAGAAAATCGAAGAGGATCAATCAGCTGTGTAGAAGCATTGCAAGTGTAAGCTGAGCGATGAATAGTCTTGTACCAAAGCGAGTGCATGCCGTACCACGACAACATGTACATGTAGCACAAAAAATAATGTCGTGAGTGCAAGTCACACATGTTTTACACTACTAAATGCATCCACCGACATGCATGTGCGTGTCAAAAAACTTTGTAGTGCAACTTGCATGCAATGTACACGGCAGTACGCAACACACTGCAAGATACGGAAAATCAGAAGTCTGAGTACGCAAAACGAACTCAATTGGTGGGCAGCTCTGTACTGGCCTGTACGGAGGGAGTGAATCTCAATGTGTGCAATGCACGCACTTCGGCCGACAGTGAAAACTATGCAAGTCGTGTAGGTTTGTAGGATGAATGTGAGTCCTTTAAGACAAGCGCCTGAGTGGAGTAGCCCATCGAAAGAAGAGTACTTGACACCGCGAAGTGGAGTCTGCGCATACAACAGTGAGGGGGTAAAATTAGCTATGACTGATTCTGCATGTGTGTCACATTACTCTAGCAGATAGGCACACGTGTTGTTCCAAAAAGATGCTTATGTCAGTGTCTGAATATGTCATGTACCAGGTAATATTGTTGCCAGGATCTCACGGTGAGAGTCAGACTTGGATATGGTATCAATTAGGGGTGAAACGATTACACTTTTCAACTATCGGTTAACCTACCCTTGCATCGATTCGATTATCGATTATGATATCAATTACTGTGTCCTAGAAATTATCGCGCCAGACCAGCACAAAGTATGCCGTGTTGACATATACATATATACATGTACATACACACATGCAGATAAACCGGGTACTCTACACAATGCAGTGGCACATCACGTGCCGGTGCAGACAGTCAGTTTTTTATTCCCGTAGCTATGCAGAAGACGTTACTTCAGTAACGTCTGGCGCTAGCCAGGGTCCATACAGCTTTAATTTGGTGTTTGTTTGTTTGTTTGTTTGTGTCACGCCTGGCGCTATCCCGTATCTGTCCCGTACTGTACCGTACCAACAAAGACAGCTGGCCACAATATTTTTGTTTGTTTGTGCCAGGGAGTAGTACAATACCGGTATTGTACTACTCCCTGGTTTGTGCCATCGACATGCCTGGCGCTATCCCGTACCTGTCCCGTACCATCAAGAGAATGAGTATATATGCGAACGGTGTATCAGGGGAATGCATTCAGTGCAGTAACATTTTGTGTGGATTTGTGTGCGAGGCCGAGATCCCACTAGCAGGCTGGCTGGGCCGCCTGTCGACCAGCCCGGGAATCGCATGTAGGCCGATAGCATAATAATTATAACGTGTATACAGTCATGTAGATGTATAGCAGGGAGTCATAATTATTATGTAAACGACTCCCTGCTGTATGGGGAGATTTTCTGGAAAGAAATACGAAGTAGGGAGACGAGTAAATGCAATCCGAATGGATGTTAGTTGCCGTCAGTATAATAAGAATAAGAATAAGAAGAACGCCCGTGATCGGCAGAGTCAGCGCCGGTCCCAGGAAACGTCAGGACAGACATCCCGTCGACTCCAGAACGCCCGTGATCGGCAGAGTCAGCGCCGGTCCCATAGCTATGCAGAAGACATTACTTCAGTATCTCATTGAAACGTTTTTTGCAATACAATGATGTAGCTTATCAAAGGAAAAAGCATTTCCATCAGTTCTAACAACATACACCATGAGCTAGGCAACAAAGCATAGCGCAGGGCCCTGAGCTTACAAGCTCTCTCGTTTATTTTTATTTTTTCACGGCCCCTACTGGAAAACATTTGGACAAGAAAAAGAAACGAGGAAAAGGACAAAGTACAGTATCTAGTAGTGCTGTACATGACATCTTTTGATTCTTGCAGGCGTTTCTTTTTTTTTAGAATCGCGTAATCGAAAAAGACAGCGTAATCGAAATCGTTTCCTTGTAATGATCAATTAGACGGATAACCGATATAATCGTTTCAGCCCTAGTATCAATAGATTATCAATATCATACATCACCACCCAAAGTATTAGCCGAAGGGCCCGTTTGTGTGGTGGTGTATGATTTCGTGAGCAAGATGAAGTGGCTACAGATGTGTTTTATATAACACCCTAAGGAAAGATCATCAATACTGGGGAAAGTGATTCTGGTAGCATGTTGTATCCAGTGTGGCATGACAGAGACTCCCTCGATTTAGGCTAAGGCCTGTGGAGAATACATAAATACAATACATACAGGCATCGCAACCTTCGGATTATAATTATGCACTTTTGCTTGCCTCCTGGAGTGTGGTTGTACCTTGGTTCAGTAGACTTTGTTTTTCGAATTCGTTTCTATAACATTAGGTTTCTTTGTGTTGCTGCTATGTCTTTTCATGTGTTTTACAGGATTGCCATCTGTTGATGAATACCACTCTGAGGCACACTCACGAGCGAAGGTGTTTGAGAATCCATGTCGGAATGATGGTCGTGTTGGCCTAAAGGTGCATTACATTGCCGATACTCGCCACCTCCACCCTGGAACATGTTCAATTTCTGTTTCTCGTATGGAAGGACCGAACAGGTTGTTTTCCTGCCTCAGTGGACCACTCAAGACTAAACAGCACTGATGGAAGAAGATTTGCCGCGAATCTCGTTCACATAATCAGCCTGTTTAATTGCTGTACTGAGGTGACTGCTTCATAACAATGACCAAGCAGCATTAATTTTTGCATAGTACTGCAGTGCCCCTAAAATTGGAGAATATCGAAGTTCTCTGATAGCATTGTGATTCATTTGTGAATAAACATCACTACTCTTTTTGAGTAGCATAGCAATGACAGAGTTGGTTTGATGTATGACAAAAATGGAGCCGCTTTTTAAACCTGTACTATAATCAGTACCGCCGGAAGCAGTTTTTGATTGGTCTGGTAGTTTCATGGCCTTTTATACTTTGTGTGTGATATGGCGGGTACACACGTCCTCCACAGCAGGAAACATTTGTTGGTGGCCAACCAGACCGGTTCCAGCGGGCCTGATAATTGTGGGGGTCATGAGCAGCTCAAGTACTTTGCATGGTTTTGGACATGTCCTCAGTTGAAACCGACTTCCCCAAGCGTTCTCTGAGGGGACCTCAGTCTACTCTATCAGTTCATGTACTTGTATTCTGTGAAGTGACATGACCATTCGTGGGGACCTTGCTCATAACTGCAAAAGTCCTCGTCTGATTTTTCCGAATCAATTGAACGTTGTACATGTGCATGTAGTGAAAGCCACATGCAAAATGCTGTTCCATGACACTCATCTGCCACCAAGCACTGGGTTCATTGGCTGAAAATATTCTTCGGCACAGTAAAGTCGTGCGCCCAAGAGCGTGGAAGCCTAGAACATCCAGCCTGAAATACTAAGAACACCACAGCCCAAAATTAAGAATTGCGGTGCTGGGTTTGTGCTGTTGTAAAACACGGGGATTGTTATTGATTGTTATGTTGTACATGTATTTGAGCTTTACTACTACATACACGTCTGTCATACACAATACTCAATCTGAGGACAACATGCTGTTTCGCTCATCAATGCAGCACAGAGAAAATGAGGCAGATGAATGTCCTGCTAGAGAGCATCGAATACTGTAAGACATGTTATTATAACGATTGTCCAAAATTCATAGGTTAACGAGAAGATATGTTTAACGACCTCGAGGTATTCCGGCATATCCACACACAACATATATGAAGCAGTATGGCCTCAACGGATCTTATTATAACGAAGAAATGTCATCCAATAAAGCGTTAGATTTACTTCCTCGTTATAATTATATACATGTCTTACAGTACAGGTATAGAATTATGCCTTGCAGATCTCGTTACGGCCCCTTCGATGCATGTTTGAACATTAGATGGCTGTGTAGCTTCAGTTACCTCGGAATATGTTATCCAGCAGCAACAACGTTGGGCACCGATTAACTGACACACACCTATTCACTATAATGAGTATGCGTTGGAACACTTTACCCCGAGTCATACTATAGCAGTGAATGCCATGCATGGGTTTACCTCACACACTGAATTTCATAATTTGACATCCAAATCACAGAAGAGTGGTGTTCGAAACTTTACGTAATTGCACTCCATGTCCTGCGAGCTACAGTAGAATACTTTAATAGAATGATAGTTATAGCACGTTCTCAGAAACAAATCGTATAGGTTCGAGGCTGTCAACCCAGAAATTTGTGATTTCACAGCCATAGATGTTACCAGTCACGTCACTGTATACAGTAGGTATGCAGAAGAAAATACTAGTAACTCTTTGCGGAAGAGCTGTGCCTAAATGTGTACAGTACAGTAAATTAATAAAAAGTGGGAAAAGCAGTGACAAGGCTGTGCATGATGTAGATCTACCAGTAAGTACAGTGCACCAGTGAAACTGTTGGTGTAGTACCGGTATACTACTATAATTATGGCATGGTCCATGCCACTACAATCTATTTGCAGTGGGCCGCAGTAGGCCAGTGCAACAGAACGCAATTCAGTAGCTGAGTGCAATGTGAACATCTATGACATGCAAGTAAACTGCCATACAGCACAATCGATTACTCTCAGCCCACATAAGTACAATGTAGGCCAATCAGTAGTATAGATACATAGAGCACACTCTACATCATACATAGTTAGCACCAAATCTATATTGTCGATGTACTTTGCAATGACGAAATGATGGCAAGCGTGCTTGATTCATCGTAATACTGCCTTGAACTTGGTTGGAAGTTCAGTGGTCGAGGTAAGCAGAGCTGCTCCAGCTTTCAGAATCCTGCATGAAAAAGGCAGAAAGCAAATGTAGGTATAATAGTAGCAAGCTGACGTAAAGAGCCTGTCTTTCAATACAATAATTCTATCCACTGCATGGACAGACCTGGTGCTTCATTCACATCTGTTTCTTGCTTTAGAAAACCTACTTCCTCCTTCTGCCATGTAGCTCATGACATACATTTTCTTTACGCCTTTTCAGCCGTGGTCGACTTTCGCCCCTCCTGTTTGATTGGCAATTGCAGTCAACCTGGGGAATATTGACCCTCGATTGTGAATGAGAAAAGTGTTGTTATTAGTGTATTGTTGTTACTCGTGAGGTTGGAAGTATGCAATCAAATGGTCACTAGATCTGAAGATTGTGTCGTTATTTGTGAGTTGTTTTGTAAACCCGAGGTACATTATTCACAAGGTGGATTGTACATGCTATGGGATGTAGAATAACTAACCAAACAAGAATGGTGTAACAATGATTTGAGTCCATATCCAATTGGATGAACCTAGAGCGCATGATCCATTCCAGAAAGGCGACTTCAGTGAGTCTTGAATTGTCAGCAGCATCATACTTCCATTGAGCTTTTTTTTCTTTTTCGAAACGACCCTCTCTTTTCAATTCGAACGAAGGTCAACATACGATTACGGCAGGCATGCATGCACTGATCTTCACTGTATACATGTGCATGTATACTGTACTGTAGTCTGTACAGTCAACTAGGCGTGTTCCACTTGGCTTCCATAGGTGCAACTTCGCTTACGGTAAGTGTCGCTACAAGTGCATAGTAGCCCCCCCCCCCCCCCCTCCGGGAGTGCGCGTGAACAGGAACTGTGAACTGGTAAAAGAATCATTCGACACCTTCGTTCGTTTCGATGGAGAAAGTTCATTTGGCAAATTGAGGCCTTCGTTTCACCCCTAGCCACAGGAGTGAAGTTTTCACTCCTTGGCTGCCTGTTTAAGCTGTCCTTGTGGAAGGGTTGATTTATGCATGTCTGCATATAGACCTTATTCGATAAACGTCACAATCACGTGAACCGGGGTCCCGGGAACCAGGGAGCGGCAAGAGACCTGCACTCAGTGCACAGAGGACTTGGCGTGGGAAAATAGGAGTAGAAAAATACCGGTATTTTACTACTCCCTTGTACGAACTGGGCCTTTCTTGCCACTTGTTTCACGTACGCGTGCCCCAGCTTACGACAAATCCCTGGAGGCGAGTCCAAAAATCATGTTATCAAATAAGGTCTATAGAATTGTTGATCTAGACGTTTGGGTTTAACAGAGCAAGCCTGTGATTAAGAGCTGCACAGAACACAGATCACGTAGAACTACCCAATATGGGGTCAAAACTCACAACGCGTTGGGTACTTTGGTCTCATGTCGTCTCCCCAGGTGCTATGAATCCCTGATGCACATGTATCTACATATGCAATGTAACCGTAACTCTACCAATGTTGCGGACGATGACCTCCCCCCCCCCCCCCCCCGGCATACAGAAAGTTGCTATGTCCTGGCCCTCATACAGCATTGGGGAGGCACTGAATCACTTTTGCAAAAGGACAAGCCGAAAGTGGCATTACACATTTTCTATTCCCAGAAAAGCGGCGTTCCAGCCGAGTTTATCTTTTAATTTAATGGTTTTCTCGGTTGCAATTTCATACCTGACAACCATCCCGATTTGGCCGGGATCGTCCCGACATCGAGGGCGGTACAGTCAAATCTGTCGTAAGCGACCGCCCCTTGGTGCAAGAAAAAGCGGTCGCTTACGGCAGATGGTCTCCTACGGCAGATGTATGGTAAATCAGGCATACCAGGTATATGCTTCCATGTACTCAAATCGACGAGAATAATGTGATTTTTAATATCATTTTATTGGATATTCAACGACGACCATACCCATAGTACGCGTATGCGACACGGCAGTAGATCGACACTGCCTGGACTTGAGAGCTACAGCACAGCCTCAGTACGAGGCCAGGCGCCAGTCGATCGCACTTGCAAGACAGCGCATTTTCACACTTTGCAGGTGACAGCGCACTGGCAAGTACAGTTTCGCACCTGTCTGAACCTGGGTCGCGGTCGCTTACAGCAGATTTGAATGCAGCCACCGTGCATGAAATCGCGGTCGCTGGTCGCGCACAGCAGATGGTCGCTCTGGACAGATCAGTTTGTATGTGAAACCGTCGGTGCACGGAAAATCGGTCGCTAACGGTAGATGGTCGCCTACAGCAGAGGTCGCTAACGGCAGATTTGACTGTAATAGGCACCCAAAAGTGCATTAGTTCCATGCCTCACCGCGAGCTACATTTGTATACATTTTCATGCCTAGGTATGTCATTCGATCTCAGGTTTGCAAAGGTTGGCAGGTATGGGATTTGTAGAGTGACCAGTTCTGGCTATTGCCACCTGCTGCGCAGAAGTGTCATTCCTACATCCTGGCTGCAAACCTACCTCCCCCCCCCCCCCCCACACACACCACCAACAATGTTGGATCCTATTTACAGGACCTCACTCTCCATGAAAGTGTAGCAGAGGCACTGCCAAAGTATAAAAACAACATTTGAAATGCAAGCTCCATTGTGCATGCATGGAGGGCATGGGGAAGAGACGGAGAGGGTGAAAGTGAAGGAAATTTGTTCCGAAATCAAGAGAATCCGAGGAACCTTTGCTGCATTCTTCAGTACGATAACGTCAGTGGGTGCATCTCAGATGTGTTGTGTGCCCAGACATACAAGTAGCACTAACCTGAGCTTGAGAGCTGCTTGTCATCGTGGTCAGGAAAACGAAAGGACGAACGAAGAATATTGCTGACCATGACGAACAACAGTGCATATCCAGACGACAGACGGCTTGCCAGAATCAGTCTGGTGCATCTTCAGGAATCTTCTTTCTTAATCGCATTCAGCAGTCAGCTTCGAGGTCAAGAGCGCGATGATATTTTCAGAAGGAATAATTTTCAATTTTTTTTAAATTTTGGAGAAGAAGCTTCCTTTCTAAAAAAAAGCGTTCCTTGCTTTCACGCAAGGTGCCTTGGCGGACATGTCGTCGACAGCACAGTGTCGGCAGATCCATCGTTTGTAGGCTGCAGACCCGGCAGACGTTTTGATCAGCCCGGCCTGGTGGTGAGATTTCGGACCCGGGAGTACTAAAAACTGCTCGCATCCCAGGGTGCTCAGTTTCGCTCTATCCGATCGAGTAAGGCTTCCAGAAAGGCCCTCAGGTGCGCGGCCTGCGGTGTCATAATATACCTCCGACGAGGGAACCACCGACGGCCGGAGCAAAGGCGGCGACACAAGCCGACCCGATGAGCCACCACGCCCATTCTCCTCCACCACCGCCACCAACGACGGCGGAGCAAGCACAGTCTGAGAGCCAGGATCCGCGGGTTGTGTAGGCAACGGCTGTGTGGTTAATGGTTGTTTTCTAGGTCGCCCTCGCTTCGGTCTTTGTTGTTGTCTATCAGCGTCTGTACAAGCCTAATTTGTGTGTACAGAAAGATAGTATAATTGGGTTGAAATTGTTCAAGTAACGTGTCGTGTTTAGTGCGGCCAAGCTTGGCCGTTAATGTTCTAGGTGTAATGTACTGCTGTTATGTGTTATCACGTTGTCTTTCCTTCCTTTCTCCTTTGTTCAGTTCTCGCTTTGATTGTTAAAATTCACACTTGTAAATTTCACTGTTGTTGCTCTTAGTGTTATTTCTCTAACTTAGATTTTCTATAATAGTTCAATTTTTGTTTCAGTGTCCTTTAGTACAACGACGATTCCTGATGAGTGTTGTACGAAAACTTGTTTGAATCCATATTTTTTCCCTATACCATTTCTTCATATTTTCATCGTTTTATTGCACATCGTCTCCACCGTTTTTTACATTGCATGAATAAAGTACACAAATGTCGGTTCAGCTAGTTTTATTGATTGCGGTTATCAAATTATTATTATTATTATTATTATTTTCACTAGTTTGAGGGAAAGAGACAAACCGGAAAAGTCTGAAGAAAAATTGACTGCCACCACCAGGACTCGAACCAGGGACCCTCGCTTGTAGCTAGCTATTATTATTATTATTATTATTACTAACTAGTTTGAGGGAAAGAGACAAACGGGAAAAGTCTGAAGAAAGAATTGTCTGTCACCACCAGGACTCGAACCAGGGACCTTGGCTTGAAGCCAGCGATGCTCTAACCACTGAGCTATGGTGTAGTCGTCATCCCAGCAGAGGCCGTTCAACATTTTCTTCAGACTTCGTAACTCACACTTCCTGTGAATCCACACAGGCGGGTGGGACGCAGCCCTCACTGTAACCCACACACTTCACGTACAAACTAGCACGCGGGGAGCCCCAAGTCATAAAATATTAACTAGTTTGAGGGAAAGAGACAAACGGGAAAAGTCTGAAGAAAAAATTGACTATATGGCAATATAAGTAGGACGAGCTGAAGCGACATGTGGACTACTTTATTAACAATGTAAGCGATGGTAAATGCAACACTACGATAATGAAATCGTGACTTCAGCGCATGGTTCAGAATATCTATCTGAGTCTGGCTATATCTCGACCTGAAGTATTTAAAAATTCGACGAGGAGACTGAAGTCACGATTTCATTATCGTAGTGTTGCATTTACCATCGCTTACATGGTTAATAAAGTAGTCCACATGTCGCTTCAGCTCGTCCTACTTATTGCCATATTAAAATTATTGTCTCCTCGTCGAATTTTTAAAAAATTGACTGTAATTATTATTACTTGTATTATTAAATTTTTGATAGGGCAATCCCCACAGGCCTAAGGCCTTTTGACAGGGTACCCTATAAGCACCGGTCGACCGCGCAACTCCTCACGAAGGTAACGAATGATTGGCTGCTAGCCCGCGAAGCGGGTCGCCATGGTCATTTCCAAACTCCCCCTGCACCTGTCTGTTCCTGTGATACTCAACGATCAGGTATTGACCCGCGTTACCAGCACCCGAATCCTGGGGGTCATCATTGATGACCGCCTAACGTGGTCGCCTCACATTGACTTTGTAATTCGCAAGACATGTGCAAAGGTTGGCGCTCTTCGTCGGTCCTTTCGGCAATTGAGCAGGAAGACCAGGAGGCAATTTATTGTATCAGTCATTCTACCTGATCTTTGTACTGTTGTTCGTGTTTTGTAACGAAGCTGTCCGCTAAGGACCGCCAAACGCTCTCTACTGTGTTCCGCCGTGCTGTGCGAGCTGCCTGTGGTGCTAAATCACAGGACGACATCACGCCATTATTGACCACATTGGCTATTTAATTTATCCATTTGAACACTATGATTCTCAACTTTGCCCAGTTTATTCATAGAAATCATGTCATCATCTCACTGCCTACCCTAACGGAATTATTTCCACCGATCACAACAGGCCTTAGAACTAGAAGCCACTCGAATGCTTCCATTGCCATATCTAAGCACCGGACAACTGATAGAGTAAATTCTTTTTCTAAACGTGCCGCAATTTTCTTTTAAAAGAGTGAAGCGTAGGCTGAGTGGGTGGAGGTTGTGACAACGCAAAATGGGCTCAACGTCAGCACGGGAAGGGTAGGAAAATTCAACACGAACAGCTCAGCGACTCAGTCCTAGACGCTTATCGTATTCTGCAGCGTGTAATGAATGAACATATGATGTGCTTGCGTACTCTAATTTGCTCTGTATAACTCCGAGATAGAAAGCTCGGCGGGCCTTACTGTCCAGGTTGTCTCTGCCTCGCCTAAAAGCACATAGCTTCTTATTAATGTCATCACGGAGGTGGGAGATATGGGGTCGGAAGGTCAGGTGCTCATCGATGTGGAGCCCAAGATACTTACATGTAGGTGACGGGGTGATGACAGTCGTGTCGCACAGCACTGATGCAGTCACTGGCACGATGGATGATCAGGAGTTCGGTTTCCTTTGGGTTAACCAGAAGGCCACTATGATTTAAGAGCGGCGAAATCTTCTGATAAAACCCTCAGCATGCTCGAGATGTTGGACACTTTGCAGGCCATTGATAGGCAGGTGTCGTCGGCGTAGAGTAGAGAGTCACTATTTACACGTGTTGGTACCTCTCTTGTGTATATCGTGAAGAGGACAGGTCCCAACACCGATCCTTGTGGAACTCCTCTTGTGTATGCGACGGGAGTAGCGGTCTGACCAGTTTGGAGATATTCAACCTGCTGGTATCGGTCGGACAGATAGTTTGCAAACCAGGACAAGGCTGTGCCTCCGATGCCGCATTGGAAAAGATCATCCAGGAGGGTGACATGGACTCATGGCGGATTCGATCGAAAGCTTTGCTCATGTCTAAAAATAACACACCGACCACGTTCCGCTCTTCCAAGCCACACTGCCATCTGTTTATGGCGCAGCTTAGCGCATCCTCAGTAGAATGGTGGGACCTATAAGCAAAGAGTAACAGCGGAAAGAGACTTGTTTGATTCATTGCTGTGTAATATTTGTATTACACTTGATATTATGCACAAGACAACATGAAACATCGATCGAGCTACAATGTTCATGACTGTACGAGGTGATTTGTAATAATTTTACATGAAAGTAAAAAAGGCTATCATTCCGTAGCCCTGGCGAGTTTTGAAGTGTGCATGGTCTCATTCTGTCACTATGTATGTCCTCTATCCACGTATGGACTTCTTGATCGAATACCACAAACATGAGAGACACAGTGTGGGGTTGCTTTGCATGCATTTTTTCACCCAGAAAAAGTGTGTACAAAATTTTACAAGTCAGTAAAATAGGGTCAAACATCAACAAATATGACCTAAATGTGTCAATAAGCATGCAATGGGAAATCAAGATACATCTGAAGCAATTCATATGCAGAGAAAGCAGACTGGTTTTGCAGGTTGCCAAACGTATTGGTTTCTGTACGTCGTCAACTGCGGTTCAAAAACGGAGGGTATCTTTGACCACCTGCCGGCATTGTAGAGCAGGAGCACGCAGACCTTATCTTGCTGCTCCATTTCTTTCAACTTGCAGTGCATCCTCGTGCGTGAAATAACCACACTAAGCAAAGATACCATCCATGATGCGCGCCAGCCGTCCCACGACAGGGTGCCTTCGTGCATCTGGGCCACAGAGCATTTAACCGGCACATACTGACAATGTCGGGGCTTCCATACTCTCCAAGACAAGTGCAGGCACTCCTTCACCTCATTCATATACTTCTTTGTTGGAAGAAGACTGCAGACCACCCTCAATGGGTGCTCCGCCGTCAACACCCAACATACATTCATGCCAGATTTCCTGCATTTGCACTTTGCCATCGTGAATCTCTACCAGCACTTCTGAGGTAGCAAGCTGAGTTTCATACGTAGATCTACTGAACAGCTAATTGTTTACCTGTATGCCATAAGCATCAGCAGCTTCGGACTTGGATTTGAATCACCTTTCATGGCAGGTGAGTGAAAGACACCATTTGTCAAAATTGCAGTTTCTGACCTTCACTTTTTTGGCTAATCTCTTCTTCAGCCCTGCTACTTTGACGGTGTGACAGACTCAATACTGGCATGGGTGACCAGCCTAGGGTTTCCACCTGCCGTAGAGTATGCTCGCTGGCTCTTGGACGTCCTTCAAGCATCCATTGAGGGATATTTTACCTCATTGACCACAAATTCACGAATTTCGATCCATGATTGATATCTCACAAGGCCGTGGAAGAAAACAATTCCGCTAAACGCTGCTGATGCTTACAAACTACAATACAATGGCAACTCGCTTATCTGTCGAACTAACAAAAACAGTTCATGGGAAGAATGCAATCGCCCTCAACAATGATATTTTACTCGATTTGTAAAATAATAATTATGCCATGTAATTTTTTTACAAATCACCTCGTACGGTCAGTGGAAAGAATAAGAATAAAATCAAGAGAAAACGAGTTTCTAGAGCCAGTCGGCTTCTATCATTATTTTCGTCTTGGGGGTTAGACAAGGGGAAGTAGCCATGTACATGTAGATGCGTGAGCCCACCTTTCTGCAAATTGAAAGCGTCTCCAATTCTTCAACGTAGCATCTAGATCTAGTTTACGAATATACAGAGCTTGCACTACAGGGCAGTGCTAGTTGTCGTAAGTTGTATAGTGATGATATCTTTTCGATTTTGACTCGTGGAAGGTCTAAGTTACATCTTTCTGTGTTAGAAGCTCTGTATATTCGTAAACTAGATCCAGAACTATGTGTACAGAAGGAGAATGTGTTATCGTTGCAGTTGTTTGGTGTCACACCTCGTGAAAGTGTGACAAGTGTTCCCTGATGTGTTCAACGTGTTTGTCTACAACTTGCAGCTGTTTGTTTTTGAGTTTTTAACACTTTAGTCATTTTAACACCTATGTTGAAGTGTTGAATTTTTCTTTCTTTCATTCTCTATATAGTTATGTGTTTTTCTAATTTCCAACATTCCCTGTACTATCCTGAAGAGAAGGGAAAGAAAACGTTTGATAGAAAAAGTGTCTACTGAATTGTGTGGATTTGCGTCGTTGCATGCGAATACGTATTACGAAACTGTTTTTCCCACCGCCTCCAAACTACTGTTTGAATTATTATTAGGGAGGTTCCGGAGTACGATTTTTCGTGCCAAAATCCGTGGAGGCTCTACGGATTTTTTATACGTCGTTTTCGAGCAGTGAAAGGTTCCGGGGTACGGAACTTATGTGTTTGCCGTCATTGCCTAGGTTACAATCGCAAGCACGTCACATTCCCGCGCTATGCCTTTTTATTTTGAAAATTTGTACCGAAATCAAAACTTCCCGCGAAAAATCGATGTTTCTCGTACCAAATTTGTACGCGAAAATCTTTCTGCACCCGATGACGCAAAATCTCCATACGAAGCATGGTTCGTATGAAAGCCAGTCCACACGGATTCTCGTGCCGAAAAATCGTATGGAGCACGCCTGGAAAAAATCCGTAGCGCCCATACGGATTTTGGCACGGAAAATCGTACCCCGGAACCTCTCTATTATCATTATTATTATTATTTCAACTGACAACTGATAACCATCAGAAGATGTTCATGTACTGCATGATGTAGGAGATCTCCAAATAGGTTCGTTGTTCTGGAAATGCGTAGGGGTACCTGGCATAAGTAGGATATGACCCCCGTAGTCGGGTTATACCGTACCCTCATATAAATCCCTCCTGCTATCGCAGTCGGGATTTATATTCAGCCGGTATAACCCTCTGACTCGGGTTATATCCTCTACTTACGACTCCCTGGCTTCAACGCTATTTGGGTGATCAAGGTACGAGTACCGTAAAAAAATAGCGTTACCGTTGTTTGCTAAGGGTGTCTAATCCGGGTCAATTACTGTACTGATATGCCAACAGAAGCCTTGTCAGTTGTGGTCAGTTTTGTGTGTGGGCCTTCATGATGACAGTTGAAAGTAATAATGTGGTGCACTAACTACCTTACTTACACCACACACTACCACCCTCTCGACTTTCACTGATTTGAGACTGAAAATAAATAAATCCAAGTAATATTAGTTACTCACCTCTCACAGACCTTCCTCCTCTCTTATCACGGCCAAGGTGACCAGACATATCATGCGAGTGGCATGGATGCAAAATCTCCTTTTGTTGGCCGTCGTCTGTGATCCATTGTGGTAGGCCTTCATCTGTTTGGCGAAAAAGGACCCCACGATCCAAGACGAAGTTGACTGCAAAGCGTTTTCAATTGCTCTCCACTCTTCGCGTCCGCAGGAAACGAGGCAGGCGTTTGCAAGACTTCGTCGTAACACGCCCGATTACCACCAAGAGAAGACATCTTCAGGACGTTTTGAAGAAAAAAAACCGAAAGCACAACTCATGATTGGGAACTGATTTCGCGGATGCATGTCGATCCGCGAAAACGGTCCATAGATGCAGGAAATGTGTGGAACCATTTTCGCGGAGGAACCGTTTTCGCGGCTAGCTGGAACCGTTTTCGCGGTGAGACCCCATCCGCGAAAACGGTTCCAAGAGGGCCATAGATGGAGGCAGGGAGTAGTACAATATATTGTACTACTCCCTGGATGGAGGTATATTATGTATCACTAGGGACCTTTCGCATTTGCTACGAATCGAATGCGAAACGAAAGTTTGATTCGGCTCGTAATCGTTTCGTTGAAAACAGAATTCAGGTTTCGCAAGTCGTAATGCAAATGTGCATGGCAACTACGAATACGGCCGGTAGCTTGGCGTACGGGTGTGTTCGCGCACACGTGCATGGATCATGGAATCAAGGGAAAAAATGTGTACCTGGCAAAACATGTGTACCTTGCAAAATAATGTGTACCTGACGGATTCGGAGCGTGCCACGAATGAAGAGGCTTCCATTCGTGAAAACGAGCTCTCCGCGGCGACTCTGACGAATCCTCGAACCCAGGTGACGAATCAGCATTCGTTTCGTATCCGTACGCGTAGTGCGAAAGGTCAGATTGCGACGACCAGGAGGCTCTAAGTAGTGGCTGCAAATAGGGAGGTTCCGGAGTACGATTTTTCGTGCCAAAATCCGTAGAGGCGCTACGGATTTTTTATACGTCGTTTTCGAGCAGTGAAATGTTCCGGAGTACGGAACTTATGTGTTTGCCGTCATTGCCTAGGTTACGATCGCAAACACGTCACATTCCCGCGCTATGCCTTTTTATTTTGAAAGTTTGTACCGAAATCAAAACTTCCCGCGGAAAATCCATGTTTCTCGTACCAAATTTGTACGCGAAAAATCTTTCTGCACCCGATGACGCAAAATCTCCATACGAAACATGGTTCGTGTGAAAGCCAGTCCACACGGATTCTCCGTGCCGAAAAATCGTATGGAGCACTCCTGGAAAAAATCCGTAGCGCCCACACGGATTTTGGCACGGAAAATCGTACCCCGGAACCTCTCTATTTTTTAATGACCGATATCCGTCACTTGCAGCTCTGCATCAGAGCCCTGTAGCTGGCCTGAAGAGTTGTAAAATTACTCCTTCGTAGCCGGGCGAGTCAGAGCGAGGGCGATTCACGGCTTGGTCAAAAAACTGTCGGCCTGGAACGTAAACGTCGATCTGCCGACACAGTTCACCTGGTTCACACGCCTGACCTGGCATGCTGCCTTGCGTGAAAGGAACATTTTTCCGAAAGCAAGCTTCTTCTCCAAAATTCGAAATTTCCTTCCAAAAATGCCGTCGTCCTTGACCTCGAAGCTGAATGTTGTTAGGATAGAAAATTAGCGAAGATGTAGCCGACCCATTCTGGCAAGCCGTGTGCCCTCTGGATATGCAGTTGTTCGCCATGGTCAACAATCTTCTTCTCCTTCGTTCGTACTTTCACTTTCCTGACCACGAATACAAGCGGTACCCATGCTCAGGTTAGTGTTTATTTGTCTGTCTACGCACATACATGTATTACAATGTACTGTTCGTGCTGCAGGCACTGGCCGATCATGGAAATAGAGGAAGCAGCCAGCTTTCTTTGAATTCTCGTGCTTTCAACAAAAATATGTACACACTTTCCTTGGCTCCTCTTTCCCACCGCCACCATGCATGCACAATCGAGCTTGCTTTAATGCCCTGCAGTGCAGAATGCTCCCACCACCGCAACTACCACCGCCGCCACCACTACCAGGAGCAGCAGCAGCAGCACCACCACCACCACCACCACCATCACCACCACCACCACCACCACCACCACCACCACCACCACCACCACCACCACCACCACCACCACCACCACCACCACCACCACTGTGACCACCACCACCACCACCACCACACCACCACCACTACCATCACCGTGACCATCACTATAAGCATTGTCGTGGACGGCACGTCTGCAAGAGAAAATAATAGTACGCCAGTGCTGTAATGCCCTGCAGTGCAGTATGCTCCCGCCACCACCACCACTATGGAAGCATTGTCACGCACTGTACATCGATCCACAAGAGAAAATATGCCAGTGACTTACTAGCACCTCCATGCTGCATGCGGACCTGGACACAGAACTGTTCCCTCTGCAGGAAAGGGGGCGGGGTGTATTTCATTGTCCCTGCTTGAAGTAATAATGACTACATGACAAGATGTCCAGCTAACTTTGCCAGTAACGAACGACCCTTGATCGGGCATGAGAAAAGTGTTGCTATTTGGGAGTTGGCGTCATTCACGGGGTTGAAAATATACGGCTATATTGTTACTAGGTCTGAAGATAGTCTCACTATCCGTGGGTTGTTATACCCGTGGTTGACTGCAGATACGTTTGGATTATTCTATGAGTATGTGAAGGGTATACGTTAAATATTTTCCCGAGGATATAGCACGAGGAAATTATGGGGAATGCAGTACATGTATAGAATGGTGCAATCCATTTCTCCCAGGGCACTTTCCCAAGACTCCTTCCAATATTCACTCTTGGCGCGACCCATGTGAACTGAGCGGGGTGTATCGCTGAATATACCCCTCTCAGAACGTCTACTGATTGGCTGAAATCGCCCAAATCATACCGTGCCATGGATCAATGCATGTCAGGGAGTCGTAGCACCCAAGGAAACAACACGAGATCATGATACCCAAAATGATGTACTGTAAAATCGGAAATTTTCAGTGGTGTTTTATTTTTGGTAACTTCGGTGCCGACAATTTTTACCGAAAAAATTCACCGAAATTTTTCGGTACTACTTAGTAGTGCTAGCACCCTTACCTGGAAAGCGGGTATTACCGAAAATTTCCCTCCACCGAACCACCGATTTTGGAGAATTCCGAAAATATTACACCATCAAAAATGTCTGCTTTTAGGTTACGTTTGGTTGGTCACATTCCCAAATGGGAATCACTTGGAATCACTCGGAATCATTCTCGCCCGTTTGGTTGGTCAAAAAAGTGCGTTAGGTTGGTCACATTCCACATGATTCCAGAATGGGAATCGTTGAGAATGATTCTTTTTGGAGAATGATCATTCCACCTCACATGCTGGAATGAGCATTCTCATTCCGGAATCAAAAATGATAATGGCTGCCACAAGCCAAACAATGTAGCAACAGGTTCAAGTGCCTCGAATCATGCACTCAGAAGTACCATGACTCTCTCAAGGAAACTAGAGTCGGGTAAAAGAAAAGACAGCCGCCGTTCCACAACGACATCATGGAATTGTTATGTCAAGTGATTCCTAATTGATTCTGGCGCGTTAGTTTGGTCAGGTGATTCTTGCCGATTCCCATTCCAGAATGGTTGTCATTTACATTCTGAAAATGCCCAACCAAACGCAACCTTACAGTACACAGATTGGATCCATGGAGATTCTACATGATCCTTGGTTTATGCAACTCGGGATCGCGGACTTGACCCACTGGCCCCAAGCATGGGCCAGTCAAGCGATGCTATATGCGAGCATGTATGTATCGCACTTGCCCCTAAGGCAGTAAGGGCAACTGTCACTGGCAGCCCGGGGTTGAACCCACATTATTAATTTTTGAAATTTTCTAGGGTGACACAAAAAGCTTCACGCACTGGGTGGTCACTCTCTTTTCATGTATACCACTCTGCCAATAGTGCATAGAGCTCTCTTTTGAGCTGCCCGGCTGGCCTTCGTTATGATTTAGGCTGAAAGTCTACCGTGCCGTCTCCCTTATTATTATTTATGCTATGACTCCATAATGCATATTATCAAGAGTACATAACCCCCCAGAGTGTGCAACGCCGATCCAGCTCTGCATAGGGTCTTGGTCGAGCGGAATCGGATCTTCTGATGTCATGCGTACACTCCACACCAGCTCAAGGCCGGTCTCGAGGCAGGGCACCATTGTTTTTGATCCAAGAGTACCCGCGACTCCCCGGGTTCCCCTCAGATGTGTACGGTATTATGACGCAAAGATCCGATTCCGCTCGACCAAGACCCTATACCTGTATACAGAGCTGGATCAGTCGTTGCACACTCTGGGGGGTTATGTACTCTTGATATTATGTACAGAAGAAAAAATCCCGGGGCTCCGTTGATGAAATTCTGTTTTGTCCAGTGGGCATTTTTGATTATTGTGAATGGCGTGTAGTGCCATAGTACAGTTCCTTTTGCTACGTAACGTTTGCACAAGTCACGTTTCAGCAATTGAACTAGGAAGATCTATGTATCTGATCTTGTCATTTGGCCCGGCTGGTACTGTGCATTAACAACCATTGTCAGGCACCCTCGAAAGACCAACAGCGATGAGTTCATGACCCAAGCATTATTTGGGCCGTTAAGTTGACTAAACGGGAGTGTAGCAAGCTTTGATCGGCGTACTTCCTTCCGTACGTAGTGAAATGTTGTCCGAGCTGAATAGATTCTATCTCCTGCGGTTTAGTACAATAGTTCCACACCTAATACTGTAGATTCGACGTCTCCAAGAAAAATCTCCATGGAGACTGGAAACTATAGCAGATCATAAATGACGCAGCAGCTCAGCTGATTCCCTAGCTCGTGTCTAGGTTCATGTACTTTGGTCAACGTGTTGTGGCAGACTCCATGTGCAAAGCTGCATACTCTTGGGGTTATTGATTCTTGCTTATAATTCATGCATAGATATGAACATCATAATAATTGAATGTTGGCAAGACCCAACAAGGTGTCCCTTAGATCAGATCTTCACAAAATGCACATACTGTAAGACATGTATATATAACGAGGAAGCAAATCTAACGTTTTAACGGATGACATTTCTTCGTTATAATAGATCCATTGAGGCCGTACTGCTTCATATATGCTGTGTGTGTATATGGCAGAATACTGCAAGATTGTTAACATATCTTCTCGTTAACCTATGAATTTTGGACAATCGTTAAATGTGCGACTCGTTATAATAACATGTCTTACAGTACATCTTGAAAAGCCGTATTTTGGTTTCACATACACGTCTCATTTCTATCACAGAGATCAGCAGCCATGGGCCATTGGTGGCAATACTGGTAGGAGTCGCCCGAGGCTTAGCCAATAATTTCCGTTCTATACCCAATATACATACCCGAACTGGGCACAAATCTATCCCATTCCTTGGTGCTGACCCCTTTGATGCGCCCCCGAATCCCTTAGCATTATTAGTACGTCCAATTCATTTCGTGATCAGCTCACCGCATGCTCAGTACTGTGTTGTAAAGTATGCAAATTTCCAACGCTTTTAAATTGCAGCCTCCCCAGGGCAAAAACACATCTCGGCCACATTGAAATTTCAGCCTGTACTGCTGATGCCTGTATGTACTGTCACGTCGAACCTTGCAAAACGAAGTGTAGGCTACAAATGCCCAGTAAATAAAAGGGGAGAAGGCACTGAACGAAGCGTCAACCTACGAATACAACCTCAGTGCAACAACGTGCTCTTTCTCTTTCTGCTTGTGTAAGCAGAAAGAGCACGTTGTTACACTGAGGTTGTATTTGTAGGTTGACAGTTCGTTCAGTGCCTTCTCACCTTGGGGTACGTAATCTTGTTACCTTTTGCGTTTCCTCTAGTAAATAAAAGGGGGGTTGTCAAATGACAACCGCTCTATTCAGTTGCTATTCACTCCTGGCGCATGCGCTGGACGAAAAATTATTTTATTAGTGATGTCGAAAAAGTATGCGGTTGTCAGTTGACAAACCCCCTTTTATTTACAATTCAGTTGCGTGATGTCCACCACTTTCCGAATTAAAAATGCACAGGCCGTTAATAGCCGAAAATAAAATATGCGCCGAATATGCAGTACCTTGCGCACTCTGTTAGAAGACATTAGGGCTACTGGGAATGAATGCCCAAGTAAAATGATGAAGTACAGTAATACAATACTATAGGGAGTGCATTTGCCATGAATGCACCAAGCCAACTCTCCTATACAAACAGTATAGTGTTGCTGCCAAAAATATGATTAGCTAAAGTTGCCTTTTTGCATTATTATGGTTGAACTTTTTTTTTCCTGTAGCCTCGTTCCCATGCTGTGGATTTAATCACGAAATTTGTTAGCAAGACGAAGAGGTTTTATGTGAGCTTACTATTATTCTACCTGCACTTGCTTTTATCTTTTTTTGTGCAGGACTCTGAGAAGCTGGAGGGACCCCACAAACCTCAAGCATTGAGGATACAACTTTTAACCAAGAACCAGGCAACATGATGTGCATGTATCACGTTCGCTGTGATTGCATCGTTTCAGGGTACACTGACAACATACTAGTACTAGTAACTAGTCCTTGATTAGCAGCAGTGGCCTGAATTATTGCCTGGCCGCTATTCATATAATCCTTTGGTGCTTACTCGTCGCCTTGTTCTGTCTCTAAAATGGCGTATGGGTGTTCCGAGGCTTGTAATATTTGCTCAAGCCGCGCATTGGCATTGGTGTATGTCGGTAAATGCCAGCCACTGCTGCCTAGCTCAACATGTTTTGTATGATGTAGAATGCGCTCTGTGTATCTACAATCGAGTGACCTGCTTGTGTGGGCCAACTGCAACTACACCAACAGTTGCACTAGTATGTGCACTGTGCTGGCACAGTGTATCATACTCAGTCTTGTCACTTCTTCTCCCACGTTTACTGTATTGTTTAATTCACTGTACACATCTTGCCCAGCTCCTCTAAGGCCACACAGAATTAGTTTGTTGTTTTGGGCCACTACACTCAGCTGGTGTAAGGTTGGTCTGCTTCTCTCTTCCTTCTCTTTGACGTGTCCAGCCAATCATTCATGTCAAGCTTTGCATAACTTAGATCACTGTATATACAGTCACCTGGCTGGAAACGTCCATGGCTGCAAAATCGCATCTTTCTTGAGGGACCCCATTTTATAGAGTGGACGACATTCACTTTCCTGATAGACTCACCTCAGATGTTGGTATTGTACCCATCCCTGATTTATACATGCACCACGTTTTTGGCAACTCCGAACAGTGAGAATGTCTGCTGTGGATAGTTCTCATGCTTTAAACTCATTCCTAAATTGAATGTAAACAAGTACGGTATAATACCACCAAAATGTAGTTCATTACAAGTCGTCGATCATGATCCTTTGTTGAGACGAAAGCTTCGGGACCTGGGAGTACTTGTGACATACCCATATCATACTCTCTCAGGTTCTGAAGCTGTGTGCTGTGTGCCAGGGGTTATGGCGATCGAGTGCATGTATGTTCGGATAAGGGCGTGGGAAAACACTCATCTAAAACATACTCATTTCCTCATGCATACTTTCATTTCTCATTCTTTTTGGCACACACTCCAGCTCCTCGAAATTATCATGGGATGCATGTTGATGACAGCCTGCTGCCATGCAGCCTGAGCAGTTCGGACAATCAATCATTCGGATAATCAGCATTCTATATTGCTACAGTTGTAGTAGCTGTATTTCATGTACAGTACTACAGTAGAGTCGGGCGCCGAAGAACGTGTTGCCCAAGAATGTCCAGCCTGAAATGCTAAGAACGCCACCGCCTTAAGTTTAAAAGAATGGCGGTGTTGGTTTTCCGGCAGCTTTCGGGATACATAATTATGATCCTAACATGATTGTTTCTAAGAACATGCTACAAGAGCGCAGCCGGATGGCTGAAAAATACGAACACCCAAGGCTAACCTCTTGGACACAACGTTCTTGGACGCTCGACTCTACTGTAGTATGGAAGAACACTCTTCGGCAGGGATGTTACATGTTAGAAATCATGCGTACAAGATGCCTATTTAAGTCTGCTCTTCTTTTATGACAAGCTTTGGCATGCATGCAGCTCTTAATTAATCCCAAAGGTGGAGTGCAATGACATGTCTAATAAGTCCCAAAGGCGGAGTGCAATGACATGCATTTGGAACCGTGATCACTAAAATCCTGCGCTTAATTCTAAGATTTAGAACTATAAGTGATGTTGCACACCCAAGAACGTCGTTCCGAGGGCCTAGGTCGGGGGCGTTCTTGGAAGAACATCATGCTGGATTGTAGATAAACTACTGTATATAACCCGCATGTGTGTGATAACAAAAGCTGCGGTACAGTGCGGAGAAACTAGTATAACATACTAATATCACCAGTAGGTTTTCTAAACTTCTTGTTCTATACTGGAGAATATTCCAGCGAGTGAATCCAGAGCAAGTGCTATGAAAATGGACTAGCGAGAGCTCACAATAGCCAGACAGACCCACGAGTCCTTTCTTGAACCGAACAATAATCATCTATGGCATTCAACATGCAGTTTGGGAAGCCATGCAGTCCTGGGACAAATATCCAAATGCATTCTTGTCTCCAGACCAAACAACGATTGTTATCATACTTAAAGGGGAAGTATACCCTAAAATCAAATTTTCACCAGTTGTAGTCTTCTGGGTGCTGAGTCGAATGGTCTTGGTCCGAGGAAGCTGCGACGCTCCCTTCCTACTTGAATCCCAATCGAACTCGCGCACTTCCACCGAAACTGGGTGACTGCGCCCTACTAGATGGGGATTTGTATGCAAAATGTCACTAAAAGCGCCATTTCGTTCTTATAAAAGCACGGATGACCGCGATTGGCCCATATGTTGTAGTCTTTTGGACGCTGAGTCCACTGGTTTTGGTCCGAAAAGGCTGCGATGCAGCGTTCCTCCTTTATTCCCAATCGAACATGGTTGAACAAGTGGTCACGTGCTCCTGGGTGCCCAAATCACCTGGTCACCGCGCCAGCAGGCGACAACTTTCACACCAAGGTTCAACTCGAGTTCAACTCGAGTGACAGGACTGCACCCAAAACAAGGTCAAACAGGCTAGTAAGTTGTACCCTGCAGGCACGGTGGCCAGGTGACTGGTGTACGCAGGAGCACGTGACCGCCTGTTCAACCATGTTCGATTGGGAATAAAGGAGGAACGCTGCATCGCAGCCTTTTCGGACCAAAACCAGTCGACTCAGCGTCCAAAAGACTACAACATATGGGCCAATCGCGGTCATCCGTGCTTTTATAAGAACGAAATGGCGCTTTTAGTGACATTTTGCATACAAATCCCCATCTCGTAGGGCGCAGTCACCCAGTTTCGGTGGAAGTGCGCGAGTTCGATTGGGATTCAAGTAGGAAGGGAGCGCCTCAGCTTCCTCGGACCAAGACCATTGGACTCAGCACCCCGAAGACTACAACTGGTGAAAATTTGATTTTTGGGTATACTTCCCCTTTAACAATTTCCAACTCTACGACCACCATGCCAGCTCAAGCAAAAAGAAGCAAAGGAAGACGGAGATTTCTATTTGTGCAGCCATTCAGGGAGGAGCACGAAGGCTGTTTTAACATTACATGATTCGACTGTGCACGCACTTTCCAAAAGTGTACTTATCACATACCACGTGAACTCTTAGGCTGTTTGCAGTGCGATATACTTACATGTGCATGCCCTTGCCGCACATTCACACTCCAGTACAAAACATAATTATGCAAATATGTAATGCACATAATGTAACATTCTACGCTTGAAAGCAGATCAGCATTCGAACTTTTTCATTGCCTTCAGGCTGCAACAGCATATTGCAAGAGGGCACAATGGCCCAACCCAACATCTTCCCGTGAACACCATCGGCCATGGCAGTACAGACCATCTGACATCACTCACACCACCCACATAGAAGAGAAGCAATGTTGATACTTCATAGTTAACACGTTACAAATACTACTGAGAGTGCATATAGGCAGTACACCAGGTTCAGGATGCATTGATCCATTCTTCTGCTTCAACTACCTTAGCTGCTCATTTGATCTATGGCTATGCATGCTGTCATCAGCGAGCCACATCATTTCGAAAGACTGATGACGGAGAGATCATTGTGCGTGTGTAGTCACAATACTATCAGAGAAATACGTTTGGCAAATATAGGAATACTGTGGACAAAATCGTACACAATAACCTGCCTTGAAGCAAATCTCAGAATGAAAGCGCTGTGCAGATGCATGTCAGCCGCTTCAGATTCAGTCACTTCGTGAGATCCAATATTCTTCCAACTGTACTGTTCAGCCTTTGGTGATCCACAGAGACAGACAAACAATCTGTTCCGTCCTTCCGCATGAGAAACAGAGAGGGAACATGTTCCAGTTCATTCCAGTATGAAGGTGGCGGAAACAGGCAATGAAAGTCATCGTTGGGCCAACATGACCAGCCTTCAGACATGAGTTCTCAGAGACCTTCGCACATCACAATGGTATTCACCCTTGGCTACAATCCTGCAAAACACGTGAAAAGATTGCAGCAAAACAAACTGAATGTTATAAAGAAACAATTTAGGAAAACTATGCCTATCGTATTTGTAGTACAGTGAAGCTAAGATACAACACCCAGCAGGCAGGCAAACTTGATAATATCCGATGAATTAGCATGCCTGGTCATGGCACACCGGGTACAAAATATGCAACCAGCATAACGTTTCCACCAGTATTGATAATCTATCGTAATGTTATTATCAAACTACATAACTGCTAAGAATGTGCAACTACTAACATAAGGTACGATCGGCTTCGAAATCCAATGATTATGAGCAAGCGCGCATATATTTCTACATGTGCCATGTAGATAGAGTGTTTCATCAGGTTCAGTAGGCATGGATCCACAGTTCATTGTTCTGCTTCAACTACCGTAGCTGTGATGTACAAGTTTTGATCTCTGGCTACGCATGATGGTATTAGTGAGCCCAATGGCCTGCAAAAGCCAAAGTGATGAAACTTTCTGCCGTGGGCAGAGGGATCATCGAGTTGCCCACTCTTGGTTATGTACTCATGCCATGACCAACTATCAGTGCACAAGTACTGCTACGCCCTCACTATGATCCATTGCAACAATATCACCAGGCACATGCATGCTACTGCACCCATTAAACCAAGAGTCGCAAATAGGAAAATCTTTGCTGTGAACCACAGCTATAAGGTGCTTTGAGTCCAGTTTTGTGGGAAAGTTGCACTGCACGATGCACAATACCACATTGAGCGAAATTCTTTTTTTTCACATAGCGTGAAGTGTCTCTCGAGAAATGCAATGCACAATGCATAGCACATCGCAGAAAAATATTGTATTGCACCTGCAGTCTAAAACTGCTTGCCAGCCAGAGCTCTTGAGTCCCATGCACCAGCATGCAGGAAGTGATGCCCATCACGTGTCACCCAACCTTGAAGTGGAGCTGAACTCAATTTCCCGTGATACGACCTGTGATGGAGCTGCAACAACCAGCGATGCAAGTTTGCAGTCCAATTATTTGAAACTGGCCCGCTATGTTGCTGAGAACGTACTCAAGGCAACATTTGAGAAATTACCTTTCGAAAAAATGTTCGGTACAAACCTGGCCGGATATTGTTTAAACTTTACGGTCTGTGTGAAGAAAACAACTATTTTATTGCATAGACTAAAGGAGCTATCCAGCATTATCGATAATTTTCACGAAATGAAAGAAGGACCCTCCTCCACCCACCCACCACCCCCCCCCCCCCCCACCCACCCCCCCCCCCCCCCGATTGATGTCTGCAATATCAATATTTTTTGAAATGAAACTCCCCTTGACCCACCCACCAACGAAACTTTTTCTCTTCGTGTAAAAGATCGACAATTATGGACCCGGCATTATCGATAATTTTCAAGAAATGAAAAGTTTAGTGATGAGTAACTTGTGACCGTCCCCCACCCCCACCTACTCACCCCTCAACGAAAAATAGCTGGAATGGACTAGTGTTTCAGCTATCAATATTTTTCATTACGAAACCCTTCTTGACCCACCCGCCCATGAACGATTTTTTTCTCGTTTCGTGTTAAAGATAGATAATTATGGACGGCCCCTAACGTGCCAGGTTCGAATGAATGGATCGTAGAAGATTGTTTGTGATATCACACGATCAGAACAGGTGACAACCAACACTACATGGCTGTATACTTGATGTGGTGCATTTACTGGGTGCAACGCAGGGAGTTGTAGCATCTAGGTAGACGGCACAGGCGACTGTAAAGCTAAATGACATGGGGTTCGACCCAGGGGTTCCTGTTTCAGCCACCCCTGGGGCACCATTGGGCAGATCTATACACGCTCGTACATGGTATTGCTAATCTGGGCCGTTCTCAGGGTCAGTAGGTCAAGGCCGTGATTGCACAGATCACGGAGAACCTCCAAATCCTGACCCAAAATTCTATAAAGTATTGTGTTGTCTCCCTACAGTGTAGGTGCTATGACTCCCTGGCGCGATGTACCTGCTGGTAAATAGACAAATTGCAACCAGGCCATAATTTGGATAGAGCAGACGATCCTGTCCTGGACCCTGTTCCACATTCAAAGTATCTAGACTCATTATAGTGAGGGAGGAATATTGTGGTACTGACTCCGATTTTCATGCGCTAAGAAATTATCAAGTATATGTAACTGTAAGTGATAATCACTCAAAGTACGAAGCTAACAGTAATATTCACTGGTTAGAGGGAAAGGCACAAACGGGAAAGGTCTGAAGAAAAAATTGACTGTCATCACCAGGATTCGAACCAGGGACCTTCGCTTGAGGCCAGCGATGCTCTAATCACTGAGCTAAGGTGTAGCCGTCATCCCAGCCGAGATCGTTCAACATTTTCTTCAGACTTCGTAACGCACACCAACAGCATCAGCTAATGGTATATGTACTCTTTTTCGATTGTACATGCAAGCTCTACCTTGTGATGTTGAGCTCTCTTCGTTTGGTGGGGGTACTCCGATCGTCTAATGTGAACCACCGTCCACCTACAATTCTACATTTGCAACGTTGTCCAATGTGCATCGGCACTCATTTTACATAACTGTTACAGCAGAGTGTAGATTATCCGCACCCCTCGGGCGCACGCTTTCTCCAGGGGGTTCGGATGGGGAAAAATTCTGATAAGGGAGCAGTCACACATCCATCTAAGACTTGCACATTCCTTCACGTTTCCATCATTTCTCACATTCACAGGAACTAGACACACTCTAGCTCCTCAATATGACTCCACGGTGATACATTGTTGCTCCAACTTGTTGCAAACTATCTTATGCACCGCTTGAATGGTGCTTGGGGTTGGGGAAAATGAGCAGAAGCTCATTTTCGTCCCTTCAATTCAATGGAAACTGGCATTTCGAATAAGTGATTGTTCGGATTATTGGCATTCTCCTGTACCATAAAGTCGCGGATAAAAGCCGGGCTTATAAGCACATGAGCCGCTTTCTGCATCAGGCTTTAATGCAAACCAGGCTTGTATGCAAACCATGCTTATATGCACCACTGATATTTTTGCCAGACTTGTATTCCAGGCTTCTACGCGCGACAAGCGTAGATCTACCACTGACTACCAGTATGGCGGCAGTTTTACTATGCACCGTACATAGCGCATGCACTCTTGACCCACCCGATCCGCGCTTGCAAAGAAGAAAGGCTTCTACGCGCGACAGGCTTATATGCATTTAACCCGTTTGATTTTCAGGCTTCTATCTGCGATGTGCTTGTATGCAAACCCGGCTTTTATCCGCGACTTTACGGTATTCATATTCACGCTTTCGGTACAGTCTGGAACAGGAGATCCTAGTTTGACTCAGACTGCCCTTTCCATAATACGTTTCCCATGTACTCGCAGTTCTTTTATCAGAACATCTTTTCTTCCCAACCTCAAATCCTGTGCAACACCGGTTGGCTTTCCTCAGTTTCCTGAGTGGTGTTACCTCTCAATAGAAGCATGAGTGGCCATTCAATATACCGGTATAGTAAAACATGTCCATAATTATCGGAGAAAGGATCGGATGTGGCTAAATAATTTGAAACTGTTCACCTCTCCTCACTGCGCTCTTGGCCCACATTTACCACACCATAGCGAGGAAGTTCGTTCTTGGATAGATGCTCTACATCCTCCAGACATCTATCCAAGAACAAACTTCGTCGCTATGGTGTGGTGAATGTGAGCCACGAGTGCAGTGGTGGACAGTTGCAAATAATTTTACTACAATGTGCTAAGCAGAACAGAGGTACTCGCACCTTGTAGGAAACTATTCTGAATTTTGAATGCCAGGGAAGGCTGAAGGATACCCATGAAACCACTGCCAAAGCAAACACGAATTTGAAAAGCAGTGCATGCATGGTGGCGGTGGGAAAAAGCAGCCAAGGAAAGTGTGTACATATTTTTGTTGAAAGGATGAGAATTCAAAGAAAGCTGGCTGCTTCCTCTATTTCCATGATCGGCCAGTGCCTACAGCACGAACAGTACATTGTAATACATGTATGTGCATAGACAGACAAATAAACACTAACCTGAGCATGGGTACCGCTTGTATTCGTGGTCAGGAAACGGTGAAAGTACGAACGAAGGAGAAGAAGATTGTTGACCATGGCGAACAACTGCATATCCAGAGGGCACACGGCTTGACAGAATGGGTCGGCTACATCTTCGCTAATTTTCTATCCTAACAACATTCAGCTTCGAGGTCAAGGACGACGGCATTTTTGGAAGGAATTTTCGAATTTTGGAGAAGAAGCTTGCTTTCGGAAAAATGTTCCTTTCACGCAAGGCAGCATGCCAGGTCAGGCGTGTGAACCAGGTGAACTGTGTCGGCAGATCGACGTTTACGTTCCAGGCCGACAGTTTTTTGACCAAGCCGTGAATCGCCCTCGCTCTGACTCGCCCGGCTACGAAGGAGTAATTTTACAACTCTTCAGGCCAGCTACAGGTCTCTGATGCAGAGCTGCAAGTGACGGATATCGGTCATTTGCAGCCACTACTAGCAAGAGTCCATAACCCAAGAGTATGCAACTGTGATCTCTTTTCTATGGGCCAACCGCGCGGCGCGCTGCCTTCATTACATCATTCAGCTGCAGTCCGCGCACTGCGGAAAATCAAACACCGCACTTTCCCTCTAGTTTGAAATGAACTTTCGTACGGAACTGGAGTTCACGCACCAGAATTCAGAGATTGTGTAGGTACTGGAACGAATCGAGCAAAAACGGATGGGCTCGTGCGAGAAATTGAGAGTTTGAATACATGCTTTCAGAGCGTGATGAAGGCAAGATACGTAATGAAGGCAGCGCGCCACGCATGCACCCATCATCACAGTTGCATACTCTTGGGTTATGGACTCTTGCTACTAGTACTAAGGGGTCGTCCGCAATTATCGAAAGTTTTTTCCAATCCGTAGTAGCTTCGAAAGTGGGTGGGTGGGTCAAGGCCAGTTACGGATTGAAAAACTTCCGAAATGACACGTGCGCGTGCCACGTGTACGTCTACGTGTAGCCCCTGTTTTCCACGCGCGGCTGCGCGCGAACTGTCTACTACTTATAATATTTTTGTAGTTCTGGCAGTTTCTGCGCCCCCGCGCGCGCTTCCTTGGCTGCTCCTCCTGGGCCGGGGATCATAAAGTTCGGCGCATTCGACGGCGAGTCGACACCTTCTATTTTTGAGTTTCACTGTCTCCTTCGTCCAGAGTACCGTCTTCCATGCACTCCTTTGAAGTCCTTCCGTCTAGCGCTGGCGCTGACGACTGTTATTGACTATGTCCAGACAGGCGACGTTGTTTGGAAAGGCGGTGAAGAAGCAGCCCTTTTTCGAAACCGCTGGTGACTCTGATTATTACAGAACAATAAATTGCTTGTGGCAGTTGTCCAAGACGACGAACAAGGATGGACCAGCACTGATTGAGTTTGTTCCATATGTGTTGCGTTGTGTGTCCATCAATAATATTTTATTACGGACTGGGGGGGTGGGTGGGTGGGTGAGGAAAAATTTGAAGCTACTACGGATTGGAAAAAACTTTCGATAATTGCGGACGACCCCTAAGAGCCTCCTGGTCGTTGCAATCTGATACATAATACCTCATAGATGCAGGAAATGTGTGGAAGAACCGTTTTCGCGGAGGAACTGTTTTCGCGGCTAGGGTGGAACCGGTGTATGCCTGGAACCGTTTTCGCGTTTACACCGGACATGTCGTCGACAGCACAGTGTCGGCAGATCCACCTTTGTAGGCTGCAGACCCGGCAGACGTTTTGATCAGCCCGGCCTGGTGGTGAGATTTGGGACCCGGGAGTACTAAAAAGCTGCTCGCATCCCAGGGTGCTCAGTTTCGCTCTACCCGCGCGATTAAGTCTCCAGGTAAGGCCCCCTCTTTCGCGGCCTGCCGAGCATAATATACCTCCGCATGCGCAGTCTGTGATGCCGTACTGTACTGCAGACGCGTGCTCAACCCCGTTGGAAATGTACGCAACATGTGCAACAGTGCCAACCCTCTTGGTCTGTTGCATGCGCAGTCTGTGATGCCGTACTGTACTGCAGACGCGTGCTCAACCCCGTTGGAAATGTACGCAACTGTACCCACCCTCTTGTCAGTGATCGCACAAACCCCGCGTTTTGTCGGGTCTGTACGACTCCTGGCTCTTGACCTTTGGTCGGTGTACGAGATGCACGAACAGTCTTCGTAGGGTGAGTACTTTTTCATGTAGCACTGAATGCGGCAAGTAGGACTCGCCCATCCGCCCCGTCCCACCTGAAGCGTCGAGGAGGTAGGGGCGCTCTGGCGGGATTTTACGGTAGTAGTATTTCAGAATTCAGTTCAGGGAGTTCAGGCAGTTGAGGAAGGTGTGGGCTTGCTGATCCGCGCAAGCCTCTAATGCTCTTCACTACTCGCCTCGTTGTGGCAGAGCAGATTCGAATGACATCCAGCCAGCAAACTGTACGCGTTGTGGTGTTCTATCGCGACGCTTGACGTGTGTGTAACGCTCCAACAGCAAAGAGATCATTGAGTTGAGGAACCTGGTGAGGGCTGGACCCGCAGCATCTAAAGACCCGCCTTTTGTTTGTGGATCTACAACCGGCGAAGTGAAGCCGTCAGTGAGGTACAACTCTAGCTGAATACAGATTCCCGGTGTGCTCGATCTCATTCAAGATGCGCCTCAGTACCTTGCTTGTGTGGCTGGCGATGTGCGCCGTTCTACCGCATTGCGCGCAGTCCGTGTTTACGCAGTCGCAGAAAGACGCCATGCTGAACGCGCACAACAACGCCAGGTCTATCGCCTCACCTACGCCCTGTACGCCGCTACCAGCCATGACGTGGAACACTGTACTGGCCAACGTGGCACAGGCGTACGCTGACAGGTGTATTTACGACCACAATAAACTAAGAACAGAGGACGCCAACGGAGCTTTCGGGTATGTGGGTGAAAACCTATACATCAGTACGAACACGCCCTCTAACCCAGCCGTCAGTGTGACGCCATGGGATAGAGAGAAACAAGACTACGACTACGCCACTCCGGCGTGCGCACCTGGCAAGGTCTGCGGCCATTACACCCAGATTGTGTGGAACTCCAGTCAGCAGCTGGGCTGCGGGGCGAAACTGTGCGACGGGGCAACCACCATAAACTTCCCATGGAGTACGAGTAGATACCCCAAAGGTTACATTGTGGTGTGTAACTACGGACCGGGTGGCAACTTTCGTAATACGAAGCCATACAAGGCATGTGCACAGTCTACCACTGAGATGCCCACCACTGAGGTGCCCACCACTGAGATGCCCACCACTGAGATGCCCACCACTGAGGTGCCCACCACGGAGGTGCCCACCACCGAGATGCCCACCACCGAGATGCCCACCACCGAGATGCCCACCACCGAGATGCCCACCACTGAGATGCCCACCACCGAGATGCCCACCACTGAGGTGCCCACCACTGAGATGCCCACTACTGAGATGCCCACCACCGAGGTGCCCACCACGGAGGTGCCCACCACGGAGGTGCCCACCACCGAGATGCCCACCACCGAGATGCCCACCACCGAGATGCCCACCACTGAGATGCCCACCACCGAGATGCCCACCACCGAGATGCCCACCACCGAGATGCCCACCACGGAGATGCCCACCACTGAGATGCCCACCACTGAGGTGCCCACCACCGAGATGCCCACCACCGAGATGCCCACCACCGAGATGCCCACCACTGAGGTGCCCACCACCGAGATGCCCACCACCGAGATGCCCACCACCGAGATGCCCACCACCGAGATGCCCACCACTCAGATGCCCACCAGTGAGATGTCAGCCACCAGTATCACATCCCAATATCCATCGCCAGCAGCCACACCCAGCACACCCGCCGCAGCGGAGCCTCAGGCAGCGGACAACAGCACGGGTCAGTTTCCAGGGACCATGCTGTCGGAACACTCTGCAGCCCAGATGCTGCACCCGCATGCAAGTCATTGCCTCATCCCGTCTGCTCTAATCTTTCTCTTGTATCTGATAGCCTAGGCTATGCGCTTTTTTGGAAGTATGAGTTGCATAATAATAATACTTCAAAAGTAATAATAATAATAATATTCCTTTGTAATCCCCATAACAACATCAACGTCCTTATCATTTGTACAATACCTGTCTTTGTACATAACTGGCGTTGCAAATTCTATATTATTGTTTGATGTTGGAGTTTGGATTGAGTTTCTTTCCTTTCTTCCTCTTCCTTCCCCTTTTTCTTGTCCCTTTGGTTTTTGGCTTTTTTATTTTTTATTTTTTTCACTTTCTTTTTGCTGTCTCACCCATGGAAATATTTCCCGGTGGGTCTGGCTTATCGCCTTCGAAAGAAGTGAATAAAGGAGACATAGTAATAAAATCAAAAATTTAATGATAATAATAAAAATGCTAGTACAGTCGCTATGTAGAGAGACCCGTAAGGGGCGGTACAACTTTTTAGGGGTCATTTTGATCACATTTTGACTGCATTTTTGAGGTTATCGGCAAGGTGGATCTTAGAGATGACATTTTAAAATGTTTTCTGGTGAATCTCTGGAGAAGAGCCGTCTCTAGCCTCCTATAGTTTTATTTTTACTTTTGGACAAAATTTGAAAAAGTTTTATGAAAGGTCCGTGAAAAAATAGCACGAACCTTTCATAAAACGTTTTCAAATTTTGTCCAAAAGTAAAAATAAAACTATGGAAGCCAGACAAGGCTATTCGCCAGAGATTCACCAGAAAACATTTTCAATTTTCATCTCTGCCTTGCCGATAAACTCAAAAATGCATTCAAAATTTTCCCAAAAAAGTTGTACCGCCCCAGCCACCTTGCGATGCGACAGGCGCGAAACCGGGAAAACCCCAAATCGCAGCCATGTCGCACCCCACGCAACTGCCGCAACTGGGCCATCGCAGGCCATCGATCGCAGAAGTTGAGCTTGGCTCAACTTTTGCGATTCGATGCGATGCGACAAGCGATTTGGCGTACGATTTTGACCTTTTCTGCAGCTAAGTTGTACAAAGCTTTTTAAAGGTTCAAGAGTTGCCTATAAATTTGTACACGTTGTATCAAGAGTACATAACCCCCCAGAGTGTGCAACGCCGATCCAGCTCTGTGTAGGGTCTTGGTCGAGCGGAATCGGATCTTCTGATGTCATGCGTACACTTCACACCAGCGCAAGGCCGGTCTCGAGGCAGGGCACCATTGTTTTTGATCCAAGAGTACCCGCGACTCCCCGGGTTCCCCTCAGATGTGTACGGTATTATGACGCAAAGATCCGATTCCGCTCGACCAAGACCCTATGCAGAGCTGGATCAGGCGTTGCACACTCTGGGGGGGGGGGGGGGGGGGGGTTATGTACTCTTGGTTGTATCCAGGGAGTAGTACAATAATAATGTACTACTCCCTGGTTGTATCAAACCGCGCGAATATCATGGTGACGTAGCCAAATCAGCAAGATGTTGTCGCATTACTGACTTCTTCTGTGAATGGTATTCTGGTATTTCGCGAGTTCGCATCGCACGCGTCCGTCGCAGATCGCGTCGCATCGCGTGTCGCACTACGTAAAGTTGAGCAACTTTACGTTAGTGGGCGGGAAAAACTCGTGAATTCGCGAGTTTGCACTCCACTTACGGAAAGTTGTCTACGGAGAGTACGTACATGTAGATACTAGCAGGGCTCCAGCAAGTGATGCCGCTTGGCGATGCTATCTGTGTATCTGGTGATGGACAAGGCAGTTCAGACGTCAGCTCGCAACGCTCTCCGAACCCACGCTGCAACTGTATGCTCTTCACTGAGTGCAGACCAACAGCGCACAGTTGAGCTTGCAGCGGAAAAGGGAGCCTCAGGGTGGTTGACGTGCCGACCCCTGAAACGCCATGGCTTAGCTACGGCGAAGGCGGAGTTTCGGGATGGTTTACATCTCCGCTAGGCCGCTACAACTGGAGACTACCGCACATGCCGTCTGCGTGCTCTTGTGGGAGCCAGTTCACTATCGCCCATGCCTTGAGCTGTCCAACGGGTGGGTACCCCAGTATTCGCCACAATGAAATTCGAGATGTGACAGCTGGCCTTCTGAAGAGAGTAGCTACCAATGTCTCCGGTGAGCCACACCTCGAGCCTCTGTCAGGTGAGCAGCTGTCTCTTCGCACTGCCATTCGTGCCGATGCTGCCAGATTGGACGTGGCCGCTAACGGGATATGGGGAGGACGATTAGAACGCACATAATTATATTGATGTCAGGGTTTTCAACCCATTTGCGCCCTCAAATTGCTCCTCCTCCGTCTCCGCAGCCTACACCCGCCATGAGAAGGCAAAGAAGCGTTCGTACGAACAGCGCTTGCGTGATGTAGAGCATGCCTCGTTTGTCCCGGCCGTGTTCTCTACGACTGGCGGCATGAGCAAGTGTGCGTCAGCTCTGTATAAGAGAATTGCTGTGTTGCTTGCAGAGAAGACCGGGTGAGTCCTACTCCCTCACCATGGCGTTCATCTGGTGTCGTCTTAGCGTAGTGCTAATACGGGCCAGTGTAATGTGTGTGCGTGGTAGCCGATCCATTTTTTCTGCCCATGCTCCTGTCGCGTCATCTGCAGCTGTGGTAGCTGCGGAGGCATCCATTATGGCTGACTGAATATTGTCATATAGACTGTTTTCACAGCCATACTAGCTCATTTTTACTACTTAGTATTTGCCATGGCGACCCCCGTAAGTCCAAATAGCTGGCCGGGCAGGGTCTGGCCTTTTTTCTTTTTCTTTCAAATTTCGTTGTATCAGTGATGGCAAGAGTACATAAGAGTACATGGGGGTTATGTACTCTTGGTGATGGCAAGAGTACATAAACTCTTGGTGATGGTGATTAGTCTAAAAAAAAAGTAGGGCTCTGATAACGTAGCTGGTCCGTAAGTGGATTGGGGTACAAATTTATGACTCTCTCCCCAGGTCGATCTGGTCGTACATTGCCGCGTTCGGAGTTGCCAAGGGCAGCTACGGTTCCGTGGTCATCGTGCTTCTCCCTACCGCAGTCGTTTGGATGCTTCCAGTCTATTACTAGGCCTTGGCGGATAATGCTCGAAAAGGTGGCAGATTCTGCTTTTTTTGCACCGAAATTGGCAGAGCCATACAAACCTTATGGCGGGCAATTCCTCGATTTCTGCTCCATTTATTTATCCACATACCAAACATGCATGAAACTTACCAGAAAAAGTACCGAATTCTGCCCATTTTTCTGCCGGCATTATCCGCCAAGGCCTATTCCAGTCCTGTTGTGCTGCCAGTCAACGACTGTCAGTTGCGTGACTAAAGACTCTTGCGGAGTAGCCGTGTCTACAGCCACACTATAGCCACACTTTTATTATCCGATGATCTTGTTTTGTTTGCTATGATTCCGTGATTTTCTGTTGGTTGCTTTTCTGCTGTGCGAATAAATGCAGTGTCGACATCCAAAAAAAAAAAAACCCTATGGCGGAACCCAGATCCGCATGCAGTTTCCGTAGCGGGATTCACAGAAGCTTTTTTGCGATGCGACACCGGGAAAACCCCAAATCGCAGCCATGTCGCACCCCACGCAACTGCCGCAACTGGGCCATCGCAGGCCATCGCAGAAGTTGAGCTTGGCTCAACTTTTGCGATGCGATGCGATGCGACAAGCGATTTGGTGTACGATTTTGACCTTTTCTACAGCAAAGTTGTACAAAGGTGCAAGAGTTGCCTATAAATTTTTTCAAGTTGTGTCAAACCGCGCGAATATCATGGTGACGTACCCAAATCAGCAAAACTTTGTCGCATCGTTGACTTCTTCTGTGAATGGTATTTCGCGAGTTCGCATCGCACGCGTCCGTCGCAGATCGCGTCGCATCGCGTGTCGCATCGCAAAAAAGCTTCTGTGAATCCCGCTTTCCGTAGATCGACTACGTTTTTTACTAACGTAATTACGTTATGCGGAACCTCTCTATTGGCAGATTTGCCTGGGAAAGCAGTGAAATTGGCAAAACCGTACATGGAATTTATGGAATTCTGTTCCATATTCTAATCCATGTAGCAAACATGCATGAAAGACACGGGAATAAGTACCAGGTTCTGCCTACGTTTCTGTCGACAGTATCGACCAAGAGAGTACCTAGAGTACTATTCCCAGCATTCCAGTCACAGCAGTGCCAGATAAGTATCCTCTTGTGCAGATTCGCTTCTCCTGTTCCACTCCCTGACGTCCGTCAGTTTTCCCCAAGATGTAGGATGTACCCAACTGCATTGCCTGTGTTCTCGATCAATCCTCTGCATGCTGGCTAACATGCTGCTTTGTTATCAACCTTGTCTCTTCGCTGGCCACTGGTATCTTAATTCACCTTTCCCTCAAGCTACTGAACAATTTAATTTAATTTGAAACTACAGTGTATTGATGTAATCGACGAGGAGACAATAGTAGTCGTAAAATGGCAATAACATTAATAATATTAATGTTATTGCCATTTTACGACTATTGTCTCCTCGTCGATTAATATTATGATCAATTGGCACTTATAACAGCAGTACAAAATGAAGAAAGCTAAGTCACATAACGTTTTCTCGTGACTTTCATCAGTGGAACGCCGTCACATAAAAATGTAATAACTAAAACACACACTTTAATATATACATTTATCGAAAAGAAAATGGACCCGGGAACTACCAGTTACACTATAATATCCACTAACACCACCAGTTGCTAAACAATCAGCTCAAGTGATAACATTGCACGACACTGACCGACAGGACTGACGTTCTGCAAAGGTGTTAGTCGACATGATAGCGTAACTTATAGTTCCCTACACAACAAGTGGAACGCATTGGGCCCTTATTATTATTATTATTATATCAAAACCAGTCAATATTTTATGACTTGGGGCTCCCCGCGTGCTAGTTTGTACGTGAAGTGTGTGGGTTACAGTGAGGGCTGCGTCCCACCCGCCTGTGTGGATTCACAGGAAGTGTGAGTTACGAAGTCTGAAGAAAACGTTGAACGGTCTCTGCTTGGATGACGACTACACCATAGCTCAGCGGTTAGAGCATCGCTGGCTACAAGCGAGGGTCCCTGGTTCGAGTCCTGGTGGTGACAGTCAATTTTTTCTTCAGACTTTTCCCGTTTGTCTCTTTCCCTCAAAACCAGTCAGTATTATTATTATTATTATTATTATTATTATTAAAGTTTTGGTAGGGCAATCCCCACAGGCCTAAGGCCTTTTGACAGGGTACCCTATTGACAGGGTACATACGGACAATGTGCAAAAAAGTCAGATAGAGAACAGTACCTGCGTGACACAACGGCAGAACGAACAAGGCAGACTCAAACACTCCAACACAAGACCTGAACGAGACAGATCAAGGCTTGCGCCAGATAACTGTCTAATCCACACAACTGGCGAAGCTACACGTATGTGAATCGACCACCAACGAACACCTGGTCTACACCACACGAAGTACATAATTAGTCATTGGCTTAATTTAAAACGGCCAAGACAGTTACATACCTATGCACACCCTACACTTGCTGGGGTAACCAGTAAAGACAGAGGACTGCTGTGATAGAACCATGCACTACAAAGATGCACTGGTATCTTGAAGTGAAATTGGAGTTGCTTTAACAACCAGCCTCGGCTATTGAGTACATGTACATGTAGCAGGGATATTCCCAGAGAGTCAAACTACCGGATGAAATGGCAAACGAGAGTCTCAACTTTTAAAGTAGAGTGGGTGGGTGTGCACACCAGCGTAGGTCATAACAAATTGATAGGAAAGAATGTGTTCAATCTTCTTCTGCACACGTAGAAATAGGGTTTGGCGTTTTCGATCATTTAGAATGTACGTCGCGTGAAAATGACAATGTGACAGAGTCAGCCACAATTTACTACTTACTGTGCGTTGATCAGATCTGACAAACTGTTGGCGGAGCATGAGAGGAAGAAGAAGCTGCAGTATGCTGAGCGCATCCTCAATGTGGACCGTGGGACATTTACTCCACTAGTTTTCACCACGGCCGGTTGTTGTGCGCCAGAGTGCTCCAGATTTGTCAAGCGCCTGTGTGGCCTCATTTCGAGTGGGGACACGAAGTTGTATGCCGAGACAATGACATAATAATTATGTCCGGTGTCGACTGGCGTTTGCATTGTTGCGGTCGGCGATCATGTGCATCCGCGGTGCCCGATCGTCATATCACCGTCCTGTGAATGCATTGCGAGAGTTGGCAATCTCGGAGGGCCGGCTGTGAGATTTCGGAGACGATGGTGGGCAGGACAGTGCCCTTGTATTTTCCTGTTTTTTTTTGTTTGTTTGTTTTTCTCTCGGTTTTTTTGCGTTTTTTTCACACATACAATTGTTTTCATTTTTTGGTGTTGTGTTCTAATCATTCGCCATGCCACTGTCAATTGTATTCTGTTTGCCCGTAAAAGAGGCCTGCATCACTGTGCCTCGTTGATCTAGCTATCATTATACACTGCATTGGTACACTGTAAATATCGTGTTACAAACACGTAGTTGTGAAGAGAGACAGTATACATGTACATTCACCAATGACACACCTGTCAAACAGCAGGTTAGGGCTAGTCAAAGATATGAAGGCACACACACGGTGACACACCCTATTCACTAGATCCCCGATCTTTGCTGGCTATGTGTTTCGGGCAACATTACCAACGCAGGCCAAGAGCACGTCGATGGTGCTAAAATCTCTGCTCAATTATAGGTTTCATGTATATCCGGCTGGTTTGTCTCCTCCTTTGCCTTCTTTGCCTTTTATTTGTATTCTTTTATCTGTTTTTCTGCTGTGGTTGGCTTTCACCCTTGTCTCAGTTTTACTGGCCATCATCATGATGTGCCATGAGATAATGATATAAATACAAATACTTTTGTGATGTACTTGAGTTTGTGAATAGTAGTGGTAGTAGTAGTAGTAGTAGTAGTAGTAGTAGTAGTAGTAGTAGTAGTAGTACTTCCTCCGTTAACAAAAACTTCGTGATGGATTTTGATGGATATGTAAACGCTTAGAACAGGCCAACAACAGTTTGTATCGACTGCAAATCACTGGACGAAGGTGATTCAGGCTATGTACAGCGTCTTTACAAGAGACACTGTTGGCGGAATGAGCAGAGAGTTCAGTTTGCGTCGCTTTCGCTCGACCAATTTTTGACCTGCGTTGCTGTCGTCATCTGCTGCACGCGCGTCGTCATCTGCTGCACGCGAGTCGTCATCTCTCTCCAGTCGTTGTTCCGCTGGTTTCAGCCTTGCCTCGGCTTCTTTGATCACACTCCGCTGACCTTGATGTCGCCGTCGTTCAAGTAAGTTGGCTTTCAAGCTGCGTGATCCGCCGCGATGGCGATTACTCGTTTCCACCAGGGAGTCGTGAAACATTATTAATTTTTACGACTCCCTGGTTTCATCTTCGCTATCCAGAACTCCGCGAAACGAGGAGTAAAGGCACAGCCAAACTGATTCCATTTTCTCTAATGGATACCCCTGCTAGCACTGAACGGCAGCGGCTAGCAAGTCCAATCGACTTTCTTTAGCCATGAGACTCGCATCGGACTGCAGACTTCCTGAAAGAATGCATGGTGATCATCATTCGAATCTGGGCTTTGCGCAGGTTGAACAAGAAATTGAGTTCAGAATTTGTTTCATTGAGCCGTGCGATCGGAGAAGCTCCTTGTTCACTCGCTCATTGTGTGGGCTCGCTGCTCCATTTTATCGCTCTCCAACTTACTTAGTGCTAAAGTGGTAGAGAGGCCAAGCAGCGCAATATATCCCTCGGAGAAATGGTATTTCAGTTTCGCTCACCATGACTGTCATCACCTATGTTTCCACAGCGCAACCATCGATTCCGCTCGGCTTGGTATGAAAGGTCGTTTGCCTTGCATCGTACCTCTTTCATGGCATGCCAGGGAAGGCCAAGAAAGTGATTGCGACTCATTTCACGGCAGTTTGTGCCCAAATCAGCCCCTCAAAAATCCATCACGAAGTTTTTGTTAACGGAGGAAGTAGTAGTAGTAGTAGTAGTAGTAGTAGTAGTAGTAGTAGTAGTAGTAGTAGTAGTAGTAGTAGTAGTAGTAGTAGTAGTAGTAGTAGTAGTAGTAGTAGTAGTAGTAGTAGTAGTAGTAGTAGTAGTAGTAGTAGTAGTAGTAGTAGTAGTAGTAGTAGTAGTAGTAGTAGTAGTAGTAGTAGTAGTAGTAGTAGTAGTAGTAGTAGTAGTAGTAGTAGTAGTAGTAGTAGTAGTAGTAGTAGTAGTAGTAGTAGTAGTAGTAGTAGTAGTAGTAGTAGTAGTAGTAGTAGTAGTAGTAGTAGTAGTAGTAGTAGTAGTAGTAGTAGTAGTAGTAGTAGTAGTAGTAGTAGTAGTAGTAGTAGTAGTAGTAGTAGTAGTAGTAGTAGTAGTAGTAGTAGTAGTAGTAGTAGTAGTAGTAGTAGTAGTAGTAGTAGTAGTAGTAGTAGTAGTAGTAGTAGTAGTAGTAGTAGTAGTAGTAGTAGTAGTAGTAGTAGTAGTAGTAGTAGTAGTAGTAGTAGTAGTAGTAGTAGTAGTAGTAGTAGTAGTAGTAGTAGTAGTAGTAGTAGTAGTAGTAGTAGTAGTAGTAGTAGTAGTAGTAGTAGTAGTAGTAGTAGTAGTAGTAGTAGTAGTAGTAGTAGTAGTAGTAGTAGTAGTAGTAGTAGTAGTAGTAGTAGTAGTAGTAGTAGTAGTAGTAGTAGTAGTAGTAGTAGTAGTAGTAGTAGTAGTAGTAGTAGTAGTAGTAGTAGTAGTAGTAGTAGTAGTAGTAGTAGTAGTAGTAGTAGTAGTAGTAGTAGTAGTAGTAGTAGTAGTAGTAGTAGTAGTAGTAGTAGTAGTAGTAGTAGTAGTAGTAGTAGTAGTAGTAGTAGTAGTAGTAGTAGTAGTAGTAGTAGTAGTAGTAGTAGTAGTAGTAGTAGTAGTAGTAGTAGTAGTAGTAGTAGTAGTAGTAGTAGTAGTAGTAGTAGTAGTAGTAGTAGTAGTAGTAGTAGTAGTAGTAGTAGTAGTAGTAGTAGTAGTAGTAGTAGTAGTAGTAGTAGTAGTAGTAGTAGTAGTAGTAGTAGTAGTAGTAGTAGTAGTAGTAGTAGTAGTAGTAGTAGTAGTAGTAGTAGTAGTAGTAGTAGTAGTAGTAGTAGTAGTAGTAGTAGTAGTAGTAGTAGTAGTAGTAGTAGTAGTAGTAGTAGTAGTAGTAGTAGTAGTAGTAGTAGTAGTAGTAGTAGTAGTAGTAGTAGTAGTAGTAGTAGTAGTAGTAGTAGTAGTAGTAGTAGTAGTAGTAGTAGTAGTAGTAGTAGTAGTAGTAGTAGTAGTAGTAGTAGTAGTAGTAGTAGTAGTAGTAGTAGTAGTAGTAGTAGTAGTAGTAGTAGTAGTAGTAGTAGTAGTAGTAGTAGTAGTAGTAGTAGTAGTAGTAGTAGTAGTAGTAGTAGTAGTAGTAGTAGTAGTAGTAGTAGTAGTAGTAGTAGTAGTAGTAGTAGTAGTAGTAGTAGTAGTAGTAGTAGTAGTAGTAGTAGTAGTAGTAGTAGTAGTAGTAGTAGTAGTAGTAGTAGTAGTAGTAGTAGTAGTAGTAGTAGTAGTAGTAGTAGTAGTAGTAGTAGTAGTAGTAGTAGTAGTAGTAGTAGTAGTAGTAGTAGTAGTAGTAGTAGTAGTAGTAGTAGTAGTAGTAGTAGTAGTAGTAGTAGTAGTAGTAGTAGTAGTAGTAGTAGTAGTAGTAGTAGTAGTAGTAGTAGTAGTAGTAGTAGTAGTAGTAGTAGTAGTAGTAGTAGTAGTAGTAGTAGTAGTAGTAGTCAAAGAACTTTATTGAAAATCCATGATAATGTGATCGGAAAGATGATGGAAGAAAAATCCGAACTCGAGTCAAATCCAGGCAATTATTAGCAGTCACTACTATCAAAGCAGATCATTATTCACAATAGCGCAACTTGGAAAGCCGGCCAAAAAGGAAGATATTGAAATTAACCGAAGGCGTCCGCGCACAGCACATGGAGGGCCTTATAATTATATTCCCACTCACAACTGGAGCAAACGGCATTGGTCCAGGAATGAAATTGCTACACGCTTTCGGCAGTATGAAGCTCTGCACCCACGAAAGCAAGTAATCAGCCAGCGGAGCAAAATAAAAGAGATCCTGCAGCGCAAATGCGACATTCCCATTGCATAACTAAGCTCCGGCTGCTTCTCGACAATGAGCTGAACAATGTTCTTTAGAGCACGGGAACATTCGGAAGCGCACATACCATTGGTCGCGAAAACCAAAGGTGTGAAGGTGCCTCGCTCAACATCAATCACACGTTGTAGATAGGCCCGTTTCTTCTGTGCTTCGTTACGAGACAACTGGGCAAGTACATCCGATCTCGACAGCAAGGACGCCGAGGGGTGGGTGACCCTCACATCAAATAGTAGTAGTAGTAGTAGTAGTAGTAGTAGTAGTAGTAGTAGTAGTAGTAGTAGTAGTAGTAGTAGTAGTAGTAGTAGTAGTAGTAGTAGTAGTAGTAGTAGTAGTAGTAGTAGTAGTAGTAGTAGTAGTAGTAGTAGTAGTAGTAGTAGTAGTAGTAGTAGTAGTAGTAGTAGTAGTAGTAGTAGTAGTAGTAGTAGTAGTAGTAGTAGTAGTAGTAGTAGTAGTAGTAGTAGTAGTAGTAGTAGTAGTAGTAGTAGTAGTAGTAGTAGTAGTAGTAGTAGTAGTAGTAGTAGTAGTAGTAGTAGTAGTAGTAGTAGTAGTAGTAGTAGTAGTAGTAGTAGTAGTAGTAGTAGTAGTAGTAGTAGTAGTAGTAGTAGTAGTAGTAGTAGTAGTAGTAGTAGTAGTAGTAGTAGTAGTAGTAGTAGTAGTAGTAGTAGTAGTAGTAGTAGTAGTAGTAGTAGTAGTAGTAGTAGTAGTAGTAGTAGTAGTAGTAGTAGTAGTAGTAGTAGTAGTAGTAGTAGTAGTAGTAGTAGTAGTAGTAGTAGTAGTAGTAGTAGTAGTAGTAGTAGTAGTAGTAGTAGTAGTAGTAGTAGTAGTAGTAGTAGTAGTAGTAGTAGTAGTAGTAGTAGTAGTAGTAGTAGTAGTAGTAGTAGTAGTAGTAGTAGTAGTAGTAGTAGTAGTAGTAGTAGTAGTAGTAGTAGTAGTAGTAGTAGTAGTAGTAGTAGTAGTAGTAGTAGTAGTAGTAGTAGTAGTAGTAGTAGTAGTAGTAGTAGTAGTAGTAGTAGTAGTAGTAGTAGTAGTAGTAGTAGTAGTAGTAGTAGTAGTAGTAGTAGTAGTAGTAGTAGTAGTAGTAGTAGTAGTAGTAGTAGTAGTAGTAGTAGTAGTAGTAGTAGTAGTAGTAGTAGTAGTAGTAGTAGTAGTAGTAGTAGTAGTAGTAGTAGTAGTAGTAGTAGTAGTAGTAGTAGTAGTAGTAGTAGTAGTAGTAGTAGTAGTAGTAGTAGTAGTAGTAGTAGTAGTAGTAGTAGTAGTAGTAGTAGTAGTAGTAGTAGTAGTAGTAGTAGTAGTAGTAGTAGTAGTAGTAGTAGTAGTAGTAGTAGTAGTAGTAGTAGTAGTAGTAGTAGTAGTAGTAGTAGTAGTAGTAGTAGTAGTAGTAGTAGTAGTAGTAGTAGTAGTAGTAGTAGTAGTAGTAGTAGTAGTAGTAGTAGTAGTAGTAGTAGTAGTAGTAGTAGTAGTAGTAGTAGTAGTAGTAGTAGTAGTAGTAGTAGTAGTAGTAGTAGTAGTAGTAGTAGTAGTAGTAGTAGTAGTAGTAGTAGTAGTAGTAGTAGTAGTAGTAGTAGTAGTAGTAGTAGTAGTAGTAGTAGTAGTAGTAGTAGTAGTAGTAGTAGTAGTAGTAGTAGTAGTAGTAGTAGTAGTAGTAGTAGTAGTAGTAGTAGTAGTAGTAGTAGTAGTAGTAGTAGTAGTAGTAGTAGTAGTAGTAGTAGTAGTAGTAGTAGTAGTAGTAGTAGTAGTAGTAGTAGTAGTAGTAGTAGTAGTAGTAGTAGTAGTAGTAGTAGTAGTAGTAGTAGTAGTAGTAGTAGTAGTAGTAGTAGTAGTAGTAGTAGTAGTAGTAGTAGTAGTAGTAGTAGTAGTAGTAGTAGTAGTAGTAGTAGTAGTAGTAGTAGTAGTAGTAGTAGTAGTAGTAGTAGTAGTAGTAGTAGTAGTAGTAGTAGTAGTAGTAGTAGTAGTAGTAGTAGTAGTAGTAGTAGTAGTAGTAGTAGTAGTAGTAGTAGTAGTAGTAGTAGTAGTAGTAGTAGTAGTAGTAGTAGTAGTAGTAGTAGTAGTAGTAGTAGTAGTAGTAGTAGTAGTAGTAGTAGTAGTAGTAGTAGTAGTAGTAGTAGTAGTAGTAGTAGTAGTAGTAGTAGTAGTAGTAGTAGTAGTAGTAGTAGTAGTAGTAGTAGTAGTAGTAGTAGTAGTAGTAGTAGTAGTAGTAGTAGTAGTAGTAGTAGTAGTAGTAGTAGTAGTAGTAGTACTTCCTCCGCGTCATCGAAATTGTCGCAGTTTGACTAGTGACTTGTCACTTGTTACTGACAACTCCATAAGCTAAGCCATTCAAAACTTATTACACAGTATGATAGTCTGAAGACGAGAGTAACGTTCCAGGACTGTTGGACTGAGAGTTTTCATGCAGAGATGAAGTCCTCGTCGTCGCTGATGTCAATGGACGCAAAAATATCGTTCCGAAATATTTCAAGGAGGTTGAAAGTTGGTCGCGCCTCATCTCAAATGCTTTGACTTTCTCCACAGGACAAGAGCTGCTATGCTTGTCGTCTGCTAGCTCTGGATGATTTCTACTTCACCACCAACGAAGCCTAGTAAGAATACACGATCGTTGCGAGGTCGGTTGATTACCGTCGGCGGAATCACCTCGATCTTGAAATGAACCTTTTTTAGCCATGGCATACCCATTTATTTTAGCTGTGTGGTCACAGATCATGCAGGTAAGTGTACTATCACGTCCAGCGTGCCCTGTTTTTCAGCATCACTGGCCATGGTACGGCACCTGCGCGTGCATCACGACACTAGCACTACACGGCTCTTGCAGTTAAAATCGTGTACTGAGTGACTCAGCCACTGGTATACCATGGTAGGCACCTGCGCGTGCATCACTAGCACTAGTAACTGTTGTAGAGTCTACACGGCTCTTGCAGGTACAATCATGTACTGAGTGTCTCAGCCAGAGCGACAAATTTTATCGCTGTTGCAGGCATTTAGTTTGCTGACCCCTCGATGTTTCTCCAAGCGCTGCCACTTGTTCCACGAAGTCATTCTCACCCCAGCTAAGGTAAAACAGTAATGAGGCTTGAGTGAATGGCCATAAGCACGAGAAATGTGCAGGCTGTAACGCCTGACTGATCTCAGGGAGTCGAAATTACCATCGCAGCGACATCAGCGAAGAAATTGCGTCTAGTTCAAAAATTCCAGCTTCCAACAACAGAAAATAGAACTTTGCCGTCACCCTATACTGATGATTATCACCTATGTCCGATTCCTTGCCTCTGGTACGAGTGCTGGTGAGTAAATACCCCGCTTTATATCAAAAGTCAAACTGCGACAATTTCGATGACGCGGAGGAAGTAGTAGTAGTAGTAGTAGTAGTAGTAGTAGTAGTAGTAGTAGTAGTAGTAGTAGTAGTAGTAGTAGTAGTAGTAGTAGTAGTAGTAGTAGTAGTAGTAGTAGTAGTAGTAGTAGTAGTAGTAGTAGTAGTAGTAGTAGTAGTAGTAGTAGTAGTAGTAGTAGTAGTAGTAGTAGTAGTAGTAGTAGTAGTAGTAGTAGTAGTAGTAGTAGTAGTAGTAGTAGTAGTAGTAGTAGTAGTAGTAGTAGTAGTAGTAGTAGTAGTAGTAGTAGTAGTAGTAGTAGTAGTAGTAGTAGTAGTAGTAGTAGTAGTAGTAGTAGTAGTAGTAGTAGTAGTAGTAGTAGTAGTAGTAGTAGTAGTAGTAGTAGTAGTAGTAGTAGTAGTAGTAGTAGTAGTAGTAGTAGTAGTAGTAGTAGTAGTAGTAGTAGTAGTAGTAGTAGTAGTAGTAGTAGTAGTAGTAGTAGTAGTAGTAGTAGTAGTAGTAGTAGTAGTAGTAGTAGTAGTAGTAGTAGTAGTAGTAGTAGTAGTAGTAGTAGTAGTAGTAGTAGTAGTAGTAGTAGTAGTAGTAGTAGTAGTAGTAGTAGTAGTAGTAGTAGTAGTAGTAGTAGTAGTAGTAGTAGTAGTAGTAGTAGTAGTAGTAGTAGTAGTAGTAGTAGTAGTAGTAGTAGTAGTAGTAGTAGTAGTAGTAGTAGTAGTAGTAGTAGTAGTAGTAGTAGTAGTAGTAGTAGTAGTAGTAGTAGTAGTAGTAGTAGTAGTAGTAGTAGTAGTAGTAGTAGTAGTAGTAGTAGTAGTAGTAGTAGTAGTAGTAGTAGTAGTAGTAGTAGTAGTAGTAGTAGTAGTAGTAGTAGTAGTAGTAGTAGTAGTAGTAGTAGTAGTAGTAGTAGTAGTAGTAGTAGTAGTAGTAGTAGTAGTAGTAGTAGTAGTAGTAGTAGTAGTAGTAGTAGTAGTAGTAGTAGTAGTAGTAGTAGTAGTAGTAGTAGTAGTAGTAGTAGTAGTAGTAGTAGTAGTAGTAGTAGTAGTAGTAGTAGTAGTAGTAGTAGTAGTAGTAGTAGTAGTAGTAGTAGTAGTAGTAGTAGTAGTAGTAGTAGTAGTAGTAGTAGTAGTAGTAGTAGTAGTAGTAGTAGTAGTAGTAGTAGTAGTAGTAGTAGTAGTAGTAGTAGTAGTAGTAGTAGTAGTAGTAGTAGTAGTAGTAGTAGTAGTAGTAGTAGTAGTAGTAGTAGTAGTAGTAGTAGTAGTAGTAGTAGTAGTAGTAGTAGTAGTAGTAGTAGTAGTAGTAGTAGTAGTAGTAGTAGTAGTAGTAGTAGTAGTAGTAGTAGTAGTAGTAGTAGTAGTAGTAGTAGTAGTAGTAGTAGTAGTAGTAGTAGTAGTAGTAGTAGTAGTAGTAGTAGTAGTAGTAGTAGTAGTAGTAGTAGTAGTAGTAGTAGTAGTAGTAGTAGTAGTAGTAGTAGTAGTAGTAGTAGTAGTAGTAGTAGTAGTAGTAGTAGTAGTAGTAGTAGTAGTAGTAGTAGTAGTAGTAGTAGTAGTAGTAGTAGTAGTAGTAGTAGTAGTAGTAGTAGTAGTAGTAGTAGTAGTAGTAGTAGTAGTAGTAGTAGTAGTAGTAGTAGTAGTAGTAGTAGTAGTAGTAGTAGTAGTAGTAGTAGTAGTAGTAGTAGTAGTAGTAGTAGTAGTAGTAGTAGTAGTAGTAGTAGTAGTAGTAGTAGTAGTAGTAGTAGTAGTAGTAGTAGTAGTAGTAGTAGTAGTAGTAGTAGTAGTAGTAGTAGTAGTAGTAGTAGTAGTAGTAGTAGTAGTAGTAGTAGTAGTAGTAGTAGTAGTAGTAGTAGTAGTAGTAGTAGTAGTAGTAGTAGTAGTAGTAGTAGTAGTAGTAGTAGTAGTAGTAGTAGTAGTAGTAGTAGTAGTAGTAGTAGTAGTAGTAGTAGTAGTAGTAGTAGTAGTAGTAGTAGTAGTAGTAGTAGTAGTAGTAGTAGTAGTAGTAGTAGTAGTAGTAGTAGTAGTAGTAGTAGTAGTAGTAGTAGTAGTAGTAGTAGTAGTAGTAGTAGTAGTAGTAGTAGTAGTAGTAGTAGTAGTAGTAGTAGTAGTAGTAGTAGTAGTAGTAGTAGTAGTAGTAGTAGTAGTAGTAGTAGTAGTAGTAGTAGTAGTAGTAGTAGTAGTAGTAGTAGTAGTAGTAGTAGTAGTAGTAGTAGTAGTAGTAGTAGTAGTAGTAGTAGTAGTAGTAGTAGTAGTAGTAGTAGTAGTAGTAGTAGTAGTAGTAGTAGTAGTAGTAGTAGTAGTAGTAGTAGTAGTAGTAGTAGTAGTAGTAGTAGTAGTAGTAGTAGTAGTAGTAGTAGTAGTAGTAGTAGTAGTAGTAGTAGTAGTAGTAGTAGTAGTAGTAGTAGTAGTAGTAGTAGTAGTAGTAGTAGTAGTAGTAGTAGTAGTAGTAGTAGTAGTAGTAGTAGTAGTAGTAGTAGTAGTAGTAGTAGTAGTAGTAGTAGTAGTAGTAGTAGTAGTAGTAGTAGTAGTAGTAGTAGTAGTAGTAGTAGTAGTAGTAGTAGTAGTAGTAGTAGTAGTAGTAGTAGTAGTAGTAGTAGTAGTAGTAGTAGTAGTAGTAGTAGTAGTAGTAGTAGTAGTAGTAGTAGTAGTAGTAGTAGTAGTAGTAGTAGTAGTAGTAGTAGTAGTAGTAGTAGTAGTAGTAGTAGTAGTAGTAGTAGTAGTAGTAGTAGTAGTAGTAGTAGTAGTAGTAGTAGTAGTAGTAGTAGTAGTAGTAGTAGTAGTAGTAGTAGTAGTAGTAGTAGTAGTAGTAGTAGTAGTAGTAGTAGTAGTAGTAGTAGTAGTAGTAGTAGTAGTAGTAGTAGTAGTAGTAGTAGTAGTAGTAGTAGTAGTAGTAGTAGTAGTAGTAGTAGTAGTAGTAGTAGTAGTAGTAGTAGTAGTAGTAGTAGTAGTAGTAGTAGTAGTAGTAGTAGTAGTAGTAGTAGTAGTAGTAGTAGTAGTAGTAGTAGTAGTAGTAGTAGTAGTAGTAGTAGTAGTAGTAGTAGTAGTAGTAGTAGTAGTAGTAGTAGTAGTAGTAGTAGTAGTAGTAGTAGTAGTAGTAGTAGTAGTAGTAGTAGTAGTAGTAGTAGTAGTAGTAGTAGTAGTAGTAGTAGTAGTAGTAGTAGTAGTAGTAGTAGTAGTAGTAGTAGTAGTAGTAGTAGTAGTAGTAGTAGTAGTAGTAGTAGTAGTAGTAGTAGTAGTAGTAGTAGTAGTAGTAGTAGTAGTAGTAGTAGTAGTAGTAGTAGTAGTAGTAGTAGTAGTAGTAGTAGTAGTAGTAGTAGTAGTAGTAGTAGTAGTAGTAGTAGTAGTAGTAGTAGTAGTAGTAGTAGTAGTAGTAGTAGTAGTAGTAGTAGTAGTAGTAGTAGTAGTAGTAGTAGTAGTAGTAGTAGTAGTAGTAGTAGTAGTAGTAGTAGTAGTAGTAGTAGTAGTAGTAGTAGTAGTAGTAGTAGTAGTAGTAGTAGTAGTAGTAGTAGTAGTAGTAGTAGTAGTAGTAGTAGTAGTAGTAGTAGTAGTAGTAGTAGTAGTAGTAGTAGTAGTAGTAGTAGTAGTAGTAGTAGTAGTAGTAGTAGTAGTAGTAGTAGTAGTAGTAGTAGTAGTAGTAGTAGTAGTAGTAGTAGTAGTAGTAGTAGTAGTAGTAGTAGTAGTAGTAGTAGTAGTAGTAGTAGTAGTAGTAGTAGTAGTAGTAGTAGTAGTAGTAGTAGTAGTAGTAGTAGTAGTAGTAGTAGTAGTAGTAGTAGTAGTAGTAGTAGTAGTAGTAGTAGTAGTAGTAGTAGTAGTAGTAGTAGTAGTAGTAGTAGTAGTAGTAGTAGTAGTAGTAGTAGTAGTAGTAGTAGTAGTAGTAGTAGTAGTAGTAGTAGTAGTAGTAGTAGTAGTAGTAGTAGTAGTAGTAGTAGTAGTAGTAGTAGTAGTAGTAGTAGTAGTAGTAGTAGTAGTAGTAGTAGTAGTAGTAGTAGTAGTAGTAGTAGTAGTAGTAGTAGTAGTAGTAGTAGTAGTAGTAGTAGTAGTAGTAGTAGTAGTAGTAGTAGTAGTAGTAGTAGTAGTAGTAGTAGTAGTAGTAGTAGTAGTAGTAGTAGTAGTAGTAGTAGTAGTAGTAGTAGTAGTAGTAGTAGTAGTAGTAGTAGTAGTAGTAGTAGTAGTAGTAGTAGTAGTAGTAGTAGTAGTAGTAGTAGTAGTAGTAGTAGTAGTAGTAGTAGTAGTAGTAGTAGTAGTAGTAGTAGTAGTAGTAGTAGTAGTAGTAGTAGTAGTAGTAGTAGTAGTAGTAGTAGTAGTAGTAGTAGTAGTAGTAGTAGTAGTAGTAGTAGTAGTAGTAGTAGTAGTAGTAGTAGTAGTAGTAGTAGTAGTAGTAGTAGTAGTAGTAGTAGTAGTAGTAGTAGTAGTAGTAGTAGTAGTAGTAGTAGTAGTAGTAGTAGTAGTAGTAGTAGTAGTAGTAGTAGTAGTAGTAGTAGTAGTAGTAGTAGTAGTAGTAGTAGTAGTAGTAGTAGTAGTAGTAGTAGTAGTAGTAGTAGTAGTAGTAGTAGTAGTAGTAGTAGTAGTAGTAGTAGTAGTAGTAGTAGTAGTAGTAGTAGTAGTAGTAGTAGTAGTAGTAGTAGTAGTAGTAGTAGTAGTAGTAGTAGTAGTAGTAGTAGTAGTAGTAGTAGTAGTAGTAGTAGTAGTAGTAGTAGTAGTAGTAGTAGTAGTAGTAGTAGTAGTAGTAGTAGTAGTAGTAGTAGTAGTAGTAGTAGTAGTAGTAGTAGTAGTAGTAGTAGTAGTAGTAGTAGTAGTAGTAGTAGTAGTAGTAGTAGTAGTAGTAGTAGTAGTAGTAGTAGTAGTAGTAGTAGTAGTAGTAGTAGTAGTAGTAGTAGTAGTAGTAGTAGTAGTAGTAGTAGTAGTAGTAGTAGTAGTAGTAGTAGTAGTAGTAGTAGTAGTAGTAGTAGTAGTAGTAGTAGTAGTAGTAGTAGTAGTAGTAGTAGTAGTAGTAGTAGTAGTAGTAGTAGTAGTAGTAGTAGTAGTAGTAGTAGTAGTAGTAGTAGTAGTAGTAGTAGTAGTAGTAGTAGTAGTAGTAGTAGTAGTAGTAGTAGTAGTAGTAGTAGTAGTAGTAGTAGTAGTAGTAGTAGTAGTAGTAGTAGTAGTAGTAGTAGTAGTAGTAGTAGTAGTAGTAGTAGTAGTAGTAGTAGTAGTAGTAGTAGTAGTAGTAGTAGTAGTAGTAGTAGTAGTAGTAGTAGTAGTAGTAGTAGTAGTAGTAGTAGTAGTAGTAGTAGTAGTAGTAGTAGTAGTAGTAGTAGTAGTAGTAGTAGTAGTCATCGAACTTTATTGAAAATCCATGATAATTTGATCGGAAAGATGATGGAAGAAAAATCCGAACTCGAGTCAAATCCAGGCAATTATTAGCAGTCACTACTATCAAAGCAGATCATTATTCACAATAGCGCAACTTGGAAAGCCGGCCAAAAAGGAAGATATTGAAATTAACCGAAGGCCTCCGCGCACAGCACATGGAGGGCCTTATAATTATATTCCCACTCACAACTGGAGCAAACGGCATTGGTCCAGGAATGAAATTGCTACACGCTTTC
>NC_088649.1:30844245-30959245 GCF_964019385.1 Sycon ciliatum
ACACTGGTGCACACCTCGTCCAGCAGCCGGGCCGTGACGTCCCGAATACCATTGTGTCTAATGGAGGGAAACCCTCCATAGGGGCACGACAGGGAATGCGCGACAGTTGCCTCTTGGCCGCAAGAGCAGTGTGACGGTACCCTGGCCGGTGTCCATCCGTAACGGAGGCAGAGTCCGTCCCAAAACTCTCCCTTTGTTAAAATTAAAATGATATTTCTTAAGTGGACGGCACGTCAGCCAGCTCGACGACCCTTTCTCCTTCGCGACGTCTATGACATGTCGCAGCGACTCCGACGCACTGCCCGATATCGCGTCGAATTCCAGTTTCTGATGACGTCGAGAAGATGCCTTGGCGTCTCTCTTGGCCGATCTGATTAACACTACCGAGTCACCGATGGAGCCATCCCCTGACAAGATTCTCCGAGACAAAGGGTTGGTCATCCGAACCGACGAGTCGTATTGTTGGCATAGGGACACAGGGTTAATCAAACCGAGCCCACCCAGACGACACGGCAAAGCCATAAGCCGTCGGAGGGTGTCGCCTGGGGGTGCACGGCAAGTTAAGGCGGGAATCAGTTCAGACTTCACAATGTCCTCCAGCGGTTGGAACATGGGTTCGGGTACCTTCATGGTACGACAGAGGAACGCCCATCTACCCCTGAGGCCCGTCACATACGCAGAATACGCAGCCTGCGGCTGGGTTTGTGCAAATACTGCTAGCTTCTTCAGTTCCCCCATCCATTCGTCCACCTTTGTTTTGGTATAGCTTTGAAGAAAGCTGTCCCTTCCGATTGCTGCGCCAAGATATCGTGATCCCTCGTCCGTTATCATTACACCAGTGTCTCGAAACAATTCAGTCGCCTCCTGGTAACACCTTTCCTTGACGACAAGGACCGATTTCTTTGGGTTTACGTAATATCCATATGCCGGTCCTCTCTTGTCCATTATGTCCCACCATAGACGGAGTCTGCGAAGACGAGCAGCAGCGGATGAATCGTCCGCGAACCATGACTGCACCGCACCCGCCTCATCCGCCAAACGTATCAAGGGCATTATTCCCAACGCGTACATGTACATTGCAAGGGGATCACCCTGTGTTGTCCCTTCTTGCGACAGGATACTTTCACCGCCCACGTAGAGATGAGCTGGATCACGGTAGGTATTAATTAGAACGGTAGCAAGTGATGGACACAAGTGCCGAACATTTCTTAAGCAAGTCTGTCGATTTAGTCTGTTGAACGCATTACTTGCATCCGCCATCAGAATTCCTTCGGTGTCATCCAGCTCAAAGGCCTGCTGCATCGCATGTATTCCCGCCTCTATACCGCAATCCTGGCCAGCGCATAGCTGTATACACCCAACCGCCTCTTGAACGGCTTGGCCTACGACGGAGAGGATGGCCTTGCTTATAATGCGTCGAGTGACCTCACCTATTCCAATCGGCCGGACACCGGGTTCCTTGTCCAACGCTATCAATCTGCACGCAGTGGAAGCCGACAAAGATGCTGGGTGCACGTACGTGGAGGCTAAACGCCTTGCACACGATGCTAGTGCATCGCAAAGGCCCTGGGAGGCGTCAGAGAAACTAGCGCAAAAATGCCTCCAGTTCTCGGCGTCAACACCACTCGGCCCCGCAGCACCCTGCGTACCGAGCGCTGCACTCTTAATCGACTGACGTCCAAGGCTGCTGAAATAGATCGGATGAGGTGGAGCAGGTGGATCACCACCAATAACGGCGTCCTCGCTCATCGGCTCTGCGGGTGGATGTTTGTCTTTCAGGATATCCCGGACAGTGCGTCCGTCAATCTCGTCGTCCAACTGATGCACGCCTCCATCATCACCGCTTGTCAAGCCACGGAGCGCCTTGCCCACTTTGCCCGCGGTGACATAATCTGTAAAACGCCTAGCAGGGTCAACCGACGGACCCACTGAATCACGTTTATGTTTGTTCTTGGACGATAGAAGAGAGGTCTGTATGGTGTCCGCTTCCCGTTGCAGCTCTGCAAAATCTCCCTTCGACCACTGGTCCATGCGGCGCTCAAGTATTTTACCATATTTATTATTGTCACAGTCCGGCTTCTGCAGCATTAGCATCTGGTAGACGGCTGCAATCTTGAGTGCGATCATTTCATACGATCCCCCATCTCCGAAGCAGGAATAGAACGATGTCAAGGTAGTGATAAATCGTCTTCCAATATTTCCAGACGGCACAGAGAAAGCATTCGGGCGAAAGTGAACACACTTGTTATATGCAGCCTCTATGGCTCCAGCTGTCTCCGCTGCAGACAAATCACCAAGCCTGAACGACGGGTCGGAGCTAGCTATGGGTTCCGGCTCGTGCAGATCCAAGCCGGTCCGGACATCAGCTGAGCCCTGCACACGCAAGGTCGACATAGCGGTATTCACTTCAACAGCATCCCCGGACGTGTGCCCCCTGGTCTCCCCGGAAGCAGAGTGTAAGTCACTTGTGGCTGGTACCGAATTACCACGCACAGGTCCCCCAGGCAAGGACCCGGTGTCATACACGTCTGGCGAGCATACTGGAGCAAAAGTGTCGACAGCGGAATACTTCAGGAGTCGCCGGCAAACCTTAGCCTGGAGTAAATCAAGGGACTCTAACTGAGCGGATGTGACCCTAAATGACCAGACAGGAATGGCATATTCAATTGCCGGACGCACATACGACTTATACAAGAGGAGAATATGGGACGATGGTAAATGTCTGCCCATGAAACATAACAGGTTGACTCGTTGCTGAAACTTCCTGAAGATGGTATGGAAGTGGTCATGGAACTTCAAACCATCACTGAGCTGTACGCCGAGATGCTTAGCAGAACGTCCAAAGGCAATAGGAACGCCGTCCATTAAAACAGAGGAGGAGTCAGGAATGTCATGATTCGAAAAGATGAAAGTCTTTTCTGGAGTAAATTTCCCATGGATATTCTGAGCCCAATTCTGGCAGCTGGGCAGATCCTGCTGGAGGTGGGACATGTTCTCATCTAAGGAGAGGGATGCATTATGAGCATTTAGAAGAGTGACATCATCAGCAAAGAGAAAGGGTGATGTGTGGTTTACTATGTCAGGAAGGGAATTGATATACAAAAGAAAAAGCGGAGGGGCAAGGTACGAACCCTGGGGAACACCACAGTTTAGCATATATTGAGAAGAGTGAGTTCCATCCAGCTTCACATTTAGACTACGGTCAAGCAAGTAGGACCCAAACCAGGCGTGTGCCTCTGGTGCCATGAATGCATTCATGTGGCGCAGGAGCGTAGGATGATGTACTTTATCAAACGCTTTCTGGAAGTCGAGAAATGCACAGTCAAATCTCTGGCCTCTATCAGAGAGACGGGCAATCTGATGGGTCAAAAGAATGAGTTGATCCGTAGCTGATCGTTGTGGAACGTAAGCAAATTGACTGGGCGAAAGTATGCAATTACGGTAAAGAAAGCTGTTCAGCTGATGGGCTATGCGGGATTCAAAGAGGCGGCTGATGGGATGGAGCAGTGAAATTGGACGGTAGTTCGTGGGCAAAGAAGCACTTCCTTTACCCTTAAAAAGAGGAATAAACATTGCTGATTTCCATGCAGTGGGAACTTGTGATGTAGATAGACTGGAGTTGAACAAGTAAGACAAGGACTCGCATACTAAATCAGCCATGGACCGGAGTACTGGAATAATATAATTCCTTGAAGTCGATTTTCGAGACGAAATATGCGTAAGGTCATAGTGGACTTGACCTGGTGAAAATGTTGGCATCTGGAACCGAGGAGTGGTAGTGTCAAGGGAGGAATCTAAACAAGGGAATTGATTTGCTTCTTGTGGTAACGTACACTGATTGGCGAAATGCTGTGCAAGAAGGTTCACCTTTTCCAATTGCGTGTTAGTCCGGAGGAAGCTACGCGTACTGCTGCAGATTGTCTACCCGCAACGCATCACCAATAACAACTTATACACAGAAACAAAACAATCTCCAGTTAGTGCCACATGCCGGCGACGCAGGCTGCTGTGGTTTGGCCATATGGTGCGAGAGGGTCCAGAATCCGCCTCGTTCCAAGCACTGGAGCTATCAATCAACACAAAGGACATAAAAAACCCCGTGGCCGTCCGCCATTGCGGTGGATAGATACGATTCGGCACGACCTGAAGGCAGCGGATCTCTCCGTGGAGAGCGCTCTCCAAGCTGCAGGAGATAGACTAACTTGGCTTGACACTGTTGACAGATGCGTCGACTCTGCTCCTGTCTAACAGGTTCAGGGAAGATGCGAGCTGTGTTTATTATTATTATTATTATTATTATTATTATTATTATTATTATTATTATTATTATTATTATTATTATTATTATTATTATTCCCAGGCTGTTGTCGAACACTGCAGGTATATTGTTCCTTGACAAATAGCGCCACTCCACCCCCACCAAGTTGGGACCATGGCAGGGATGTGTTGGCGCGGTCAAAACGGTACAATGTGTAACCAGGAATCGCAATAGCCGCATCTGGTATATTGGGCTGGAGCCAGGTTTCTGTCAAGCAGATAATGTCGACCGATTCTGACTTGACTTACTGTATGATTTCCGCTTGCTTGCTTATAAGGCTGCAGCAGTTAATAGTGCACAGTGTTATTGCTCTAAATGCGGTTTTTGGAGATCCCCGTAGGTCCTGTGCAGAAGAATTACCCATATAAAAACCGCTCTCTGATCGGTTCTGAAAAACTTCTACTGGTGCGGCCCCGTCGTAAAAGTAAGAAATTAGAACTGGCGCATTGTCCTCCCACATGTGAACTGATCCACCTGAATCGCGATTGACGGGACCCGAACGCACCAGTAGCACGACGTTCCTACCTGTGGATGCAGCTGGGGACGCTGGTCCATAGCCAAAGCCCAGGCAAAGGTGGGCTTCGGGGTACTGTAAGTGTTGTATGAAAACTTGATCAGCGACGGCGCCGGCCCACTGCTGTGACCCTGTGCCCTCCCGACCTCGTGCTACTGGTGCGTTCGGGTCCCGTCAATCGCGATTTAGGTGGATCAGTTCACATTTGGGAGGACAATGCGCCAGTTCTAATTTCTTACTTTTACGACGGGGCCGCACCAGTAGAAGTTTTTCAGAACCGATCAGAGAGCGGTTTTTATATGGGTAATTTCAGTTCTTTTTCCGTTCCCTCCCCCACCCCGAAGATAAACATGGTGAGCACGCGCGCGATGCACTGTATGTAGCCATGCGACTGCACACTGATACATTCCAGCCCTCCCCACCTCGCTACCCCGCATACAGACACATTGTGACAAACACGCAAATGCACATGGCACACACATATGGGCACGCACACACACGCGCACACACACACACACACACGACCCAATCAGGAAATTCTTGATGAACATTGTATAATGCCATGCAAAGCAGTGGCCACCGTACTTCAGGAAGTCAGTTGTGAAACAAAAATAATTCAACTACAATGTGTAGGTATTAAAGCTGGCGGCCAAAGCACAACATTGCAAACCGTGATGATATTTGCCTAAGGATTGCAGTTTGCAGACCACATCATGGAAGCAGTGAATATAGAATGATTGTAATATCATACAAAGACAGCAAAGAAGTGACCACCATACACCAGAAACTTGCAGAAAGTCACATACCGTATTTTTCCGGTTGTAAGTCGACCTTTTACGACTTAAAATAGAAGGAGAAAGGGTGGGGGTCGACTTACAACCGGGATTCGACTTATAACCGGGAACTATCAGAATCTTACAAAAAATGACCTGAACTGCATTCACGAGTGCACTATGTGTACACATTTTTCCAGTTTATTGGTCTTTTAAAGGGGCACTCCGGCTTCATTTTCGACGCCGAGTTTTCGATGCCAAGACGAAGGTAGGTGAAAGAGAAGACCCCTCGAACAAGAACGAGTCTCCAGAAGCGATCGAGTCGAGCAGGAAGACGACTTTTGAATTTCGGCCGAGCGAGCGCTGATGACGTAATGAGGGATTAGCTTGCCAGTGGAAATGCATCTGCGCACATACATTTCACACACTTTTTGGCCAATTTTCAATCGAAGAAGAGGTTGTTTGCTATGTTCTCCCAACGCCGTGAGCGATCCCGTCTTCTATACCCTTCCAGGTACCCTGAAGGTCCTCCAGAGGAGAATTTATCTCCATCAAAGCGTTGTTGATCCGCTAAATTCGTCTCGAGACATATTCACCCAGTGCAGTGCTGATAAATGTAGAATGTTGAATCTGTGATAATTGTCGACGATGGAGAGAGAGGCTTATAGCCGCTGTCGCAGGGAGAGTGAAGCTGCTGGAAGTAACAACAGGGAGCCCGTTTGTATCACCTGAACAACCAGACTTCAAAGCAGCTTGACCAAATCGGAGGGTGCCTCGTTGCTTATCGTGAATATTACACCGACATGAATTACTACAAGTATACTGGTGAGTTTTTATCTTGTTTTGTTCGTATGCTAGTACCCTGGCCTGGAGTTCTCGTTAGCAAATTCCTATTCCCTGGCGTTTTCTAAACATTCCGTGTAGGACTGAATACGTGATCAAGTATTCCGATTTGGGTAGATGTGGAATTTGGACATGTATTTTATTATTATTATTATTATTATTTTGCTTGTTCGCGTTGGCATCAACCTGCATAAAGCAGGTATATAGCCTTCGCTTAAGCTGCCATAAAAAAGAAAGCTCATCCTAAGCGAGAGGGCTAGAGGGAAATCTAACGATAACGATAACGAGATACAGAATACAAAGAAATCCAATGAGTTCAACGCACAATTCAAAACAAGAAAGAAAGGAAAGAAAAACAGAGCCGAATCTACCGATTGATCCATCAATCGACAAAGGGGACTAATCCGTTAGTGTTGCAAAGTAGAAGCTGATTATAGTTGCAGATCTCCAGGCCAGGGCCAGCATATTGCCGATTCTGGATAGGTCTCCGCAGCATTTGATGTGGTAATTATCATAATGTTTGATAAAATTGTTAGAGTATCTAGTATCTAGAGTACCGAGTATCTAGTATCTAGAGTGTCTAGTGTAATTGTATCCGTTATTATTGTTAAGGGTATCTAGTGTAATTGTATCCGTTATTATTGTTAAGGGTATCTAGTGTAATTGTATAACTTCAGCCATTACACACAGCACACATTAGTTCCTTCCACTTTCGACGATCCTGGGCGAGCTGCCTCAGTGCAACTAGATCCTCGTGTGATGTGAGGGAGTTTGTGGATCTGGAATTTTTCAGGTCGTTGTTGATGGATCGCGGGAGTGTTGTTCTCGGGCGGCCTCGGAACCCTGAGCTTCCTGGCTGAAAGTATGCTGACATAGCCTGCTGGACCGGGGATGAGGTGTCTAGTCGAAGCATGTGGCCAAGCATTCTCCACCTAGCAGACTGGATGATTCTGCTGAGTGGCTTGGAGCCAGTGCGCTTGTACAGTGCTTCATTGCGTATTATACGGGGATATTTGACCCCTATGACTGCTCGTAACTGCTGGCGGTGGAACGAGTCAAGTTTCTTTTCTTGAGTCTCTGTCAGGCTCCATGTGCCGCAGTTATAAAGAAGTATTGGGAGAATAAAGCTGCCGTATAACCTAATCCGAAGGGGTTCACGGGCATGGTTACCTCTTAGCCATATCACCCACAGCTGATGTAAGGCGCATGTTGCTAGACGTTTTCTCCGACTGATATCTTCCTCCACTCCAAGCATCGATCCTAGTTTGACCGTGTTCCGCCATCGCTCGTCTACTCTGTCCTTTTCTCTTTTAATTGTAGTATATTCGGTTTTGGCTTCATTCATTTTTAAATTGTATTCCGCTAACGAGGATGATAGTACGGGTTGATTGTCATGCAAATATTGTAGACTGGTGCTGATGAAGTCTACGTCATCCGCATACGCTGTTTCATTGGGCAATTGAAGCTGAATATCCAATGCTGGTCGCGGTGAGAGTCGCTCTCGAATCAACCTCAATGCAGCCTCGAGGTAGACAGTAAACAGGACTGGCGATAGAGAATCACCTTGTGGGGTTCCATTATGTGTGACTAATGGTTGGCTGAGAATGTTATTCAGCTTTACTTTTATTGTGGTGTCTGTCAGAAGGCACTGGATGATGTGCAGCTCATCATGATCAATGACTGTTGACAGTACATCGATCAGCCTGGCCCTTGATATAGTGTCAAATGCCTTTGACATATCAATGCCTAAGATTGAGATCTCCGACGCAACACGCTGGCATCTTGCTGATAACCACCGATAGCTATATACCACGTCTCCAGTACTTCTCCCTGACCGGAACCCGCTCTGGTTCAGTGACAAGTACCCGTTGATAGCTGGCTTGATCCGCGTCAGGATGACCAATGAAAGAAGTTTACGTAGGGTGTTCAACAGGGTAACTGGCCTTACATTTCCAGGAGGACCTCTTTTCTTTCCCGGCTTTGGTATCGGGATCAGTAGCCCATCGCCTAGCTTGAGTGATTTGTCTTTGGCATAATTGTTGAATGTAGTGGCAATGTTCGAGAACAGTGCTGGATTTTATTAAAAAAAATATTTTCCAAATAGAGCGTTTGTAGAGAAATGGTTGCCCAAATACAACAAAATTTATTCTGCAGTTCTACAACTAACTTGTACTGAAATCCAGTCGAAGTAAAGATGATTCTTCATGACAGTTGGGGTCAATGAAATCTGATCCAGGCATAACGAATGGTGACGCCTGCCACCCCGAGAACGAATGCCCATTTGGTGGGGGATACCAAAGTACTCGAAAGTAGTGCGTGTTTCAATGTGGCATGGAAGTTTTATATGATCTCTGGTCAATGCAACATACGATAGCCATCATGAATTGCAGGCCTCGAACGCAACTCCGACCCGAATTGGCAGTTCCCTAAGTTAGATGCTTTATAATTCCATGGCCCCAGCTGTAGTTATAGAGGGTTTTTTGCACATTATTCTTATAGTCGATAGGTTTATACTGATGGCCACAAACAACGGCAGTTCAAACTTCACTGATGTGTTCATGAGCTGAGAGATTTCTCTGCACTATTTCTGTTGTGCACACAGGTCTGTCCAATATGCATTGACCGTATTGGGTATGGTACCTGCTCTGAGAAGGGAATCGCTGGAGCCACAGTCCAACTATACATTCAAGAAACAGAGAGGAGCCATCTTTGCAAGCTGATACCTGATGTGTACCGACAGAATTCTCACGAGATAGCTTACAGACTACGCCTGGTGTATACTTCATAGTACTCCTTCGACTACTGTCTAGAATCAAGTCGACTGAAGCAAGTTCAAACAACTCTGGCTTCAAACGAGCCGTCGATTAGACAAACAAAACATTCTCTCATATACTAGAGCACTCTGACAACTCACGACCTATTCCTAACGATTGCCACCGCTTATAAATATGTAGAGTACTGATTGGAATGTGCTCACAATCTCAACAATCCAGTGCTATAATTATTTGAACTATGTGTTCCTTCCATAAATGTTGTATCCACATATAATCCACAGTGCTGCAAAGTTTCAGAGTTCTCAGGGTATCAAACAAAATTATTTCAAATACAGTGAAATAGTTCGTGGACATTATAGCGTAACTTGTAGTTCCCTGGTCCTTTTCTTTGCTATAAATTCATCCTTTGCTCTCTAGCCACCGGCGAGTCCAACAGTGAAATTGTTAGTTCCTATTTATGTGGGTATGTGGGGGGGGGGGGGGGTGAACATATTTCTATATAAGGGACCTGCAACTGTAATACCACAGTACAGTAGATAGCAAATATGTAGAAAACAGAAATGCATGTTCCCATCATTGTACATGGACGGGCGCAGCAGGCCGAAGCTATCAGCCAGAACAGGATTTACAATCGCCTAGAGATACTTGAGCTATTCCAGTATTCTCCGTGAGCTGTCCCATTCCACAATGGTTCATGCCACCATTATTTCTGGTAGTATCCATGTGCATAATTCCAAGAACATCTCGGATTCTTCAGCAATTTGTGCCACGGCAAAAGACAACGCTTGACTCGGTCACTGGGGCTGTCAAACTTCGCATCACAAATGAACTTCAATTTCTCATCTGGTTCAAGTATATGTACTGCCATGACTTGACCATGCTTCATCCACAGCTGGGCGAAGATTGTGGCGTTGAATTCCATAGTGCACCTTCTTGCTGCCATGCAGGAATATGTTGAGAGAAGTGAACATATTTTTACTAAAAAAACAACAGCCACTGAAGAGGATAGCATTAGCAATAGCCTTGGGTGAATTTCCTGCAGGTACACGTTGTTGGTAGGACAACTGGTCGGTCTCCATATCGTCAAGTTCAGAAATCACCTGTACTACACATCTTGTAGAAGGGGCTGATCGAAAAATTTTCTGATCATAAAATTCACTAAACTGGGGGCGAGACAAATAGTCAGTACTCCCCGATTCCGTCTAGCTGCTTTGATCAAGTGATGCTAACAAGCTCCCCGTTGTTACTTCCAGCAGCTTCACTTTCCCTGCGACAGCGGCTATCAACCTTTCTGTCCATCGTCGACAATTATCACAGATTCAACATTCTACATTTGTCAGCACTGCACTGGGTGAATATGTCTCGAGACGAATTTAGCGGATCAACAACGCTTTGATGGAGATAAATTCTCCTCTGGAGGACCTTCAGGGTACCTGGAAGGGTATAGAAGACGGGATCGCTCACGACGTTGAGAGAACATAGAAAACAACCTCCTCTTCGATTGAAAATTGGCCAAAAAGTATGTGAAATGTATGTGCGCAGATGCATTTCCACTGGCAAGCTAATCCCTCATTACGTCATCAGCGCTCGCTCGGCCGAAATTCAAAAGTCGTCTTCCTGCTCGACTCGATCGCTTCTGGAGACTCGTTCTTGTTCGAGGGGTCTTCTCTTTCACCAACCTTCGTCTTGGCATCGAAAACTCGGCGTCGAAAATGAAGCCGGAGTGCCCCTTTAAAGGATTGGGATGTTATAACCTCCAACAAGGAATGTTTACATGATTTGTTGATGTGTTAATAGCAGGGAGTGGTTAGTAGTGCTTCTTTGGGTGAAAACTTTAAAACGCAGAATTGAGACCTCCGGATACGGGGGTCGACCTATAACCGGGGTCGACTTACAACCGGTAAAATACGGTATCCAACAGATAGAGAAGTGAACAGCATCTGGTACAGCCCACACAAAACCAAGCTGACCTGATACTCGTCCGAAGATCGTACGTGGCAGATCCTTTTCAACGATAGCATCATACCAAGCGTAGACGATGGTAGACCCGTACCCGTGTGCTTGAATCGGAGACGATCTGACGAGTTTGCTGTTTCTGATTCGAGCACCCAATTTTCAAGTAAAAAATCCGGAGGAAATACGACTATTTTGCTGCGTGCTGTAGCTTGTGTTGTAGCGCACCCAGGTTCTGAATTCCTGCTAGGTGGGTCAAGCCAGACTCTCTTCCTTGTTCCATCGCCTCTCCAAAAGTATATTCTGACATTGTTGAGATTTACAGATGAGAAATTGCACACCTGTCAAATCGTTTCTGATTCGAGCACCCGGGTCTACGTTGCTCCAAAAAGGGCACTGCACTTTCTGTTCCACAGTTGCTGTTAGCGGTCGCCAAAGGCACTTGGTAGGCCGGTAATTGGGTCACGTGTCAACAAAGTGTCAACAACGTGTCAACACCGTGTCGACCACGTGTCTTTAGCGGTACACTAATTTTGGTGTCCCCAAACTGAAAACATCGAGCACCAGTATGGAAAGGCTTTAGACAGAAAGCCTTTCCAATTACCTGACAAAAGTCGCTGGATATCCTGCTGAGATACCGGCTTTCAATCAACAAGAATTATGTCAAGCGGAAGGGTACATCTTATTACCCGTATAAAAACCGCTCTGTGAGCGGTTCTGAAAAACCTCTACTGCCGTACTGGTACAGCCCCGTCGTAAAAGTAAGAAATTAGAACTGGCGCATTGTCCTCCCAAATGTGAACTGATCCACCTAAATCGCGATTGACGGGACCCGAACGCACCAGTAGCACGACGTTCCTACCTGTGGATGCAGCTGGGGACGCTGGTCCATAGCCAAAGCCAAAGCGGCAAAGGTTGGCTTCGGGGTAGATCTAAGTGTTGTATGGTTACTTGATCAGCGCCGACGCCGGCTGTGATCCTGTGCCCTCCCGACCTCGTGCTACTGGTGCGTTCGGGTCCCGTCAATCGCGATTTAGGTGGATCAGTTCACATTTGGGAGGACAATGCGCCAGTTCTAATTTCTTACTTTTACGACGGGGCTGCACCAGTAGAGGTTTTTCAGAACCGCTCACAGAGCGGTTTTTATATGGGTAATTTCAGTCCTTTTTCTGTTCCCTCCCCCACCCTAGCCCAGCTCCGAAGATAAACATGGTGAGCACGAGCACGATGCACTGTATGTAGCCATGCGACTGCAGTAGCACACTGATACATTCCAGCCCTCCCCACCTTGCTACCCCACACACAGACACCTTGTGACAAACACGCACATGCACATGGCACACACACACACATGGGCACGCACACACATACATACACACACACACACACCACCCAAAGAGGAAATTCTTGATGAACATTGTATAATGCCACGCAAAGCAGTGGCTACCATACTTCAGGAAGTCAGTTGCGAAACAAAAATAATTCAACTACAATGTGTAGGTAACCTGGCGGCCAAAGCACAACATTGCAAACCGTGATGATATTTGCCTAAGGATTGCAGTTTGCAGACCACACCATGGAAGCAGTGAATACATAATTATTGTAATGTCATACAAAGACAAGCAAAGAAGTGGCCACCATACACCAGAAACTTGCAGAACGTCACATATCCAATAGATAGAGAAGTGAACAGCATCTGGTACAGCCCACACAAAACCAATCTGACCTGATACTCGTCCGAAGATCGTAAGTGGCAGATCCTTTTCAACGATAGCATGCAGGTGTACGTTACACGCATGGGCAAAATCTGACCGTGTCACCGGCATACATTGTCATCACATGCATACCCCACAAGTTACACACATGCACAGTAGAAGCACAATAAAAGCAATGGAAAAATATGAAGGGGTTGCTGAAGCATCTTCACACTTCAATTTCAGACTTCGATGTGGTCGTCACGGGGTGATATACCTGCAAGATACAAGTGATACAGAAAGAAAGCATAAGGTCGTGAGGTAGGCTATGAGACACCACAATTGGGTCACCTACATGTATGTTCAGGGCTGGTGTACACACACACGCAGAATTATCATAATCGAGAATTTCCCAAACTACAGAAGAGCAATGAAATCCATTTGCATGCACAGGAGCAATTTTGCAGTATGATGCGCAGCTCGGGAATACACCTGTTGGCAATGGATTACATTCCCATTGGAATTCCCATTCACGTGGGATTCACAGAAGCAATTTGGCAGTGTGCTGCGCAATGCAACACGACCTGCGATTCTGCGTGCGATGCAAACTCGCACAAAATACCATTCACAGAATCACGACAAGACGTCGGCGATGCAACAGCGCCTTGCTGACGTGCCTCAAGTCAAAACTCAATGAGAATGCGTTTGTCGGTTACAACTGGTACACATGTACAAGCAATTTCTGAAAATGCTCCTGTGAATCCTGCTTTAAGCAGTGCAGGAATGTCCCTCCTCCGCCCCCCCCCCCCCTCCACACCCTCAGGGAACTTGACAAGGAAGGGTGGTCTTCGCGGTTCCCAACATCTATTTGCAGTTTCTGGTCTCCACTATGTCTTTTCAATGGGGATTTGTACGTACCATAAAAGCAAGCCTAAAAAATGAACAGCACATTTGCCGTTCCCCCACTGGGGAGGATGCGTTCCAAAGCTATCCTGACAAGATATTCCGAGAAGCGGTGCTGAGTGCAATGCATTGTGAAACTGAAAAAGCTGACCAAGCCGCGGCATATAACGTCCAAACTTCAATTGTAGTTCGCCAGCTGACTACTTTCAAACTCCATGTAGGTCGGAGAACATCTGGCTTAAAAGTTGACAACAACGCCAACGGCGCACGCACATAAGCAATGGCCACCTTACCTGTACTGTAGCAGTACTTCCGAGTTCCCGTATGGGAGTTCCCTCACTGTGTGTGCAATAGCAGCCTCATCGGACCAGTTCAATGCGACGCGGACAGTCCGACACTGAGGAGGACATTGAAGAAGTCAGAGACAGGAAGAATGATTGATTTACAATTCAACTAGCAAGGCTGCACACCCACGAAGTTCCACTCACCATTGTGCCGTCCTTCTTGGAATGCAGAAATAACGCTTCCTCTCGAGAACGCAGCCTGTGACAGAGAAAAAGGAAGGAGCATCGCCATCGGCATTGGTCCTCTGCTATCACCGATTGCCGAGTTGCACAGTTCACTCTAACAAGACTGAGGATGTTCAAGAACTCCCCATCCATACCATTATTGGAGTAAGAGGAAAGGTCAGATTGCCTAGTTCCTAGGGCCTAGCATTCCTGGATGCCAGGATGTTCTGCCCCCCCCCCCCTCTCCCCGCTCCTCCCTTCTACTGCCTGGAAAGGGCAACATATGTGACAGCGTTCACCAGTACAGTCGGAGGAGAACATGGGAGAAGGCAAAAAAGGGCAAAACACATGAATCCCTTATAAACAAGCAGTGGCAACTCTAGCACCAGCAATGTTGGACTTACATCCCAGCCATTGCCGCCGGATTCAGCGGCTTCTTCTTCTTCTTCGTCTCCCATCTTGGAAGCACTCCTTCCCGTAAGTTCAGTCCTGGGATCGGGAGTACAGTCGGAGGAGGACGTCGGAAAAGGCAAAAAGGCAACACACATGATTCCCTTATAAGCAAGCAGTGGCAACTCTAGCACCAGCAATGTTGGACTTACATCCCAGCCATTGCCGCCGGATTCCCACGCTTCCTCTTCGTCGTCTTCCAGTTCCCAGGTTCCATCTTGCAAATACTCCTTCCCGTAAGTAAGTGCAGTCCTGGCCTGGGTGGATGCGCAGTACATTGACGATGCATCGATGGCGGAGATGGAGCAGGTCAGGGAGCCCTATAGGGGTCCCGAGAGCAGATTGTGGCCAAATTCGGGACGATGCCGGACGCCAGTCAGTATGAAGTAGCGAATTGCGGACCGCCACGTAGATTGGGGTCGCGGGGTCATAATCCATGGGCACTACTCGTACGTTGCTCCAAAAAAGGGCACTGCACTGTTCCACAGTTGCTGTTAGCGGTCGCCAAAGGCACTTGGTAGGCCGGTAATTGGGTCACGTGCCAACATTGTGTCAACAACGTGTCGACCACGTGTCTTTAGCGGTACACTAATTTTGGTGTCCCCAAACTGAAAACATCGAGCACCAGTATGGAAAGGCTTTAGACAGAAAGCCTTTCCAATTACCTGACAAAAGTCGCTGGATATCCTGCTGGGATACCGGCTTTCAATCAACAAGAATTATGTCAAGCGGAAGGGTACATCTTATATCTTATACCTTTGGCACGGAGCTGCTTGAAGGTAGGCAAGGCACGACGTCTAGTGTCTTGCTGCTGCCTTGTCAAAATCATGATTGATGTAGATACTGTGCGTACTATGTTTGAGCCCAAAACGGTGCTTCAGAAGCCTAGCTTTTGTTCCTGGGTCAGTTCGAACGTGAACCAGCCGGGGTTTGTTCTCCAAGGGCTTCCCGATTCGTCTCACGGTAATGGCAGTTGGGTTCACTTCGGGCACCAGCCCGCTCACAAGCTGGGTGAGATTTTCCCCATCGGACTCCGGACGTCCTGAGATGATCACGTTAACTTGGAGGTCATGTTGCCGGCGCTCTTCCAGGACGATTTCTCGTACGGTGTGGTCGAGTTGGGGCCCTGCAACAGGTGACGGGTGCGTTCTGGATGCATCGGATCTCCCAAGAGACTCCACAGTGCATGTTAGTTTGCGGTTGCGGTGCTCAAGCACCTCTACTCTTTCCTTGAGTTCTTTGCATGTATTCTTCAATTCTTCAACTTCAACAATTATGGCCGCCATTCTATCATCAAGAACTTCGTTCATTGTTTTTCTGAATTCCGAGATTAGTAAATCAAGCGAAAAAACACCTTCTACATTGATACTCCCTACCGGTTGTAAGCCGCAATCCGGAGCCTCGCGTATCCTTTTCCTCGCACCAGCTTGCAAAGGTTCCGTAGCTTCGCACTGCACACTGCACAAACTCTCGGCAGGGCTAGGTGCCATGGCTTTATGGCCATTCATCCTGACAGGACTCGGTGTCCGTGGTACAATATCAGTTCTGTTCCACTGCTGCTGCTAGACATATGCCCTCTGCCACCAGCGTGGGTGGGGCTTTAAGCACGACGCAAAAAAATTGCTAACCACTCTCGACATCGTAATCGGGAATTCCGCAAGTACTCTATGGAGTATGCAGTGGAATTCAGGTTGTATAAGGAGGTGAAGGCAAGAATGTGACAGTGTGTTAGGCCTAAAGTCGCTCGATTTTCATGTCAATTCCTAGCGTTTCAAAGTGATTTTTTTCTCTTTTTTCGTTTCTCTTTGTTGCCATAAAAGTCCCCTCTCTGCCATCTTCCTTTGACCTTTATGAGGCGAGACTGGAAAGCCCCTTACATCGTCAGCAAGAATGGACAGTGTAGGGTCAACGGGATACATGCCAGGGCGGGAACACACTGTCACATTCTTGCCTTCACCTCCTTATACAACCTGAATTCCACTGCATACTCCATAGAGTACTTGCGGAATTCCCGATTGTGTTTCGGAGGCCACTCCGGCTTCGAATGTGACAGTGTGATGTTCAAAGTGATGGTCAACATAGTGACACATTCTAGTATAGACAATAGTATTAATATCAGCAACAGCGCTGTAGCACAATAGCAAATAAGAGCCAAAACTCCCCCAAAAGTAATCAATGGGTGAGCCCAAGTATGTCGTTGCCACATAGCAACCATACGGACACTAGCGGTTCAAGTCACTGATGTAGAACACCTGGTGCAAATCGGGTAGAAGCCGACTGCGGCCGATAATGTATGTATGTATGTATGTATGTATAACTCATAATCACAAGGTGATCGTAGAGGCATTAATCAGCGAGAGAATTGTGAATGATGTCTCTGAATCCAACTCTATCGTGTGCTGCATGAGAGAGAGAGCATGCAAGGGAAGACCCGTCCAACTTTTAATGTTAGAAATCCATGATGTCGCGGGCCTTCCTCTCGGTCGATAATAATGGGAAATAAATGTATCCTGGGACTGCCAACCAGCCGTGGACAAGACATCTGCCATTGACACACCACGTTGGCGAGCAGCGGTGGTGGACGCACCACGGGTGGAGTGAGCCCGAAAGTGCTCAATGCCACTATCGGTGAGAAGCGTAGTCAGCCACCGGGCGATGGTGGAGGAGGAAACCGGTTGATGCGGGGGGAGGGGGGGGGCGAGTCGACAAGAACAAACGAGACTGTTCCGGCGATGTACGATACTGCATGGTAGCGGCAAGGTATGCCATCAATGCCTTGACAGGGCATACGAGACCATCCTCGGCGTGACTAGGGAGGAAGAAACGGGATGGAGCAGTACCGGCACGTTGAGTCTTGGATGGGTTTGCGAGCGTAAATTCCACTCCATCCGGGCACTGTTTCATGAACGCTGTATCCAGACCTTGCATTTCGGACACACGAGGTGCCTTAGCTAGCGCGATCAGCATGACTGTCTTCTGGCTCAGGGTCAAAAGCTGGAGACAGTTAGAGGCACCCAGGGTGCGGAGTCGGGACAGAACGGCGCTGACAGGCCAAGTCTGGGAATAGCGTGGCTTCGGTGGTCGCAGGTTTGCGGCCCCTTGCATGACCTGCTTCACAGCCGATGTCTGACCAAGCGGGGTGCCATCGTCAGTCGTCGGTAGTGTTGAGGACAAGGCTGATCGGTGTACATTCAGGGTCCGGTACTCTTTCCCCGTGGCGAACTCCTGAGCCAAGAAGTTCGCCACGCTCACCGCATCGACCGCCAAGGGATCGGTGTGCCTGCTACTACACCTGCCCAGCCATCGCTTCCATGCTGACTGGTACGACGCCGAGGTGCTGGTTCGCCACGACGCCACCCACAACGTGGCAGCTTGCGGCGAAAGTCCTTGCTGTGATGCTGATTGCCGGAGATAGTCCAGGCGGCTAGCTGGAGGCGATCCGACAGTGGGTGGTGGCATGACTGGGGATCCAGGAGGAGATCTTCCATGACCGGAAGCTGAGTTGGAGGCAGAACAATCATCTCCAGCAAGAGAGGGTAGTACGGCTGAGATGGCCATGCCGGTGCTACGAGGATAGCGTTGCGGGCTTGATGTTGGAGAACATACTGCAGGCATCGGCCCACTAGCGCAATTGGAGGGAACAGGTAACAGTTCTCCCACAGACAGGGCGGAACGGACAATGCGTCAACTGCTTCCGCCTCCGGGTCTGGATGCGAACTGACGTACAGAGGGAGCTGGCTGTTGTGCCGTGCGGCGAACAGGTCCCTCGTGAATGGTCCCAGCTGGTGATGTAGAGACTGGAAGACAGATCTCTTCAGCATCCAGTCACTGCTGTCGTCCACGATTGTCCTGGAGAGATAGTCTGCGGGGACATGCACGGCCAGCAGGTGTATCTTGCGGTAGGCTGCCCGTTGCCAGGTCTCGAGGGCCAGCTGACACAAATGATACGAGTGGGTGCCGCCCTGGTGGTTGACGTACGCCACTGCTGTTGTGTTGTCCATCTCCAGCCGGATCGTGCAGTCGTGACTGGAGGAAAAGAACATCGGCAGACCCAAGTGCGCTGCTTTCAGCTCCTTCAGTTGATGTCGTAATCGATCTCTTCCATCCGCCAAGGCCCGCCGTCCATCTGGTGGTCGCTGGTAGCACCCCAGCCTGTGTCGCAAGCATCTGTTGTCAGGGTTCTCGACGGTGGAGGGGTTACTATGGCCTTGCAGCACTGGGTAGGGCACAGTTCGATCCACCATTGTAGATCTGCTTGGGCCTCGGGCGGAAGCATGCGTCGCTGTCCCTCTGGCGCTCCCATAAGGCTGTTCAACATCCATTGAAGGCCGCGGCTGTGAGCCCTGGCCAGTGGAATAGCTTTGGTGCAGTCCTGGATCTTTCCCACAAGGCAGCGCAGTTCCGGGAGAGAGTCTGTCGCCTTGTTGGCAATTCGCCGACACTCGTGCTGGAGGTGGCTGAGCTTCCTGTTGGGGTAATTGAAGATCATGCGCACTGAGTTGACCTCGATTCCGAGGAATTCTATCTCTTGACTGGGGCTCAGTTGTGACTTGGCATCATTGATTGCAAATCCTAGATGTTCCAGGAGAAACACAGCTGCTTCTATGCCCTGGCGGACTGCTGCTGCTGTGGGTCCCAGAATGAGCCAATCGTCCAGGTACACGATCAGGCGCACGCCCAGAGACCTGAGCAATGTTGCCACGGGTTGGAGGATCTTGGTAAAGATTCTCGGTGAGTCCGAGAGACCGAACGGGAGGCAGGTGTACTGCCACAGGCTGCCCTTCCACTCGAAGCGAAGCCAACGGCGACTTGACGGGTGTACTGGAATTGAATGGAATGCATCCTTCAGATCCAGCTTTGCTATGAACCCGGTGGGGGGTAGAAGTTCTCGCACATTGTGGAGTGTGATACGTTACTATTTATTCGTGAAGACTTGGGAACGGAAACAAAACATGTCCTGAGAAAGAACAACAGGAAAAAGAAGCACACTCAACTAATCCGTGTGTGTGCGTGCATGCAGTACAACTATGACGTAATGAATATAGATACACATCACGCCCCTTCGAGATGTTGCGAAACCTGTGACAGCAACATCTATCATAAATAAAACAAAATGAAGAATGAAAACAACAAAGCAGAGACAGCAGAAATTGACATTAGTGATCAAGAGTGTCAATCATAGGACTGTCCATGATGCGAACCAATGTTTAAACGCTGGGGTGGCTTGCGCTGACGTGCGCTGCGGCGGGACGGCGGCGGCGGGGAAGAGGCGTCAGCAGCAGCCGGTTGGACAACAAGCGGTGCAGGCACAAGTGGGCGATACGGACGCAGGAATCTGCGGTTCCGCCAATAAATGCGACCACTCGGCATCTTCACTAGGTAGTCCCGATGATTACCGACAGCAACAATGACCCCACGAATAGACCACTGCTTGGTGCGCGGATGCTGAACATCCACGTGGGTGCCGAGGCGGAGCTGCGGCAACGAGCGACGAGTTGACGACTTGTCTGTGACAGAATCGTCGGATGGCATGGCAGTCTCATCACGTGTCGTCGCTTTGGAGAGCCAGGATGAATCAAACTCCTTCCAATGTGCAATGACGAATGACTGGAGAGAGCGGCCATATAGGAGCTCAGCGGGGCTCTGACCAGAGGAGCCAGGTGTGTTTCGCCATTCCAGTAGCCCTCGGCGGAAGTCATCTGTGTCAAGATTGCCATTCACGGTTGTCTTGGTGATAAGACGCTTCATGGCTTTGACAGCAGCTTCGGCGTGCCCATTACTCTGCGGGTAGTGGGGAGAGGACATGACATGGTTTACCTGCCAGCGCTTACAAAACTCAGCAAACTTATGCGAGGAGAACTGGGGACCACCATCTGTACACAGCACAGCAGGAACACCAACATCAGAGAACCAGCGACGGAATGCAAGTATCACGTCATGCGATGAGGTGGTGCGGCCAGTACGCGCGACACAGGGCCAACCGGTCAAACGATCTGCATACACAAGGAAGTCGTGACCTTGACAAGTGAACAAATCGGCAGATGCACATTCAAACGGTAGTGTCGGGGTGCGGTCGTTCAGCAGGGGCTCAGCTGGCTGGGACGACTGGTGTTCGCGGCAAGCAGGACAAGAACGAACGAGTGTATCAATGTCCTTGGTGATACCGGACCAGTATACAAGCTGACGCGCACGAGACTTAGTACGCACTAGGCCTTGGTGTGAAGCGTGGAGGTTGTGCAATACCTGAGCACGCAATGATTCAGGAACAACAATGCGGTTGCCCTTCAACACAATGCCATGGTCGACGGAGAGATGCTCACGTCCATTCCAGTACGCACGTAACGGAGCAGGCAACTTCTGCTGGTGATCAGGGAATCCAGTCAAGATACACTCAATCAATGACTGGTACGTGGCATCTGCAGCTGCAGCTTCCCGCAGCTCTGCAACCTTGAGATTCGCATTCGGCTCAGTGTCCGAGTGCACCATGCAGATCTGAATGCTGCGGCAATGAAGCGACGGGGCTTCACCAAGCTCATCAGTGGTGGAAGGAATGCCAACAGGATTCCGGGACAGCGCATCGGCGAAGGCATTTTCAGAACCTTTTCGCCAAGATGCCTGCAGCTGATAGGCTTGGAGCTTGAGGCGTAATCGTAGAAGACGCGGGTTCTCGATCTGATCCAACGAATATGAGTTGATGATCGGAATCAGGGGCTTGTGATCGGTGACTACTTCAAATGGCGCACCAGACAGGTAGATGCGGCATTTGCGCACGGCCCATACTACAGCGAGCATTTCCAACTCGATGACAGCATAACGTGTTTCAGCATCAGACAGGTAGCGGGATCCACACTGAATAATACGCCACTGATCATTCTGCTTTTGCCAAAGCACGAATCCGAGACCTCTTAGAGCGGATGCATCGGTTTCAAGCCGGAGGTCTTGACCAACTTGATAGAATGCGAGAACCGGAGGAGACAAGAGAGCTTCCTGTGTCCGTTCAAACGCTGCAGTGTGGCTAGCGTCCCACATGAACTCACGGGAGGTCTTGAGCAGGCCACGCAGGGGATTGGTCAACTCGGCTAGATGTGGAGTGAACTCACCACATTGGTTCACTAGACCGAGGAACGAACGGAGATCGGTTCTGTTGGCAGGTACTGGAAACTGGCGAATACCGGACGTCTTATCATCGTCGACGACCCAGCCATCAGGCGTGACGTTGTAGCCGCAGAAATGGATACGTTGCGTACCGAACACAAACTTGGCGGGGCTGAACGTGATACCATGCTCCCTGGCGCAGAGCAGAATCTCGCGCACGTGGCTGACATGCGACAGAAAGTTGTCGTCGTACGCTAGGCAATCATCGACTACCTTGCCGAGACGCGGGATGGCAGAGAACGCAGCATCAGTGCGCCGGTTGAACTCATCCCCAGCAGATATTAGACCCTGCGGGTTCCGTAGATAACGATATCTGCCGTACGGGGTGATAAACGTGGTGAATTCCTGAGCAGTGTCACTGAGAGGAATCTGCCAGTAGCCGTGCCTTGCATCGAGCTTCGTAAAGAACTTAGCAGAGCCAACTCCAGAGACAACGTCACGTGCCGTATGTACGGGATGCGCGGGACGACGGACTTGGTCGTTCAGCCGCTTGAAGTCAACTGTGAGGCGCTTCTCAGTGCTGCCCTTCTTGTCTACTATGACAATCGGATGGCACCATTCACTGGGCTCCGTCACTGGTTCAATAATTCCTGCTGTCGCTCGGTCGCGGAGGACAGGTCAAATCCGGTATCGTCCTGTGATTGTTCCATTACGATTAGTCACGAGTCGTCCACGAGTACGAACAAATACACTACTAAAATAATTCAACTGAGACAGAGTTTCGATCGCGGAAACTACTACTTCACACGGAAAAAACAACTGGGCCCGTGCAAACACTACAAGGTGCGGACACAAGGCACGGACACAGGAAAGAACAAGTTCACTGCGCCATGATACGTTACTATTTATTCGTGAAGACTTGGGAACGGAAACAAAACATGTCCTGAGAAAGAACAACAGGAAAAAGAAGCACACTCAACTAATCCGTGTGTGTGCGTGCATGCAGTACAACTATGACGTAATGAATATAGATACACATCAGAGTGACTCCATCTTGAAATGAGATGTGGTGACGAATTCGTTCAGGCGCTTCAAATATTAATTGAACACTGGACGCCATCGGCCGTCCGATTTCGGTGTCACAAAATGGGTACTGATGAACTGCTGCCCCGTGTCCAGAGGCGTCATCTCGATGGACCCTGAAGCTGCCATTTTCTCCAACTGCTCGCTCAGGCCCTGCTGTTCCTGCGCGGAGAGGTGCGGAGGAGCTGGTATGGCATACTGTGTCGGAGTGGAGTGGAGTGGCACTCGGTATCCCAGAACGCTGTCGAGCACAAAGGGGTCGGTGGTGACCTGATGCCAGTTGTGGATGGCAGTTTGGATGCGACCGGATGGACGACCATTGTTTACTGTAGGCTGTAAATGCATGTGTGCGTGCTGAAATATAATAGGCATAGTTGGCTGGGCCGATATGGGCACAGCGGAGACTGAGCTGGGACTGGCCACTGGCTCTATTGGCCGGAATGGCTCGGTTTCCCGGCTGGTGGGGCTCGGTTGGCTGAATGCCGATTGAACGGTCGGCGTTGTTGTTCGTACGAGCTGAAGCGCGGCCGGCTGAAGCCTCGACCGGCGGTGTCGGAATGGGTTGAGCGGCCAAATCCGCGGCTGAACAGATGGCGCTGCGGGAAATGCTGCCGGCTGCCACTGTGCACGGCCCCGCGACCACGAAAAGGCTGCCTGCCCATTGACCCAGAGGGCTGGTGCAATGCCTTGGACGCTTCTTGCAGTGCCGTACTCTCCTTGGCCCGTTTCGACAGCTCATCCGTGAATGCATCGCCAAATAGGCGCTTGCCAGACTGAGGCAGATCGTCTTTCACCAGCTTTGCCACCTCCGGATCGCCAGCCTCCAGCACTATGCTCCGGCGTGTCTGGGTAAGCATTGCGTTGGCATGTCCCAAGAGCACTAACGTCCGCTGGAATACGTCCATCATCTCATCCATGGGGACGAGCTTGCCGTCCAAGCGCTGCTCTATCGCACCACTCCAGGCACAGGTCAGCGGTCCCACAGCCACGTGTAGTGTAGTTTGCACTTGTGATAGTTTCTGATCAAGTGATTTTGGGTGCTTGCGCCCTAACCAATTCGAAACTGACTCGTCCACCCTTGGTGTGGAGAGCACGTCTGTGTTCGGCCGAGGATGCACGGATTGCATTTCCCGGCGTTCGTCGTCAGGCAATACACGACAGAAGTGTGTCTCTAAATAGTCATTCACTTCAGGTGGGGCATTGTATGTATATCGTTGACCCTGGGCACCCCTGGGGTCGAATGGTTTGCCATGCTCAAGTTTATTTGGCATGGTCACTTGGTCACCCGGACCCGTGAGCAAACCACTGGATGAATCATCCGTGGGGCCCACACCTTCATCCCGGCAGGTTCCTCGGAACTGCCACAAGGGTCTGATGTCGGAAGGCGATGCCGCACGATCACGGTCATGCACTGGTTCCCGTGCTCGTGGTGGCATTGTTGAGGATGATTGGTTCAGTGTCTCAGGTCGGGCGATGCCGACACTGGACTCATTGTGCTCTGCCGCCGATCCGGCAGGCGCATCATCCCGATGACTATCATCAGCCATAGCATCCATGGTTTCCAATGGTACACTTGACTTCACTACTTCAGGTTGAAACAGAAAGGATTTCCAAAATGGCTTTCTTCTCGAGCGAAATAAAAGGCCAAAAGGAAGATGGCAGAGAGGGGACTTTTATGGCAACAAAGAGAAACGAAAAAAAGAGAAAAAAAATCACTTTGAAACGCTAGGAACTGACATGAAAATCGAGCGAGTTTAGGCCTAACACACTGTCACATTCGAAGCCGGAGCCTCCGAAATACAACTCACATCAATTGTATCATTAGAGAGGTTAAGATTCACGTAAAAGTCTTCCGTCCATGAACTTTTACGTCAAAAAGTGAAAAAACTCACGTAAAATTTGACGTGTTTTACGTGAGTTGACTGTCCCGCACGTAAGTTCATGACGTGAGTTTTTGGAAATTTCGCTTGGTTATTCCGACCGAATTTGTGTGAGTTTCCGAAATTTTATCGAGTTTTATCAAGTTTGTTGGAAGGTTTGATATTTGTGCGAACTAAACCCGAATCCTGCCAGGCAAAATTTCACGTCACGTCGCACGTGTAACTTAACCTCTAAAAATTACACGTAACGTGAGATTTGCACCGCGTTTTGAAAAAGGGCAAAAAAACGTGTAACTTAACCTCTCTATTGTGTTACTTCTGCCCGTACAAGAGGCCGGTTTACCAAAAAAAATGGAGTGCGCTGCAAGCTCACTACGCGTATACGCATGCAATTTTCTCGAACGTAGGATGCGCGAGAACCTGCGCAGAAGACGAGTTTAGAAAAAGGCGCGAGCCAGGGTGAGCGGGCAAAGGGGAGCATGCTAGCTAGCTAGGCACCGGCGGATTATGCCGGCATAATTATTGGCATAATTTGGTGGTTGAAAATTTGGAGGATACTTTGGAATCCTCTCGGAGGAAGGAGCATAACTACACGATTATACCACAGTTCTAGTATATAGGCTATACAATTGTGTACAATGCACCTGATCAGTGCTGGTGGTCTGCAGGGTAAAGGGTTCGGAGGTCATGCAGATAGTGTTTTCAATGAAACGCAGGGTAGAAATCATGGCAATACAGTCACGGTATTGTATGCTCGAACTCGTCTTCTTCAAAGTTCTTTCTCACACTGATACAGTACATGTTGCAGAAGATGCGAGTGAATCAGCCTTCATTAGGTATCCCGTAGCGGACGAGATAGTGGCGGGTAGTCCGCAAAACTCCGTGTACATGTACAGTACATTAATTTGTACATTATGCATGTTACGAAGTCATGCAGCCATGATATGACTGCAGGCTATGGATATTGCTCGAAATTGATGTATAGTAACAGTTGATGTTCGGTCATGATGGAAGGAGAAGTGGGGCTACGGGAGAGATGAGCTGATTATTCGCAGGGTGAGGGTGACATCCGTTGGACGAGTATGATGATTATGAAGACCGTGAGTTGAACATGATAATTTCCAACGGTAACTCAAACTAATTTGGCAATGAAATAATATTTTTACTGAAGTACAAAAGAAATCAAGTGATGAATAGAAGAATTAATGTTTTCTCTTTTCCATGTTGAGCTCTAACATGCATGGACACCTTGCAGCTTGGTATGGGGATACCGGCTCATGTATTTTGTTGTACTTATGGCCACTTGCAACTTGCAAGTACGAAAAAGGCACAATTTTCCGAACTTTGAGGCTCCATAAGTACAACAAAGTGAATATATATCCCGGGTGCCAAGGCATAATATGAGGATTATAGGAGCATAATGCGAGAATCCATGAAAGCATAATTCCATGATTTCGCGAGCATAATCCGCCGGAGCCTAATGCTAGCGGGAAAAAGGGGTCAGCAGGGCAACGGTCAGCGGGAAGTGCGCACGTGCCATGAATATGTACAATATGTGTACGGGAGTGTGTACGGGGCTCACACAACACTATGGCAAATATGGGCGCGTAAGGCTGTGTTTACATGAAGCGTTTCAACCCGGGTTGAGTTCGACCCGGGTCAGATTTCAACCCGCCATGTGCACAAAGTGAATGGCGCGTTTACACGACGCATTGCGCTTGACCCGGGTTGAAATTTCGCCCCGGGTTGATTTCAACCCTCCCCTAAGGAGAGGGTTGAAATCAACCAAGGCTGTGTTTACATGAGAAATTTCAACCCGGGTCGAGTTCAGCCCGGGTTGAAAGTCTGTACGATAGACAAAAGAGGTGAACGTTTACATGAAGACAGTTGACCCGGGTCAAATACTGATATGCCGCCAAAAGTCCACTTCTACAGTCCTGTATGGTCACGTGAATCCATTCGCGCGAAATTTGCATCTGCAGTGCCGTTCAAACCTGGCGCGAGATACGCACAGAAGTACGTTTGTACGATTTTCTTGACCCGGGTTGATTTCAACCCTCCCCTTGGGGGGAGGGTTGATTTCAAGGGTTGATTTCAACCCTCCCCTTGGGGGGAGGGTTGAAATCAACCTCCCCTTGGGGGGGAGGGTTGAAATCAACCCGGGGCGAAATTTCTTCCCGGGTCAAGCGCAATGCCGCATTATGCGTCATGTAAACGCGCCATTCATTTTGTGCACATGGCGGGTTGAAATCTGACCCGGGTCGAACTCAACCCGGGTTGAAGCGCTTCATGTAAACACAGCCCAAAAAAGGTTGATATCAACCCGGGTCAAGAAAATCGTACAAACGTACTTCTGTGCGTTTCTCGCGCCAGGTTTGAACGGCACTGCAGATGCAAATTTCGCGCGAACGGATTCAGGTGATCATGCAGGACTCTAGAAGTGGACTTTTGGCAGCATATCAGTATTTGACCCGGGTCAACTGTCTACATGTAAACGCTCACCTATTTTGTCTATCGTACAGACTTTCAACCCGGGCTGAACTCGACCCGGGTCTAAAGCTGTGTTTACATGAGAAATTTCAACCCGGGTCGAGTTCAGCCCGGGTTGAAAGTCTGTACGATACACAAAAGAGGTGAGCGTTTACATGAAGACAGTTGACCCGGGTCGAATACTGATATGCCGCCAAAAGTTCACTTCTACAGTCCTGTAATATCTGCAGCTCGGGGATCAACGGATTCGTCCTGTAATATAATATAATAATAATATCTTTATTAGGATGACCCAGAGGCTTGTCGCCTATCAAGGGGTTCACCGCTGTATGGTCACGTGAATCCGTTCGCGCGAAATTTGCATCTGCAGTGCCGTTCAAACCTGGCGCGAGATACGCACAGAAGTACGTTTGTACGATTTTCTTGACCCGGGTTGATTTCAACCCTCCCCTTGGGGGGAGAGTTGAAATCAACCCGGAGCGAAATTTCAACGCGGGTCAAGCGCAATGCATCATGTAAACGCGCCATTCATTTGGTGCACATGGCGGGTTGAAATCTGACCCGGGTTGAAACGCTTCATGTAAACACAGCCTAAGTAGTTATCCAGGCCCAGGGAGCCCTACACATACCAGCAAAAGTACATAACCCCCAAGAGTGTGCAACTGCCTGCACAACCTCTATGCTGTGCTGCGACGGCAGAACTTCACATCACGTGACATGGTTCAAAAGGTTATGCTGGCAAACAGTGCAAAGACATAAGTGACCACAAGAGAGTTGTACCCAAAGCTGGGCTGCGTACAACCCTGTATCTATCGCAAGGGACGTCCCTTTAGTCCTTCGCGTATCTATCATGCACAGAGTGCAAATAATGTGTACGGGTTCATCACGTGAAGTGAAGTTCTGCCGTCGCAGAACCCATAGCTGGAGTTGCACACTCTTGGGTTATGTACTCTTGATACCAGGGAGCCCGACACATACCGCCAAGAGTACATAACCCCCCAGAGTGTGCAACGCCGATCCAGCTCTGCATAGGGTCTTGGTCGAGCGGAATCGGATCTTCTGATGTCATGCGTACACTCCACACCAGCGCAAGGCCGGTCTCGAGGCAGGGCACCATTGTTTTTGATCCGAGAGTACCCGCGACTCCCCGGGTTCCCCTCAGATGTGTACGGTATTATGACGCAAAGATCCGATTCCGCTCGACCAAGACCCTATGCAGAGCTGGATCAGGCGTTGCACACTCTGGGGGGGGGGTTATGTACTCTTGACACCGCGGTACCAGTATGTGTAGGGTTCCCTGCCCAGGCCAACATGAACGAAAGATGACAAAAAAGGAGACAAAAGTAACAGAGTACGACGTAGTATGGCAGGCAGGCCAGCCTGGATATTTATTTCGCCCGTAAAAGACGCGCCTACTTGTAGGCCTACTAGTATACTATATAGTATGCAAAAAAAAGCCAGCTTGGATAACGTTGTAGAACGTACGGGAGGAGGTTCGCGCGAAATTTGCATCTTCAGTGCACTAGTGCTGTTCAAATCTGGCGCGAGATACGCACAGAGGTCAGACAGCAATGATTACAAAAACGAAAAAGAAGTTAAGAGAAGTGCAAAGCAGAGCTGGAGTGCAGCCGCCCAATAGCGGACTGAAAACTACTAGTAGTAGGATGAAAAGAGCACAGACGAAGCCAATACAGACAAGACCAGAGGCAAATGGTATCAAATGCGAATGCCCGCCTCAGCAACCGCCAAGGTGGGAGGTGAGTCCAACTGCACCGGCCAAAGATTCCGGGATCCGCGCAAACACATCACGCTGGACCGGAGTAGGGCAAAACTCAATTTGCATCGAACCCAAGACATAACACAGCTGTATGCTTCTCCAGTCTTCGCGGCTTGAAGAGAAGCTATCCGCTTGTAGAGCGACTCCACGTGTTTGCCCAAACCACCAGTGGTAGAGAATATGGCCGGAACAAACGACGAATGCTCTATGTCGCGGACACGTTGCTCGTAGCAGCGCCGCTTCTCCTTCTCGTGCTTGGTGTAGCAGGAAGCAATGGAGGTGGCGCAGTTTGAGGTCGCATGAGGATTGAAAACCCTCACATCGATGAAGGTGCGCTCAAACCGCCCACCCCAGATGCCACTTGCCGCAACGTCGAGACGGGCCTGCTCAGTCTGGATAGCGGTGCGATACCGGAACTGCTCCCCAGTGACCGGCTGCAGGTGGGGCTCCACGGAGACATTGTGAGCCACTCCCTTCAGCATATGGGCAGTGAGGTCACGCACCGCATTGTGCCGCACCGACGGAAACCCCCCTGTGGGGCAATTCAAAGCGTGAGCGACTGAAAATGTGGCTCCACAGCTGCAAGATGATGGCAGTCGCTGTGGAAGCCAGCCGTAGCGCAAGTGGATTCCGTCGCGGAACTCACCCTTGGTGAGGGTCATGCCATGCCGCTTCAAGGGTCGACAGGTCAGCCAGGAAGAAGCTCCCTTGTCCGACGCTAGCGCAATGACCCGCTGCAACTCAGTATCCACAGATGAGGAAAGAAGCACAGCATCAGCCTGAACCGAGGCATCAACTGTGTTCTTCGCTTGCTTCTTGGCAGCGCGTACATCGTCAATGGCGGTGCCTAATTCCATATCTTGGAACAAGATACGGCTTGTCAGGGGCGCGGTGATGTCTCGAGAAGACTGATATTGGGAGGCTCGCGACGATGGGTGGGGCAGCCCGAGACCGCCGAAGCGACAAGGAAGAGCAAGGAGGCTGCGCTCCTGGGTATTCACCGGTCGTCCCAGAAGGGCAGGGATCAGCATGTTGGACACAGCATCATCAAGTGGAAGCAGGTGCTCATCCATAGCTGGCATGCCTCGGCAGAGAAAGGTCAACTTACTCTGTAGGCCATGGGTGTACGCGGCATACGCAGCTTGAGGCTGAGAGTGGGCATAGTCACTCAGCCGTTGGACCTGTGCGACCCACTCCTCGACCTTCTGCTGCACGAACTGCGTGGCGAACGCGGATGACCCGATGGCTGCACCAAGGTAGCGGCATCCATCTGCCTGGATGGAAACACCAGTACCAGCGAAAATCCGGATGGCCTCGTCGAGGAGTGGGGGCTTGACCACTAGGACATACTTAGCTGGATTTGGGAAGTAGCCATATTTGGGGCCCTTCTCCGTCAGCTGATCCCACCACACTCGGACGCTCTTCAGCTTGCCACCGGATCCGGCATCATCTGCATACCATGCCTGTATGGCTCCTTCTGTTGCAACAGCTTTCATAAGTGGGATGACGCCAATGGCATACATTGCCATGGCGACGGGGTCGCCCTGTGTGGTACCCTCACATGACAAGATTTTCTCGCCGCCGACGAAGAGGCTAGCGGGCTTCCGGTAGGTGTTGATCACGAGTTTGGCGAGTGATGGGCATAGGTGCTGGATGTTACGGAGGCATACTTCGCGATTTAGGCAGTTAAACGCGTTGGTGGCGTCAGCCAGAAGAATGGCTTCAGTGGAAGGGTCATCAAATACATCGCACATCGCATGGATTGCCGCCTCTATGCCGCTATCTTGCCCCGCACATAGCTGGAGACTGCCAGCAGCTTCCATGATTTCGGGGCGGATCACCTCGAGGATGGCCTTCCCCACTATGCGCCGCAAGACTTCCCCGATGCCTATTGGCCTGACTCCAGGGCATTTGTCGAGTGGAATCAGCCTGCATGCAGTGTAGGCGTCTAGTGACGCCGGGTCCACGTACGTAGTAGCGAGACGTCGAGCACACTTGGCCATAGCGTCACAGAGTTGGTCCGGTGTATCGGCAAAGGATGTACACATGTGCCGCCAAGAGGCAGCATCCACCCCGGAGGGACCAGTAGCTCCTTGGGTGTGCAGGGCGGCCTTGCGTAGTGCGTCTCGGTTGAGTGACTCAAAGCGTACAGGGTGGGGAGGCACGTGTGCCTGGCCCTGAAGCAATGCTTCCGCATGAGGAGGCTGCGCCTCCGGGTGCTTGGCCTTGAGGAGATCCCGAACGGTGCTTCCATTGATGGAGTCATCCAGGTCCAGCACTCCTCCACGACCACCATCTGCCAACATGTGGGTGACGGACCTCAGTTTCCCATTAGTCACGAGGTTTGCAAAGTCTCTGGCTTCATCGGCCCTGCTTTTCGGGGATGACGCGTGTGCTCGCAGGAGGTGCTGGATAGTGCGGCATTCGTAGAGCAGCTCGTCAAGCTCACCACGATTCCAGAGGTCAAGGCGCGCCTGGAGACGCTTAGAGAATGACTGTGACGAGGATGCATGGGGTTGTTGTAGGAGCTAGGAGCGGGAGGAGGTACATGTACCGTAAAGTACCGCCAGAGCGCCCCGTCTCGCGAGAGCGCCCCACCTTGATTTCACAGCCAGAGAAAGGAAAATCGTATGGCAGAGTGCAACGAAGTGTGTACGATGTGAGAATCTTAGTGTACTAAGGTCACACTTGGCAGGTTTTTGTGTGGAGCTCGTGTCCGTTTGAAGGTACGGATTGACCGCAAAACGTGCAATATGTGAACAAGGTTCATGTCGTATGACCTACAGACAGCAGACCACCTCCACAAAACGACCACGAAAGGATGAGATGGTGGGGCGCTCTGGCGGTACTTTACGGTATACCTAACAGTACGGTACATGCATGTACTACAATATATTGACCTTTGATAAAATAATACCCACACTCATTAGTGACCACACCATCAACAGTATCAAATTCAAATAAACTTGCTTGACTCAATAAATACCACTGTACTTTTCCATGCAGCACTGCACTTTTCCCTAAAAAGGAGTATTTTATCAACAGTATTAATTTTATTGGCCTTAGTGGTATTTTATCAACAGTATTTATTGGCTTTTGGGCCAATAAATACTGTTTATAAAATACCACTATTAAAGGCCAATAAATACTGTTTATAAAATACTCCTTTTTAGGGAAAGCGAAGGTCAACATATGTATTACTATTATTATTATTTAAAAATTCGACGAGGAGACAATAATTTTAGTATGGCAATAAGTAGGACGAGCTGAAGCGACATGTGGACTACTTTATTAACAATGTAAGCGATGGAGACGATGCAAGAAGTTGTTATTATTATCATTCGTTCTCACTTTTTTGTTTTTGTTGCTGATACACACTTGTCACGCTTAGTTCTTACTTGTATACCCTTGTTTTCTGCACACTTTTGTGAGAAATCGCACCTCGATATTCCAGTGCTGTCATTGTATCGTGTCACCCTACCTTGATTGCTATATTATTTCCTTTGTTCTCGTTTTTGTTCTTTAGTACAACGGTGATTCCTGAAGAGTGTTGTACGAAAACTTGTTCGAATCATCTTTTTTTTTTTCATTGCCTTTTTCTTCTTACATGTATGTTTCCTTACCCTTTAGGTTGTTTCTTGCATCTTCTCCATCGCTTACATTGTTAATAAAGTAGTCCACATGTCGCTTCAGCTCGTCCTACTGAATGCCATATTAAAATTATTATTTAAATAACCAACGAGGAGACAACAGTCGTAAGGCCACACGTTTTTATTCCTATGTTTCTCGTCACCCGCGCGCATACGATTCAGGAGTCTGGAAGAAAAAAAGAAAAAAAGCTGTGCTGCACTGACTGTGCATGTGGGGACCAGCACACTCATGCAGGTGTACATAATAGGGAGGTTTCGCTCTACGGAATTACGTATGAAAATAACGTAGGAACTGCACGTAATTTTCATACGTAAAAATCAGAGCTGTTGGGTTTCGCTCTACGTGATTTCTCCACGACTGCTAAACATGCCTTGTTGCTTTGGAGACGCGTTGGCTGCATGCGCCCACCGCATGCACCACGAACCGAAACCGCGTTTTCCATCGTATTTTGCACGTGGTGTACGGTGTGTGTACCTTGTATTTCGCGCGGCTTGAACTTTGCCATGGATAAACCCTGAAAATGTGAAAAATATTTCAAAAAGTCCTACGGAGACCCCAACGTAGGAAACAGCTTTCCTATGGATATCCGTAGAGAGTTTTACGTATGAAAGTTGCCCTCGCTCCCCGGCGTGTACGACATACGGATTTTCATACGTAATTACGTAGAGCGAAACCTCCCTAATGTGGCCTGGCCAGCGCGACACATGATGCGAGGTCGGCATTTTTTGTGCGAAATCTAGCTGCACATGCACAGATTGTGACAAAAGTGCCTACCACATACTAGTTGCTAACTATGGATGCTATTTTGCATGGTGTATTGGTGGATTTTAGTGTGAACAAAGGTCTAATAAACTTTTTTATATTTTTCGGTCATTTTTTATTTTTTTCCACCTCTCGCATACGTTTTTAGATTTTTAGGTGACGAGAAACATAGAAATAAAAACGTGTGGCCTAAAATAGCAATGAAAAATATCAAATGTGCACTCATAACCATGTATAAACAATTAAAATGAAACAATTCCAGAACGTTTTCGTGTGACCATTATCAGTGGAACATCGTCACATAGTAAGAATCACTAAAACAACCAGTTATATAGCTAGAGTAATATGAAAAGAAGAAAATGTTGTAGCACTCACACTTTTTAAATAATACGCACTCACCAGTTTTTGTCCACATGCACTCACAGCTGCCACATTCATCTACTGCTACCATTCTCAGATACACTGCAAAGGTTCACACTACACGCGTTATGCATTACCGCTAGCTGTGCTGCATTCTCACGCTTCTTTTCATGTTACTCTAGCTATATAACTGGTTGTTTTAGTGATTCTTACTATGTGACGATGTTCCACTGATGATGGTCACACGAAAACGTTCTGGAATTGTTTCATTTTAATTGTTTATACATGGTTATGAGTGCACATTTGATATTTTTCATTGCTAAAATTATTATTAGTATTATTTTATTTAAAAAGACTCTTCCTCTCCTCCATGCGCTCTCACAGCCAACTCACTGCTACCCTCGGTAGCCATTACACACACCAACCAAGGAAGGGTTGCAGGTAGATACTGAAATTCCTCCTGACAGCTGTTTCGCCTTCGTAAGGCTCATCAGAGAAGGTGATATTGAATAGGATGATATCAGGTGGAGATGGTCAGATTTATACTACAAAACATGGGCGCAAGATTACGGGCAAAGTGTGAGAATGAGAAGTTACAATTCTGCAGCAACACAGTGCCAGGGGTTCCAAGAAAATGGCAGGTGAGTAATCCAATCACAAGCTGCTAACCTCTCCAGCAACACAGTGCCAGGGGTTCCAAGAAAATGGCAGGTGAGAAATCCAATCACAAGCTGCTAACCTCTCCAGCAACACAGTGCCAGGGGTTCCAAGAAAACGGCAGGTGAGAAATCCAATCACAAGCTGCTAACATTAATTTTCTAACGGCTAGGTGATCCTATTCAATATCACCTTCTCTGATGAGCCTTATGAAGGCGAAACAGCTGTCAGGAGGAATTTCAGTATCTACCTCCAACCCTTCCTTGGTTGGTGTGTGTAATGGCTACCGAGGGTAGCAGTGAGTCGGCTGTGAGAGCGCATGGAGGAGAGGAAGAGTTCTTTACATTTTATTGGCCGAATAGTACCGTTCACCATTAGAAATAATTACAACTGTGCGCCAGTGGAGCCTTACTTCAGTGAGTGTGTCGATAATTATTATGTCTCCCTTATTCACTTCTTTCGAAGGCGATAAGCCAGACCCACCGGGAAATATTTCCATGGGTGGGACAGCAAAAAGAAAGTGAAAAAATAAAAAATAAAAAAATAAAAACCAAAGGGACAAGAAATAGTTGAAGGAAGAGGAAGAAAGGAAAGAAAGAAACTCAATCCGAACTCCAACATCAAAACAATAATAAAGAATTTGCAGCGAAAGGCAAAGTACATCAACCAATGAAGAGAGTAACAAAGGAAATATCAGTCTTTATCAGTCGTTATTCAAGTCTCTTAGCTATTGAACATGCAAACGCAGCAGAGGTGCATCTACATGTTTAAGGATAGTTTTTAGTATTTTGATCGAACCTTGGATAGCCTCCTGCTGCACAATAGCCAGGTTTCCTCCCTGCACAGTCCGAAGGCATTTAGGAGTGTTCAGGAGGACACTGCTAGTTTCTGTTGTGCATTGTCATCCAGTATGTATTCTAATAATAGCACAGCCACAGTATTCCATGTAGCTTCTAAATGTAGGTGTTTGGACACGGACGGAGAGTTGGTTAGTAGTTTCCTGCCATATTGAATACTTCTGCAATATTGGCCGTTTTTACCTTTGTGCATTGACATGCCTCAGACGGTGACCACCCGGTGATTGTCTGAGCGGTTATCTGCGGTTATTCTTTGTTAACCGTGCAGCGGAATTGTTCACTGTATTGTTTATTCCAATTGTTTCCTTTCGTCTGTGTTTGGCTCCTGATGTGCTGGCTGTGTGCTTTCAACCTACCATAAGAATCGCTGCGCTCCCATTATTCCATCAGATGATGATGCGATGAAGCATTCAGTTTTCTTGCAGTTGTTGCTAGAGTCGGTGTTACGTTTATTTCTTGTACTTGTGTGAAAAGATCGAAGAACAACACCTATCGAAAGGCGTGTGTTGTATGAGTGTCTACAGGGGCATTATAGGCAGTTCGAAACTGAATAGAAGGGGCGTTCTCCATCACTCCGAGGCCTTGTTGTTGTGGATTGCCGATAGCGGATTCGGCGGATCTCGTGATCCTCCATAACAAGGAGTCTCCCCCACCAAGCCTCCCAGGGCACCGACAACCACAGGGACCACGTCAACCTGGGCGAGGGACCAAATCCTGGAAATCTCCCGCTTCAAATCATAATATTTCGAGCGCTTTTCAGCCATTTTCGTATTGATGTTGTTCTCACCAGGAACGCTGATGTCTATAATGTAGGCGATGCGCTCCTTGTCATCAACAAGGAGCAGATCGGGCCTGTTTGCTGATAGTTTCAGGTCAGTTGGGACCGAATACTCCCAATAGAGGCGATACCGATCACTCTTGACCAATGCCTTGAGCTGGTGGTCGAATCGTGAAGCACCAGTAGGTAGATCTCGTGCTCTACACATTTCGAAGTGCACATACTTTACTATCCGGTTATGTCGTTCAATGTAACTGGTCCGAGCAAGAACTGGGCAGGCACTGACAATGTGGTCAATTGTTTCTAAGCTGCCCTGGCAAAGCCTGCAATTGGCATCAGTTCGAGCAATTGACTTCATTATGGCGTATTGGTAATTTTTCATTTTGAGGGATTGGTCTTGTGCTGCCATAATCATGCCTTCAGTTGAAGGTTTCAGTGTCCTTGATTTCAACCACATGAAGGTAAGCTCCTTGTCTAGGCGATTCTCCTCCAATCGGCTCCAATATCTCCCATGCAGCGGCATAGTGGAAAGTGTTTTGGATTTTCTCTCAGCGCACGCTTGTTTAATGGTATGCTTATTGGGTAAAGCTGGTCCAGCTGCTGGCAGATCCAAACTCGACAGGAACTTAGCGGCCTTTGCAGTTATTGAGTGGCTTTTTGTTGTAGGTTTTTGTTGATGATACTGATAAAGCAGGCTTATTCTGTCTATTGGGCTGGTACTCATGTAGCGGGCCAGGCCACACATGCTCCGGCCGTGCATATCCTCACAAGAGACCAAGCCCGGCCTCCATCTCCCCTCTTCATGTAGAGCCTGTTGACTGAGGCTTTGGGGTGGTGAAATCCAGACGCAGGCAAGGCTGATCTTGTCGCTCGATCTGTGGTCTTGATTTCAGCCTCGGTCCAATTTACGATTCCATAACTATATGTCATAACCGGCAGAGCATACGTATTGATGGCCTTGATCATGTTTCGCGCATTCAATCCACTGTTAAGAAGCAAATACAATCTCTTTTTGTATTCTGCAGTGAGTTGCGTCTTGAGCTGCGGGTGAGGTATCATGGCTGCTTGCACTACTCCAAGGTACTTGTATGTTTCATTGAGTCGTAGCGACTCTGCAATGGTCTCATCGCCAACCTGGATAGAGCATCCTTCATCTGGTTTTCCTCTCCTGACGTGCAGCACGGCACACTTGGCCGGGTTGAGATTCATGCCGATGTCATCACCAACGCCACACACGGTAGACACGAGGGTAGTCACATCCTTTGTAGTTTTCCCGTAGAGTGTAATGTCGTCCATGTACCAAGAGTGATTGATAGTCAACTCGGCGTCTCTGCAGCTGACTCTGTATCCCAAAGGCAATCGGTTGAGCTCAAAACTGGTTGGGTTTAGCGCCAGGCAAAACAGTAACGGGGATAATGTGTCACCTTGAAATATGCCTCTTCTTATAGAAATGTTACCGGTAGTGACCCTGCATCTTCCCTGGTCGCATATGTGCATTGTCGTTCTCCAGTTCTGCATGCTACGAGCAATAGTTGTGACCAAAGACGGGTGGAATCGATACATCGTCAAAGCATGTAGAATCCATTCATGCGACACACTATCAAACGCCTTTTTGAAGTCCAGGTATGCCATGACCAAATTTCGCCCTTTCGTATGGGCATCCTCCAGAATCATCTTATCCACCATCAGGTGCTCCTTGCAACCAAGACCAGCTGCTGCACAACCGCGCTGCTCCGTTGCAAGTATTTCATGTTGATTGATGTGCTGCCACATAATCTTCAATATGGCGGCGGTAAAGAGCTTGTACTGTATCGGAAGACACGTAATTGGTCTATAATCTTTGGGCATTGCCGAAGGTGGAGAAGGCTTCGAAAGGAGAGTAGTAGCGCCAGACGTCAGCCATCCCGGAATGTCACTGTGGCCATCTATCACCCTCTGGAAGGCTCTCCGAAGGTAAGAATGCAGGCTTGTCAGCCTCTTCCACCAGTACCCATGCAACTTGTCATGGCCCGGAGCCCTCCACAAGGCTAGTTTGCGCAGGCAGTCAGCCAGGATGTCCTGGGTGATAACTGCGCTACTCTGCACAGGGACGTGTTCTTCATAATATTCTGCTTGCCTTACATACCACTCACCAGCGGTGAACGGCGCAGGTGTAGACAAAAGATCACTCCAGAATTCGGTGGCTTCACCCGCCTCTGGAAATTGCGGCGTCTCCAATCGATTTGAAGCACCACTAACAGAGTGTGCAGGCTCCCGAAGCGTCCGGTAGAAAGCACGCTCATTCATTTGGAACATGTTGTTGGCTTTTTTGGCCTTTTCATTTTCTCGGTATCGACGCATCCTGGCTGCTAGCGCAAGAAGTCGATCTTTCTTTCCCTGTAGCTTCATTTCCAACTCGTCTGTGTTTCCGACTTCAACTTCATATCTCCTCCAGAAGTCACGATGTTTCTCCGATGGATATCGTAGCATGCTGGTGAGTCGGGAAACATCCGAGCGGAGTTGATCGATTTCCTTTGTCAATCGGATCTGCCACTGCGGCGGAAGGTCCTTGTCACTTCCGTTTTGCTTGGCATTGCCAGTCGGATGATTCTGACTGCCTTGGATAGTCGATATGCAAATGCAAGCACCAGCATACACGAGGCAATTGATCTCATGGAGCGACGCCTCACCATCAGGAAATAGCCGGCGGCACACAAGCTTGAGCTGAGAGTTGACCATGGCGGTTACACTGTATAATAATTGATTTTGTACATGCTTTTTTGTTGGATTAGGGAGGCATTGTCGCTGTGCCATGTCGGCCACGACCTCTGCACGATACCTCTTCTCCAACTCCTCCGTTACATCACTAATCTCCTTGGGCAGCAGCTCATCTTCCAGGTTGTACTGATCAGCATCAGTGTTGGTGGCGTTTTCTACAGTCGGTAGATTGGGTTCAACACCACACGCCACATCATCACTGTCATCACTGTCATCACTAGTACTACTAGGTAACTCACATGTACACGTACCGTGGGGTGAACTGCTTCCACATGCACAAGCGCACACAGCCTGGCCACGCGGTGTCATGTCAGCAGCAGCAGCAACTGTACGAGCTGTAGTACCAGTACTAGTAGTAGTAGTACTATTAGTAGAAGCACCGGCACCACCACTGCACCCCGCCAGGCCACGGTCACCTAGCGCTCCAGTCACCATGGCTTCCTCACATAGCGCCGCGATCCCGAGACGCCTCTGGACTGGTCTCCGTCCTTGCTGGTTCTTCTGCCGTGCACTGCTGACGAATGGCCTCGACATCGGCGGAGGAGAGTCGTCCGCTCTTCCGAATTTCTCGCAACTGGTTGGCCAAATTCACCTCGCTTACCTGTCTCTCCAGGCCCCTGCCACACCAAGCATCGTGCATCCGTCTCATGTACCCACGAGACTGGACACCTCCAGGCGTCGCAATTGCGTAGCACTCAGCCAACACTCTCAATTCTTCCTCGGACCAGCGCTTTCTCCGGGCCCCCTGGCCCCCATTTCCATCCATTATTGAAATAAGTATTACAATGAACAAAACGTTCAATTTTCTGAGCGGACGAGCCATTGAGCCACGCTTAATATTATTATTATTATTATTTCTTAAAAGAGGTCGGAGGCGGATAATACTTTAAAACGAAGGTAAGTTATGGGTCGCAAATATCCACGCAAACACACATCCAGTCATAATAAGGCACTTGTCATAAGTATCCGAACGTTTTCGGTCCCTTCTCATCAAGGATTATACAGGGAATGGCTCAAGCTGGAAAGACTAAAACTTTTATAGCGTAAAGATAATTAGATAACAACACTCGTGACAAGGTGGAAAACACACGAGTGTTGTTATCTAATTATCTTTACGCTATAAAAGTTTTAGTCTTTCCAGCTTGAGCCATTCCCTGTATAATCCTTGATGAGAAGGGACCGAAAACGTTCGGATACTTATGACTAGTGCCTTATTATGACTGGATGTGTGTTTGCGTGGATATTTGCGACCCATAACTTACCTTCGTTTTAAAAAATTATTATTATTATTATTTAAATAGGCGTCGAGGCGACAATAGTTTTAGAATTGCGATCAACAGAACGAGCTGAACCGACATTTCACAAAGGCTTTTATTGTTTTCAAAAAACGAGTGGATACGAAGGCAGTGAAGAACGTGGAAGAAAGAAAAAATGTGATATGGAAAAAAATGATGAACAAAAAATTTGTACTTCGAACTAGTTTTCGCACAACACTCCTCAGGAAGCTACGTTGTACTAATGAAAAACAATCCAGAAAGATACTAATAAAGAGAAATGGAGTGAGAAGAAACAACACCTATGAAAATGATAATCCTAGCACTAAGGTAATAACAGGAAAAACTGCGAAAGCAATTAACGAACTTGTAAGGACTACTAGTATACTGTGACACAAGATATGACACCATGGCCAACCAGAGCCAAACCGACAGAACAAGCTGCCACTAAAACAATTTCAAACGAATAATGCTGTCCTTCTGGACACACAGATCAGGCTTATGAATACGTTGACAAACAGCTTCTAACACACTCAACTGCAACTTATAACCATGACGAGCACGGCACAAAACAGAAAAAGAAGAATCAGAATACACCTTGCAACAATCAGGACGAGATGCAAGATGCTTATACACTGATGACTTCCTACTAGAAAACACACGCTCGCACCCACTCTTACTCACACAATCATTCTCGCTCTCACACTCACCGGAATCACTGGACTCACTGGCCGAATCCTCCTCAACGACGTCCTGCCTCGGAGCAATCAGGTCCCGTCTCCTCCCATCCCTCGTCTCACGTTCCTGTTGTGTATTACGTTGGCTCGGTACTTCCGTACTGAAATAGGTCATGGTGTAATTAGCAGTTGTTCTTCTGGGTCTCGTTGATATTGAGGTAGGTATTTTTGTCGTCTCTGCCGGTGATGCAGCAAGCGATGCTGATGCAAACGTGTCTGCATGCAACACACGTGGCGTCGCCGAAGCCACATCCACCTCCGCTGGTGGAGGGAGTGACTTGGTCATGGCCACGGGAGCCAATGGTGGACTTGCCGAGTGGGACGCTAGGTCCTGTGTTGGCGGAGGTAGTGGTTGTTTACGGGGTCTTCCCCGCGTGGGACGCTCCAGTTGTGCGCTACGTGGGATAATGTGTAAAGGAGTGTGTTGCTTGATGCGTTCGCTCAGGTGCTGAACAGTCCTACCAACATACCGGCTAGCACAATTCCGGCATTCAAAGTTGTAGATTACATGACTTAAATGATGGGTTGGTAGGACGTCCTTCAACACCGTGAACGAACGCATCGTTGTGTAGACGGGTATGAAGTGTACCGCATAGTAGGTTTGTTTGATGATCGCACGAACTTCACGACTCACATTGTCAGACTTCTTGCCCTTCCATGGTAAGCACAAAAAGACGGGACAACGAGCAGGCCCTATCAATTCATGTTTCGGCGTGGGGGCTGTAGACAACAGTTCTGCCAACATGTCGCCTGGGTATCCGTTTTTGGTGAAAACTGAACGGAGAAATTCGAGCTCACCACTGAGTTTACAAGGCGAACAGATCCGTTTGGCGCGATCCACGAGATTCTTTACTAAGTTGACTTTATAATTAGATGAACAGTACGAGTCATAGGAAATGTATTGTCCGGTGAATGTCGGTTTACGATACACCGATGTTACGCTACCAAATTCGGTTTTCTCAACAAGTACGTCGAGGAAGGATAACTTGCTTGACTGCTCGTGCTCACATGTGAAGCGGAGGGAAGGGTGAAGGTTGTTGAGAGCACCAAGAAAGACCTCGCTGTCTTCTATGGAATCAAAGTATGTGAAAGAGTCATCAATGAAACGGAAATAGAGACTCGGCCATAGAGACGCATCAATCTTGCACTCACAGTAACCGACAAAGACATTAGCTAACACGGGACCCAACGGAGAGCCCATGGCTACTCCATCTATCTGCTTATACATCACGTCATTGAACGAAAACTCGACGCCAGTTGTGACTAACAACATCAAACGTCGAAAAGCACATTCAGGTAGCCACGGAGTGTCAACTTCGTCAACACGGTACAACACATCCGCGCAAATATCAATTGTCTCCTCCAGCGGTACGTTTGTGAACAAACTCACTACATCGAACGAACACATATGTGAGTGAGTTGGAACAGGTCGGACCCGTAGCTTCTCTACGAAATCGAAACTATCTTTAACAGTGTGTTGGCAGTAGTGCTCCTCAACAACTTTCAACAACCTACACAACCACTTAGAGATTGAATACTGCGGCGAAGCTGTCATGGAGACGATTGGCCGGACAGGACATGTAGGCTTATGTATTTTTGGTAAACCATAAAGGCGAGGACGTAGTGATCCGACCGGCTTCATCAAGTCAAATTCATGTGTAGAGATACTCTTGTCGGCTTTTAGTTTCTTTAGGTAATTGATTAGCTCTGCCTCTACTTTCATGGTTCTGTCAAACTGTCCAACTGGGCCAATTGCTTGGAATTTAGATGTATCAGCAAGGATGACAATCATTTTGTCAACATAGTCAGCTTTGTTCATAATGACTGTAGCACGACCTTTGTCAGGTCTGGTTATGATGATGTCCTTATTCGCTCGCAATTCTTTACGGGCTTTGAGATGCTCGCGAGATAATGAGAAAGAACTTCGGTCTGGTAATTGTTCGGAATGCTCTTCAGCCTCTGCTCTAAGTTTAGCTGCGCACACCGACTGTTGAGCCTCGGAAATCGACGAAAAGCATAATAGTTTCCTGTAAAACAGTTCAAATTCTGTCATGACGATTTCTTTGTTATTACAAGAAGGCGGAATTCCGAAGTCTGTTCCGCGGGAAAGGAGTTCTTTTTGCACATCAGTCAATTCCAAGGCTGACATGTTGATGATGCTGTTTGGATTGAAGGTAACCTGGCCACATCTTTTCTTTCGTAGCCAGGTGAAAGTCTTGTCATACTTAGCGATCAGTCGAATGCGTTGTCTATCATCGTTTTCAGATAAGAGCAGCGAGAAGCGTAGGAAGTCATGGGCAGACAAAAACGAACGCGCACGGTCATATAAGTACTTAAACTGGACACGGGCATTGGACAAAGAGTCACGCGACCTGGCAATATCATCTTTGAGAAATACTCTCTCTATTGATAAGGAATGATAGGCCTTGGTCTTCTGAACGCGTTTCTGAACACCACAAGGACAGACACCAGTGTTCAGACACCGTGTCAGAAACGAAACGTTATACGCGACATTACGGCAGTAGAAACGTTTCCTCAGCACAGCATTCAGCAAATCTATCTGATTTTGTGTGTACCTCAATCTGAAATATGTAAATAGGCGTCGAGGCGACAATAGTTTTAGAATTGCGATCAACAGAACGAGCTGAACCGACATTTCACAAAGGCTTTTATTGTTTTCAAAAAACGAGTGGATACGAAGGCAGTGAAGAACGTGGAAGAAAGAAAAAATGTGATATGGAAAAAAATGATGAACAAAAAATTTGTACTTCGAACTAGTTTTCGCACAACACTCCTCAGGAAGCTACGTTGTACTAATGAAAAACAATCCAGAAAGATACTAATAAAGAGAAATGGAGTGAGAAGAAACAACACCTATGAAAATGATAATCCTAGCACTAAGGTAATAACAGGAAAAACTGCGAAAGCAATTAACGAACTTGTAAGGACTACTAGTATACTGTGACACAAGATATGACACCATGGCCAACCAGAGCCAAACCGACAGAACAAGCTGCCACTAAAACAATTTCAAACGAATAATGCTGTCCTTCTGGACACACAGATCAGGCTTATGAATACGTTGACAAACAGCTTCTAACACACTCAACTGCAACTTATAACCATGACGAGCACGGCACAAAACAGAAAAAGAAGAATCAGAATACACCTTGCAACAATCAGGACGAGATGCAAGATGCTTATACACTGATGACTTCCTACTAGAAAACACACGCTCGCACCCACTCTTACTCACACAATCATTCTCGCTCTCACACTCACCGGAATCACTGGACTCACTGGCCGAATCCTCCTCAACGACGTCCTGCCTCGGAGCAATCAGGTCCCGTCTCCTCCCATCCCTCGTCTCACGTTCCTGTTGTGTATTACGTTGGCTCGGTACTTCCGTACTGAAATAGGTCATGGTGTAATTAGCAGTTGTTCTTCTGGGTCTCGTTGATATTGAGGTAGGTATTTTTGTCGTCTCTGCCGGTGATGCAGCAAGCGATGCTGATGCAAACGTGTCTGCATGCAACACACGTGGCGTTGCCGAAGCCACATCCACCTCCGCTGGTGGAGGGAGTGACTTGGTCATGGCCACGGGAGCCAATGGTGGACTTGCCGAGTGGGACGCTAGGTCCTGTGTTGGCGGAGGTAGTGGTTGTTTACGGGGTCTTCCCCGCGTGGGACGCTCCAGTTGTGCGCTACGTGGGATAATGTGTAAAGGAGTGTGTTGCTTGATGCGTTCGCTCAGGTGCTGAACAGTCCTACCAACATACCGGCTAGCACAATTCCGGCATTCAAAGTTGTAGATTACATGACTTAAATGATGGGTTGGTAGGACGTCCTTCAACACCGTGAACGAACGCATCGTTGTGTAGACGGGTATGAAGTGTACCGCATAGTAGGTTTGTTTGATGATCGCACGAACTTCACGACTCACATTGTCAGACTTCTTGCCCTTCCATGGTAAGCACAAAAAGACGGGACAACGAGCAGGCCCTATCAATTCATGTTTCGGCGTGGGGGCTGTAGACAACAGTTCTGCCAACATGTCGCCTGGGTATCCGTTTTTGGTGAAAACTGAACGGAGAAATTCGAGCTCACCACTGAGTTTACAAGGCGAACAGATCCGTTTGGCGCGATCCACGAGATTCTTTACTAAGTTGACTTTATAATTAGATGAACAGTACGAGTCATAGGAAATGTATTGTCCGGTGAATGTCGGTTTACGATACACCGATGTTACGCTACCAAATTCGGTTTTCTCAACAAGTACGTCGAGGAAGGATAACTTGCTTGACTGCTCGTGCTCACATGTGAAGCGGAGGGAAGGGTGAAGGTTGTTGAGAGCACCAAGAAAGACCTCGCTGTCTTCTATGGAATCAAAGTATGTGAAAGAGTCATCAACGAAACGGAAATAGAGACTCGGCCATAGAGACGCATCAATCTTGCACTCACAGTAACCGACAAAGACATTAGCTAACACGGGACCCAACGGAGAGCCCATGGCTACTCCATCTATCTGCTTATACATCACGTCATTGAACGAAAACTCGACGCCAGTTGTGACTAACAACATCAAACGTCGAAAAGCACATTCAGGTAGCCACGGAGTGTCAACTTCGTCAACACGGTACAACACATCCACGCAAATATCAATTGTCTCCTCCAGCGGTACGTTTGTGAACAAACTCACTACATCGAACGAACACATATGTGAGTGAGTTGGAACAGGTCGGACCCGTAGCTTCTCTACGAAATCGAAACTATCTTTAACAGTGTGTTGGCAGTAGTGCTCCTCAACAACTTTCAACAACCTACACAACCACTTAGAGATTGAATACTGCGGCGAAGCTGTCATGGAGACGATTGGCCGGACAGGACATGTAGGCTTATGTATTTTTGGTAAACCATAAAGGCGAGGACGTAGTGATCCGACCGGCTTCATCAAGTCAAATTCATGTGTAGAGATACTCTTGTCGGCTTTTAGTTTCTTTAGGTAATTGATTAGCTCTGCCTCTACTTTCATGGTTCTGTCAAACTGTCCAACTGGGCCAATTGCTTGGAATTTAGATGTATCAGCAAGGATGACAATCATTTTGTCAACATAGTCAGCTTTGTTCATAATGACTGTAGCACGACCTTTGTCAGGTCTGGTTATGATGATGTCCTTATTCGCTCGCAATTCTTTACGGGCTTTGAGATGCTCGCGAGATAATGAGAAAGAACTTCGGTCCGGTCTGCATCACCGGCAGAGACGACAAAAATACCTACCTCAATATCAACGAGACCCAGAAGAACAACTGCTAATTACACCATGACCTATTTCAGTACGGAAGTACCGAGCCAACGTAATACACAACAGGAACGTGAGACGAGGGATGGGAGGAGACGGGACCTGATTGCTCAGGTCCCGTCACCGTGCATCTTGCAATAAAATTCAAAAACTGCGCTCAGGCCTTCAGGCACTTTTGCATCAACAGTCGCACAAAAAATTATTGGTGGCGCAAGGAGAAGCTTGTCGTTTGGAGTGACAAGTGATCACCGCTGCTTTTCCTTGTCAGAGTCAACACTACACTTTGTTCTGCGGCCTTGGGAGTAGTGTTGGAGTAGAAATTGCTGAGGAGACGTCGCGGAGTAGCGAGCTTTCCTGCGCAGGTATGACTTTGGCCGTATTTCAGCATGGTCGAGTGGAAAAATTCAAAAAAGTTTATTTCAAGAAAACCCCAAAAGGAAGATGGGGGACATGTCCTCAGCGCTAGAAGAGGTGTTCTACTATCTGCCGGTGTATAGTTCTGGCCAATTGAGGACGTAGCTGGCTGTTTGGCCAGCGCTTGTAAATTGGCTATTTTCAAGACGATCATTTGTGGCGTCAGGGGGTGATGGACCTCGTCTTCTGGGATGCTGGCGTGGCTAAGCGGTACTGCTCCAGGAACTCTTCTAAGGTGAGGCAATGTTGGCTTGATGGAGTTTTGTTCATAGCTTGTTCGTATACGCTGTGGCGTGACTCGTTTCTAGACCCATAAATAATGTGATATTTCGGCCATTTTTGAGGGGTATGCAAATTTCAAGGTTCCCTTCAGAAACTTTTTCAAGGGCTTTGCATAATCGATCCACACCCCAAAGGGAACCTACCTGCAAATTTTGAGCGAAATCGGAGAGATCCACTTGCACACATACTTTGGTATTCTCAGACATGCTCTCTTTTAAAAACTATCACCTAGCCGTTAGAAAATTAATGTTAGCAGTTTTTGATCGGATTTCTCACCTGCCATTTTCTTGGAACCCCTGGCACTGTGTTGCTGGAGAGGTTAGCAGCTTGTGATTGGATTACTCACCTGCCATTTTCTTGGAACCCCTGGCACTGTGTTGCTGCAGAATTGTAACTTCTCATTCTCACACTTTGCCCGTAATCTTGCGCCCATGTTTTGTAGTATAAATCTGACCATCTCCACCTGATATCATCCTATTCAATATCACCTTCTCTGATGAGCCTTATGAAGGCGAAACAGCTGTCAGGAGGAATTTCAGTATCTACCTGCAACCCTTCCTTGGTTGGTGTGTGTAATGGCTACCGAGGGTAGCAGTGAGTCGGCTGTGAGAGCGCATGGAGGAGAGGAAGAGTTCTTTACATTTTTTTGGCCGAATAGTACCGTTCACCATTTGAAATAATATAATTTTATTTATTTTGTATAATAAATGTAGTAGCCTTAGGATTTAGTGCAATTACATACCAGTTATAAAAACCTCGGGGGACCTAGGTTTTATACTGGTATGTAATTGCACTAAATCCTTCGGCTCTACATTACATTTTATTATACACATAAAAATTTTTTTACTTAGGGTGCGTTTGGTTGGTACGATCTAGAACAGGATCGAACAGCTGGTGCACATGGAGCGGCCTCATGCCAACCAAACGGTACTCCAGAAACAGAGCACATTTTTGTGGAAAAATGTGCCAAACTTGGTGCATTCTTCAAAATGTGTATGGGTCACCATGGTCACTGTGTACGGTACAACGAGTCCAACCAAAAAAGCGTATGCACGTGATCATTTGGGACCAAAATCGATGTTCCCGCCAGGTTTCACTGTGAAAAAGTGAAACTGCTCGGTCTGCTCTGGCCTGGATGCCGGAGCAAGCAGAACTTGTTCTGGCCGACCCAGAACAGGTGCAGTCCCAACCAAACGCGCTGTTCTGGTGAATCCTGTTCTAGTTCGTACCAACCAAACGCGCCCTTGAAAACAAACAAACAAAACATGTACCGTAAAGTCCGGAGCAAACGCCCACTTCGCTGCAAACGCCCACTTCGCTGCAAACGCCCACTTCGCTGCAAACGCCCACTTCGCTGCAAACGCCCACCCCAGCTCGATTGTACTATTTTCGCAATGCAGGGCACAGGTACGTCGTCCTGAGGACAAGAATGGTATACAGAATGTTCGATTTCGTACGAGTAGACATGAAAAGCCTACGAACTGCCTACGGCAAAGACTAAAGCAAAAGAACGTTCGCTATAGTATACATATGTAGCTCAAAATCAAATTCCCGCAGACAAAAATGCACTAACCTCGCCAAGAAGGGACCAACTGCATTCAATCCTTTCGCAGTCGTTCTTGGAAGCGATTGTTTTTTTCGCCATGCCAAGACGCCACAAGTTCGACGTGGAGTTCAAATGCAGTGCTGTAGAATGGCACCGCCTGCACGCCGAAAATGCTATCTCACGTTGCAAGAAGGCAAAATCTCTTCCAGATTGCATAGCCGAAAGAGCATTACAATCGTTCTCGTTTTCAGGTTGCCGACGGAATTCTACAAATTTGTCCCTGGACATTATAGGCTCTGTGCAGCTCCGACCTGCGGTAACTGCGAACTTCACAGACAAAGGCAAGGCAAAGGTTATTCATGGTGACTGAAGAGGAGCAAGAAAGTTATCCATGAACGTTTACAGATCGAAAGTAACTTGCTTTGACACCGCTCGAGTGGATTGTGACACTTTCAGTTGAGCCGTAGTCTACGCCCAAGTCTCTATCGAGCTATGAGCTTCCAAACTCTACCCTCTACTCGGCTCTAGTCTAGCTTTGTGCCATAGTTTACCGTAGCAGTGCAGTAGTCATTTTTCGCTACGGTGTGAAGTGAACTTTTAAGTCCGTCCCGTAACATACCCGTAGGGTCAGGCCAAAAGTTCAAGTCTCAGCGCGTACAGGCCAGCAGATCTTGCAAAAATGGGGTGGGCGTTTGCTCCGGACTTTACGGTACTACAGTACCAAGAGTTCAGTACTCTTGGTACATGTATTGCCAAGAGTAGATAAACATGTTTTTAATGACCATGCCGATCTAGAGAAATGGGCGACTGTACTGTCGGCATACATGTATCAGTGTCAGTCCGGGTCACAGTGAAGTTTTCCTGGGAACACTGCCTGATTCATCCTGCATTTAATATTTCACGTACAGGAAGACACATCGCGCTGAGGTGGACAGCCCTTTGGCCTTGGAATGTGTCTATTTGGTGTATGTACGTGTGAACACTGCACAGATTGCTAGTAGATTCCATTTCCACCACAAATCAACTCGTTAAAAGTTACTTAAAACTATCAGTTGACGAAAGGTAGGCAAGCAAATTTAACGACGCGGGCTATGCGTCGAAGATCACGAACCATTTGCGTTTGTACATGTAGCATAGGTGCTCACATGGAAAAAAGCATGAAAACAGAGATTAAGGCAAACGGAATTTATATGCACAACAATAGCGTGGCATGTGTTCACACTACAGCCCTGCTCAAAGCAATCCGATTGCGATATAGCGCTTAGCACTGGGATGCGAACAGGAGCAAGGTACAGAGTTGCCTTACACGATCGGATCTCAATGAGTAGCATGGCTCAAAATACAATTCTTGAAAACAGGCTTGGCCGAAAGCACGTTCGAAGGCACTGGAAACTGTACTGCCACGCTGGGCAAGGTGGCCTGCAACAGCACAAAGACGTCGAACCCTGTCAATCACATGCTCCAGTTGACTAGGCATATGGTGATGAGCAGGAGGACAGCGTGGGTGAAGCATGCATGCGGCACTGGCAACCCGGCTGCACTGCCTCCCAACAAATCGATTCCCGTTGAGTTTGTTGTACTCGTTGCGCTCACGGCTGTGGATGGAGGGGCGGTGGATGAGAGTGATGGAGCGACAGCTGTTGGACATGTCTTGTACGGCTTCTGACCACGATAGTTGCCACCCGGTCCGTAGTTACACACCACAATGTAACCTTTGGAGAATTTACTCTTGTCGAATGGGTAGCTTTTGGTGTTTGCGGCGTCGCACAGTTTCGCCCCGCAGCCCAGCTGCTGACTGGAGTTCCACACAATCTGGGTGTAATGACCGCAGACCTTGCCAGGTGCGCACGCCAGAGTGTCGTAGTCGTAGTAATGTTTCTCTTTATCCCATGACGTCACACTGACGACGGCAGGGTCAGAGGGCGTGTTCGTACTGATGAACAGGTTTTCACCCACATACCCGAAAGCTCCGTTGGCTTCCGATATTCTATCTTCATTGTGCTCGTAAATACACCTGTCAGCGTACGCCTGTGCCAAGTTGGCCAGTACAGTGTTCCACGTCATGGCTGGTAGTGGCGTACAGGGCGTAGGTGAGGCGATAGACCTGGCGTTGTTGTGCGCGCCCAGCATGGCGTCTTTCTGCGACTGCGTAAACACGGACTGCGCGCAATGCGGTAGAACGGCGCACACGGCCACCCACACAAGCACTGTACCACACAGCATGTTGAAGACGAAACAGGGCACTGGGTACTGGGGTCTGGAAACTTCACTGAACACAGACTGTCCTGCTGGGCTTGGTCTGGAGGCAAGCCAAGTCCCTCTAGCTCACGTCACGCAGACCAAGCAAGAGATTATTATAATATAAGCCTTCAGTGACCTGACACAGCATCAATGTGAACTGTTCAACGGTTTCTGGTCTGACCAGGACAGACTGTAGTAATTCAGTGGGATACCAGCAAGCCAGGTTTCAGAGTCACACGAATAGTCCCGGTGAATGCTTGCGTCTATGGGAAACCTCCTGTCGCCGTCGCCTGCGGGGCTGGGCTTAGTTCGCGATCACGGTGTATTGGAAAATGCTCTCTTCGTACCGAGAACTAACTTCAGCACCCTGGAAGGTCGTCGCTGAGAATTAGATGAGCACCGACTTCGCTGTGTCACTTCTTCCAAGAACAACCGAAGTGTACTTCAATTTCGACCAAAACGAAACAGAAATGACCAGTCGACTGGCGGTAGGTGGCTGACCGCTGTGTCTGCTAGCTACACACCCCTTAAATTCTTAATACTACATTGTAGCAGGGGAAATGAGTCGTGACATTCACATGTACGAGTTTAGTGTGTAGACTGTAGTCTGTAGTACTCGTATACAGTGAGTATCGTTTATAAAGTGACCGCGGTACCGGTACCGGATGTAATGATATACCGCGTACGAGTTGTACCGGCTATATTTGGAAAAAGCGATCCTGTCAGCTAAAATCACTATTATCGGCGGGTCCAGATTGCGCTCCAACTGCGTGGCCTGGAATTATGGAAGGGCTCCCGCACGCACGGCTGTTACGGGATCCCGTCCGAAGATCTTGCGACTCTCGTAGACTCTACCTAGTACCTGGGAACACAGCCTGATTCATCCTTCATTTCACGTAGTGCCGACACCGTACTGGAGCCCGGTTTAGCCGCCGCGGACGTGAAGTCCGCATCCGCGTATCGGAACGCGCGGTTCCAATCAGGGAGTAGTACAATACGGTATTGTACTACTCCCTGGTTCCAATAACGCATGTACCACTGCACTGCCGGTGTAGCCATAGTACACTGTACAGTGAGTTATCCCCCCCCCCAGAATTTGTCCCGGGGGGGGGCAATCTGCAGTACATTAACCCCCCGGGGAAGAGTACTACGTCGCACTTTTCCCCTGGGAAAATGGCTACTAGTACTAGTATGTACGTGGATGTCCCCCTCTAAATACATTGTACCGTAAAATCCCGCCAGAGCGCCCCGTCTCTCCTATATCCGCCAGTCCCTGACTTCTTGTCAGGGACGTGATTTCTCGTATCTCTGTCGCAGTCTATGATGCCGTACTGTACTGCAGACGCGTGCTCGACCCCGTTGGAAATGTACGCAACAGTGCCCACCGGTGCACCCTCTTGACCAGGGATCGCACAAACCCTGAGGCGGTGTTTACATGAGGCGTTTCAACCCGGGTTGAGTTCGACCCGGGTCAGCTTTCAACCCGCCATGTGCATAAAATGAATGGCGCGTTTACATGACGCATTGCGCTTGACCCGGGTTGAAATTTCGCCCCGGGTTGATTTCAACCCAGGTCAAGAAAATCGTACAAACGTACTTCTGTGCGTATCTCGCGCCAGGTTTGAACGGCACTGCAGATGCAAATTTCGCGCGAACGGATTCACGTGACCATACAGGACTGGAGAAGTGGACTTTTGGCGGCATATCAGTATTTGACCCAGGTCAACTGTCTTCATGTAAACGCTCACCTCTTTTGTCTATCGTACAGACTTTCAACCCGGGCTGAACTCGACCCGGGTTGAAATTTCTCATGTAAACACAGCCTGAGTTTTGACGGGTCTGTACGACTCGTGGCTCTTGACCTTTGGTCGGTGTACGAGATGCACGAACAGTTTTCGTAGGGTGAGTACTTTTTCATGTAGTACAGAATGCGGCGAGTAGACTCGCCCATCCGCCCCTCCCCACCTGAAGCGTCGAGGAGGTAGGGGCGCTCTGGCGGGATTTTACGGTATAATTACCGTAAAGTACCGCCAGAGCGCCCCGTCTCGCGAGAGCGCCCCACCTTGATTTTACGAGGCTCTTGTGCACAAGGTGAAATGCGTACGGACTACTTTAGTATGCAATTGCAATGGGTAGGACTAAAGCCTAAAGGGACAAGCCCAACTTTTTTTGCAGTTTTCTGTCATAAAAAAATAAACGTCACAGGCTGCTCTTCGCAGGTGTCCGCGTCGGAGCGGTCCGGGCGAGCGACCGCATCTCAGTGGGACACTTGTCCGTGGCCGTTGCACTGGAAATCTGTGGCACAGAACCTTGCCAGAGGCTACACACACCCGGGTACCTACACCGGGATAGACAAATCCTTGGTGTTGCTCCTTTCATTTTTATTTGTTCTTGCTGAGAAAGAAACGTTGCTGCTTGGAAAGCTTTCTGTTCACTCCAGCGACTTTCCTCTAGTAACATTGCTCACTGATAATGATCATAGCTCGTGATGCCAATGGTGAAGAGAAGTTGGGTTTCTTGCCATTTGCAACTTCCTGCCTCTGAAAATATAGCTTGAACAAATAAGAGCTCCAAGTATTTTAGTTTTAGATTTCGATGTGCCAGACCTATCGTTACGAGATGCAGAGATGAGGAGCAAGGGAGGCGTTGGATTAATGCCAATAATGGTATTTATGGCCCAGACAACGCCAGCGATTTTCACTTGTCAAGAGGACAGTCAAGTTGGAGCAGGCAGATGACAGATTATTTGAGCATTTATAGCGGAGTGGGTGGTTTGCTAAAGAGAATCGTCTCAGTACCTCATGGTTACTAGTATCTGACAAATGCCTCTTGTTGCTAGTCTGCATTAGAGCATAGCAGAATTGATCATGTCATAAGTAGTGTCAAGACTTGATGTCCTACGATTATACTCAGATCATGTTGTAACTTCACGGGAATATCCGTCCTGCCACTTTACGCTCTCCAAAAATTGCCTGCAGGAGTCACGTGCCTGTGCAAGGGACAATGCGTTTGCATTGCTTACGGATGCAAGCGGATGGAGTGTAGACCAGATGAGAAAAAGTGATCCGGATATTCAACTAGCTTGGACCGCCATTATAAATTTGCCTGATGCCTGGACTATCTGAACATTGCTCCAAACCAATCCACAGAAGCAATACCCACGCAGGAAGCCAAATGATAAACCCATTCATCAGCTATCGAACCTTTCATCAAAACATAATGCAGTGCATGCCTACTACTACTCAAACGAGATCAACGGATGCCACATGCCACACAGATACAACGTGGAGGCTCAGTATTTTCAAGAACCCAGTGCAGTCTAGACAACTAGAACAACGAGGCTTGCACCTAATGTCCCTCGATTTGCTTGCCGTATTTAGTTCCTTGCAATTCTCCCAGGGATATGTACCACAGTATGAGATATATGAGGGATTCCGGCAGCATGATTGATCAATCGGTGTGTGTGTGTGTGTGTGCGTGTGTGTGTGTGTGTGTGCGCGTGTGTGTGTGTGTTTATGGTAGTTTGAAGCAAGCCGTATCCGAGAACCGGTCACTGAGTCTGCAGTGTCGTCGTCGCGTGTATGTTGCCGTGGTGCTCTCTACCCTCCTGTACGGCGCGGAGACCTGGACACCGAAGGCTCCGGACCTACGACACCTCAACCCTTTCCACCATCAATGTGTCAGATCTATCGTTGGAGTGTCGCGACGGCAGCAATGGGAGACCCACGCAACGTCCTCAGCCCTTGCAAAGACCCTTGGAGTGCCTGAGGACATTGGTCACATCGCACGGGAATGGCGTTTGCGTTGGCTTGGACACGTGGCACGGATGGAAGATCACCGGTTGCCGAAGTGTGTTCTCTTCGGTGAACTGCCTGCCCCGCGCCCCGCGCGTGATCCACGCAAGAGGTGGAGGGACGTCGTTATGCATGACTTTGCGTCGGTTGAGCCACCTGTACCAACATGTGGATGGTACGATGCAGCCCAGAACCATCCGGAGTGGCGTGCCATTGCCCGTCGACCACCCAAGGCACCCTCTGCTGCTGGCTACGGTTGCGCCTGCGGCCGCATGTTCCGTCGAAGCGGCGACCTGAAACGCCATCAGTCATTCTGTCGTGGACTGGAGAAATAACAATGCGCTATCATTGCTACGCAATGGGCAAGGTCAAGGTGTGTTTATGGTGGTACAGGACATGCTATGTACGCCTCTTTGGCCGCTCACACATTATCCATTGCCGGCATTGGTTACACGTTATTATCAATGTGTTATGACCTTCGCTGGTCTGCACACCCACCCACTCTACTCTCTACTCTACTCTCTAAAGTTGAGACTTTCGTTTGCCATTTCATCCGGTAGTTTGACTCTCTGAGACTATCCCTGCTACATGTACATGTATAATATAATTTATACTTTACAATTATCCTTGTACGTGTCTATCTTCTTGACACCATGACTTTCTTTGAAGGTCTTGTAGCTATGAACTGTTATTTGCTGCAGGTCATGTGTGTGGTGTGGTGTGTGTATGTGTGTGTGTGCATCCGTGAATGTCCCACGCTTGGCCCGTGGGTAAATATACAGTCATGTATATGTTATGTGCCACACCAATTTCGCTATCTGTATAATATTATGCAGCACAGTGGCAGGCATAGAGAGAGAGAGACGTGTTAACGTCTCTGATGTGAATTCTTCACTACTACATAATCTACATTGTACTTGTATGATCGAGCGTATGAGTATGTGTGTGTGTACTTGTATGATCGAGCGTACAAGTGTGTGTGTGTGTGCATTTGCAGATTTGGTGCTTCTCTTGCGACGGGCGTATACATGGTGTGTGTGGGTGCATCCGTGAATGCCCCACGTGTGGGTAAATATACAGTCATGTACGTATTCTGTGCCATTCAATTTCACTAACTGTATATGCAGCACAGTGGCAGGCATAGAGAGAGAGAGAGAGAGAGAGAGGGAGAGAGAGAGAGAAAGAGAGAGAGAGAGAAAGAGAGATACGTTTTAATAATGTGTCTGAGGTGAATTCTTCACTACTACATGTACTTGTATGATCGAGCGTACGAATGTGTGTGTGTGTGTGTGTGTGTGTGTGTGAATGTCCCACGCATAGCCACGTGCGCGGTGCCACACAATTTCATTATGTGTAGAACAGCGGCTGGTAGAGAGATAGAGACAGACAGACAGACAGACACAGAGAGAAAGAGACAGAGACAAACAGACAAAGCACAGACTGAGGAGAAAACAGACAGAGACAGACAATCAGACACAGAAAGACCGAGACAGAAACAGAGGGACGCACATAATGAATGACAAAAGGAGAGACAGACACAAAGACTCAGAGAACCAGAGACAGAGGGTCCTTAGGGAGAGACAGAGAGAAAAAAAACTAAGAAAGGGAGAGGCAGATCGAGAAGGAAGAAGACACCGAGACTGAGAGAGGGACAAAGAAAGACAGAAGAAGAGAAGCAAACGGAGAAACAGCGACATAAGTACAGGGCCAAGAAGACAGACAAACGGAAAAAGACAGACAAACATAGAGAGACAAGCAGAGACAGACCAAGACAGGGAGACAGCTGGAGAGTTACACAGACAAACACAGATAGGCAGACAGAAAGGCCGAGACGAAGATTCAGAGAAACACATAGAGAGAGAGAGAGAGAGAGAGAGAGAGAGAGAGAGAGAGAGAGAGAGAGAGAGAGAGAGAGAGAGAGAGAGAGAGAGAGAGAGAGAGAGAGAGAGAGAGACAGAAACAGAGGGACGCACATAATGAATGACAAAAGGAGAGACAGACACAAAGACTCAGAGAACCAGAGACAGAGGGTCCTTAGGGAGAGACAGAGAGAAAAAAAAACTAAGAAAGGGAGAGGCAGATCGAGAAGGAAGAAGACACCGAGACTGAGAGAGGGACAAAGAAAGACAGAAGAAGAGAAGCAAACGGAGAAACAGCGACATAAGTACAGGGCCAAGAAGACAGACAAACGGAAAAAGACAGACAAACATAGAGAGACAAGCAGAAACAGACCAAGACAGGGAGACAGCTGGAGAGTTACACAGACAAACACAGATAGGCAGACAGAAAGGCCGAGACGAAGATTCAGAGAAACACATAGAGAGAGAGAGAGAGAGAGAGAGAGAGAGAGAGAGAGAGAGAGAGAGAGAGAGAGAGAGAGAGAGAGAGAGAGAGAGAGAGACAGAGACAGAGAGACAGAGAGAGACAGAGACAGAGAGAGGGAGAGAGAGAAGAAGAGAAGAGAAGAGAGAGAGAGAGAGACACGCGCACACACACAGAAACAGAGAGAGAAAACTGAGAAAGAGAGAGACAGAGAAAAGTGACCGAGTGAGGGGCAAAGAGAGACACACAGAGAAAGACTGAAGAAGAGAAGCAGACAGAGAAACAGAGACAGACAGATGGAGACAGAGAAACAGAAAGGAAGACAGACAGACAGATGGATGGACAGACAGACAGATAGGGACAGGCACACGGACAAAACGAGATAGGCAGACAGCTAGAGAATGACAAAGACAAGCATACAGAAAAACCAAAACACAAACAGAGACAGAGAGAGAGGGGCAGACAGATAGATAGATAAATAGAATAGAGAGACAGACAGACAGAGAAACATGTGGAGACACACAGATACGAGAGATTTCGTTCGTTGGATTTCTAATACTGAAGTAGTATAATACAAGTAGGTAGCAGCATAATGCACACAGATCTAGAGTGCTGAGAGTTGTCGAATGCGGCGAAAGCAGAGTGTAGTAGACACTACAGGAGTGAAGCAAAGCTGATTTGTTGTAATGCTGCCTGACTGCTTGCCTGTGCGGCCTGATGATTGCACTGGGCAATGAACCAGCCTTGTACCACTGGTGTACTGTGTGCAAAACGTATAGTGAGGTGAACTCATAAAACAGTGAGCCGAAAAAAATATGATTAAAAAGCCAATTCACAAACCAAGTAAAGACAGGAAGAGAAGGAAAGATATGTGCGCATATACCCTGCACCCGTGCACGCACACACACACACACACACACACACACACAGAAGGGAGTTGATAGGTGGAGAATTGCGAAAACAGGGGACCCAGTGTGCCCTCAAGGAGATAAAGAGATAGAGATAGATAGAGATATTTTTGGCACAGTATATTCGGCCCTGGTTTAAATATGGCTTTGGAATTTATTTTTCATTGCAATCAGGTTCGGCCTCATTTCTCTGTGCTGTGCTAATGAGTCCACAAAGAACGAAACAGTTCTGTCCCCAGATTGGATAGATAGATAGATATAGATGAAGATAGAGAGAGAGAGGGGGGGGGGGGGGGGGGGAGAGAGAGAGAGAGGGAAAGAGAGAGAGGGAAAGAGAGAGAGACATAGGCAGCTGTCTTGGTCATTATCATCCGATGTATTCCATGTGGCGTAGACCAGGTGTGCATTGAGAATCCTTTCACAAGGCATCGCAATAATCATAATTATGGAATTGGGCAGTAATGCGGTGCTAGTCTTGATACGTTTCACTCAGGTCATGTCTGATATCGTTGGCAGAAGAGAAAATCAGTGGGTGTACATCCACTGCACTTGCAAACTTGCGTGTCTCTCTTGCGACGGATGCACAGGTACTTGGTGTCTGTGTCAATTGGCTCATTCTGTGGGCGAGTGGTCACTGCCTGATTTCAATGTCGGAAAAGGTAAATAGCTCTAGAGTGCAGTATAGAGAAAAGTATGCCAAATACGCGGTCATTAGGAGAGACTATACCAGCAACTTCGACTCATATACTTCAATATCTAATTGGATCTGTATAGAAGACGCTGCTCAGTGGTATTGGAGTTGTGGTTGATCAACAGCGTATCTTTCAGGTACATGTGGCATCCATTGGTCTTGTGTGAGTGACACTAGGCATGTAACCGGACAACGTTGGTGAAAGGTTTCATTACCAAAGAACTTGATTGGTTTGCCATTTAGCTTCCTGTGTGGCGTCACATCGTTTCCGTGGACTGGTTTAGATTCTTGCCCACGTTTCCAGGAGTCCAGCCAATTAATAGCAGCCGAAGCTATTTCAATAGCCAGATTATGATTGTCTTCTTATCTGCTCTGCACTCCATCCGCTTGCATCAGTAAGCAATGCAAACGCGTTGTCCCTTGCACAGGCACGTGCCTTCTGCAGGCAATTCCGGGAGATCGTAAAGTGGCAGGACGAATTACCGTGAAGTTGCCACATGATCTGAGTACAATTGTAGCACATCAAGTCTTGACACTACTAGTTCTTGTGACATGATCAATTCTGCTATGCTCTAATGCAGACTAGCAATAAGAGGCATTTGTCAGATACTAGTAACCATGAGGTACTGAGATGATTCTCTTCGGCAAGCCACCCACTCTGCAAAAAAATGCGCCAAAATTAATAATCTGTCATCTGCCTGCTCCAACTTGACTGTCCTCCTGACAAGTGAAAACCGCTGGCGTTGTCCGGCCATAAACACCATTATTGGCATCAATCCAACGCATTAATCCAACGCCTTCGTTGCTCCTCATCTCTGCAGCTCGTACCAATAGGTCTGGCACGTCGAAAAACTAAAATACTCGGAGCTACAAGCTACATTTTCAGAGACAGGGAGTTGCAAATGGCAAGAAACCCAGCTTCCCTTCACCTTTGGCATCACGAGCAATGACCATTTATCAGCCAGCAATGTTTTACTAGAGCAAAGGCGCTGGCGGGAACAGAAACAGCAACGTTTCTTTCTCAGCAAAAACAAATAAAAAGGAAAGGAACAAAAAAGGATCAACACCAGAGATTCGTCCATACCCGGTACCCACCCCTGGAAAGGCTCTCCCACAGATTGCAGTACAAAAGCCACGGCCAAGTGTCCCACTAGTGCACTGAGGAGCGGTCGCTTGCCCGGACCGCTGGGACGCGGACACCTACGAAGAGCAGCCTGTGACGTTTATTTTTTATGACAGAAAATCCGCAAAAATAGTTGGGCTTGTCCTTTAGCCTTTCGCGTATGCAATATTTGGCCGAAAAACGTACCGTTGATCACGTATGCCTCTCCAAAAGTGGAAAGGAACTCCTCATGAAAAAAAAGCAAGAAGCAGTTACAGGTGGCAACCCTGTTTACGTGTCCCATGATCTCACTCGTACTGAACAATCTAAGCGAAATGACGTCTGGCCTACATTTCGGAAACTGCGACAGAATGGCATCCGATGTACTCTGCCTAGATGCGTGATCATGTTGAAGGGCAAAGCCATGACAGACGAAGAAATCGCCATGCATCTCTCAAAGACCACCTAGGGGTGCGAAAGTGGAACGGCAACTGCTGGCATGGACTCCAGTCAATCCGATACCCCAACAACGCACTGGCATTCTAAATTAAATATTTGTCACATAAAATATAAATAGCGGAGTCCTCCGGATCGATAGAGTGCTCAATGCGGAAGCAGAGCAGTAACACACGAGTCACAGGAAAACCACGCGTCTTGATTGTCGTAACTTAAAGTTTCGTGCCATATAGCAATCTTCAGACAACTGATTACGGTGATGCACAGCTAGTATGGTATTTATACAGCAGCATAGGAAGGAATCTGTGAAGGTTTGAGGTCTGGTGGGTGCAAAAAGTCCTGGATGGAAAATGTGCCAAACTCACATGGTCCGTGAGTGAGAAAAGAAATGAAATGTGATATGGCAGGAAGGCAAGCAAGGCTGTGTGAAAGGATGATAATGATAATGTGGCTTGCCTGTAATCACAATCATGCAGGTGCAAGATGCCACACACTTTGGTAAGCGCTTAAAATAAGTTGGAGGAGAGGAGATACTTGCTCTTCAATGCACCAACAAAACAGGTGCAAGATGGAAATTTCCACGCGCTGTGATGGCTATAGCTATATAGGTGCTTAGAATGGGCGAGGAACATGAAAAGAAATGACCACGATGACGCGACGTCAAGCGAGGCTATATGCAAGATTCCACACCCATAACTAGAAGGGCTGCAGACGTTTGCAAATGGCTGTCGCGCGTCATGTAGCTGCGATAGAAAGCAACCTGCGCACGGTCAACTACCTGGATATAACCATGTGCCTGGAATCCGGTACGTACAAGCCATACCGTAAGCCAAACGACACTCCGCTTTACGTAAGCGCAAAGTCCAACCACCCACCGCAGGTGTTGAAGAGCTTACCCGTTGGCATCAACAAGCGTCTGGCGATGATTTCCAGCTCAAAGGAAGTCTTTGAGGAAGCCGTGCCTGAGTACGCCGACGCGCTAGCTGCCAGTGGCCACCCCAGAGTGCTTGTGTACGACGATGTGAACACCCAGTCAAGTCGCAAGAGGAAACGCGGGCGAGACATCATCTGGTTCAATCCTCCGTATAGCGCCAATGTCAGGACAAACATCGGAGGCCAGTTTCTAGCACTAGTAAGCAAGCATTTCCCCAAGAACGCCAAACTGCGAAAGCTCTTCAACAGAAACACCTTGAAAGTCGGCTATAGCTGCATGCCTAATATGGAAACGCGGATCAAAGGCCACAACAAGAAAATGATGCAACCAAAGCACGAGAGAGTTCCCTGCAACTGCCGAGTCGCCGCATCTTGTCCACTGAAAGGTGAATGCAAGTCGACCAATGTGGTGTATGAGGCCGACGTAACGTCGGACAGTGCCCTGAAGACATACACTGGAATGTCGGCACCGGATTTCAAGTCCAGGTATGGAAATCACATGACGTCGCTGCGCCACGAGCGATATGAAGCAAGTACGGAGCTGGCAAAGTATGTCTGGAGCCTAAAACGCCAGAACAAGGCCTATGAGATTGGCTGGTCCATCAAGGAACGTGCACGGGCTTACACCAATGTCACCAAGCGTTGCAACCTATGTATCGCAGAGAAATATCACATCAGCATATCCGATCGCAGCACCTCCCTCAACAAGCGAACGGAGCTCGTATCAAAGTGCAGGCACTCTGCCAAGTTAGTTCCTGCTTGGTGGGTACGGAGTCACGTGACTTGCAGCTACATGACGCGCGACAGCCATTTGCAAACGTCTGCAGCCCTTCTAGTTATGGGTGTGGAATCTTGCATATAGCCTCGCTTGACGTCGCGTCATCGTGGTCATTTCTTTTCATGATCCTCGCCCATTCTAAGCACCTATAGCCATCACAGCGCGTGGAAATTTCCATCTTGCACCTGTTTTGTTGGTGCATTGAAGAGCAAGTATCTCCCCTCCTCCAACTTATTTTAAGCGCTTACCAAAGTGTGTGGCATCTTGCACCTGCATGATTGTGATTACAGGCAAGCCACATTATCATTATCATCCTTTCACACAGCCTTGCTTGCCTTCCTGCCATATCACATTTTCATTTCTTTTCTCACTCGCTAGTCCTACCCCTTGTTGTGTACAGTATGTATGTTTGTGCAGGTTTTTTTCCTTTTTTTCCTCTTTTTAGTACGGGTAAAATAAAACTCAGGGAATGTGAAAAATTACATTAATTTTCAAGTTAATAATACGGGCAACAGAATATAATAATGAGACTCGTAGAAAAATGTTTGTTCAGGTTATTAGGCTGCATTTCCACCACAAATCAAGCGGTTAAAAGTAGGAAGTTACTTAAAAAAAGGTTTTAAAAAATAGACGAAGCGGGCTATGTGTTGAAGATCACGAAACATTTGCGTTTTAATGTACTTTATAATATACTTGTGCACAATCAACAGTTATAGAAAACGGCATGTAATTTGTAAACAGAGATTAATTAAGGCAAACAGAGTTTATACCTACATGACAATTATTATTATTATTATTATTTTGAAACTCGGATGTTGAGCCATTTAATAAATGTAGAAGAGAAAAGGACATACAATGTATGGATACGAGTTAAGAGTAACTCTCCATCACTGTAACATGATACTTTATACAGTCAGAAAGTGCAATAACTAGGCACAAAACTGACAGAGTACTGAAACATTCGACGTCCTGACACCTAGCTTCAAGCGCTACGGAGATGTGTTGAAGCTAGGTGTCAGGACGTCGAATGTTTCAGTACTCTGTCAGTTTTGTGCCTAGTTATTGCACTTTCTGACTGTATAAAGTATCATGTTACAGTGATGGAGAGTTACTCTTAACTCGTATCCATATGTCCTTTTCTCTTCTACATTTATTATTATTTTATTTATTTTACTAGGGTGTTTCCCACAGACCTATGGTCTTCTTACGGGAGCCCCTAGAAAGGTTAAGCATGAACGAACAAATGGGTGATAATCTGTACAAGAGCGAACAGTGGAAGGCAGCATATTCCACCGATCAGAACCTATGTAGCCAAGACGAGAAAAACCAGCTTTAGTGTGGGCAGAAGGCAAGGCCAGAGAAAAAGAGATTTGGGATCTAGTGACGGCAGTAGTATGTGCACTGGAGGAGCGGGTATGGAAAATTTCTTTTAGGAGGGAGCTACATGTGCCGCTATGGACAGAGCGAAATACAAGAATAAAAAGCTTCAAATTGACTCGGACAGAAATGTGAGAGAGATTGTATAGGCTAAGAATATGAGAGGCACTGGTAAAGTTATCGAAACCAAAAACTATTCTTAGACACCTGTTAAATAGCCGGACATACTTATCGAAATAGTAAGAACTGAGGGTGTGGACGTATGCGCTACTTGCATACTCCAATGACGACTGAATAACACTAAGGTAAAAGCTACGCCGTGCGTGGAATGGCAAGAGATGTCTTGACATGCGGTAGGCGCCGAGTTTCCTGTTGACAGACCCAATCAAATCGTCAATTTGTGGCCCAAAAGTCAGGTGCTCGTCAATGACAATGCCAAGATAGCGTGCGGACTGCGCTCGAAGAACATGGACGCCGTCAATGACGACACTGGCGGAACCAGGCACTGCTGTTGTCTTTCTGTGAAGGAGGAGGAACTTCGTCTTTGCTGGGTTCAGCGTCATGCGCTTCTCTTCCAGGTAGACAGACAGCTTGGCCAGATCTCCGTTCAAAGCTCCGATGACTTCCTCAGCAGAGTCACCAGCTGCATACATATTAACATCATCCGCAAACTGCAGAACTAATTATAGACTGCTTGCCTCCCCTGGCCCCTTGGCCCGCGCTAGCCTTCTCCCAACACCTTACGCCACGGGACTTAGCGATAAATTCGTTGCCGAGCACCAGAGATGTGAATAGGCCTTGACGGATTATGCTAATATTTTCGTGAAATTATGCTTTTCGCATTGCTGAAAAAATTGCAAAATTATGCTATTTTTATGCTAAACGTTATACATATTCAAATAACCTACGTGGAGATAATAATTTTAATATAGCTATGAATAGGATGAAGGCCGCAGACATCACGCAACTACGTTACTTGTTTGACATGTATTACTGTGTATTTTATAACAAAAATATTATTGAAAACCCAGAATCGATTTTCTCGTTCCTATCATCAGTGGGAAAAAACGGAACTAAGGATACAACCAAAGAAACTGAAGTTAAGTACTGTAAATAGAAAGGTGTTAGAAATAACATCAAGATACAAGTGCAATAAAACCACTAGAGGAAACGCAAAAAAGGTAACAAGATTACATAACCAAAGGCGAGAAGGCACTGAACGAAGTGTCAACCTACGAATACAACTTCAGTGCAACAATGTGCTCTTTCTGCTTACACAAAACAGGCTTATGAATACGTATACAAACTGCCTCTAGGACTTTCAACTGTTGGACATAACGCGCACGACACAGTACTGAAAAATGAGAGTCATCATACACACCAAGACAGTCAGGACGAGATACAAGTGTAGATACACAGCCGACTTCTTACGATCAACACATTCATCCGCCTCATCTCGCTCCTTCCCACCCGACTCCTCCTCGTCCATCGTCCATCATTAACTTCAGTTTCTTTGGTTGTATCCTTAGTTCCGGTTTTCAATAATATTTTTGTTATAAAATACACAGTAATACATGTCAAACAAGTAACGTAGTTGCGTGATGTCTGCGGCCTTCATCCTATTCATAGCTATGTTATACATATTATGCCGCATTATGCTCACATATGCTGCTAATGTATATGATGGTTCTGTGCAAAATAACAGGGGAATTTTTTTGTAGAGGGCGCTGTACTGTACTCAACGCACCGTCCGACCTAGCTACGACCGTCACTGATTGTAGTGGACTGGACATGTTATTAAGGGAGTCTTAAACCTACGACTTCCTGGTGCATCAACTTGTACTTGTACTTGTAGAACATGTACAACTGTATAGAAGTTGATGCGAACAGGCGGATCATTCCAATTTATGCGATTCGTATGCAATTTGCCTCGAATTATGCGACTATTCGATTTTGGTAGGAATTATGCGAAAAATTATGCTAGCATAATCCGTCAAGGCCTAGATGTGAACTGGAGCAGGACGCAGAGTTATGTTACACAATCGGACCTCATTGAGGAGCATGGCTCAAAATACAATTCTTGAAAACAGGCTTGGCCGAAAGCACGTTCGAAGGCACTGGAAACTGTACTGCCACGCTGGGCAAGGTGGCCTGTAACAGCACAAAGACGTCGAACCCTGTCAATCACATGCTCTAGTTGACTAGGCATATGGTGATGAGCAGGAGGACAGCGTGGGCGAAGCATGCATGCGGCACTGGCAACCCGGCTGCACTGCCTTCCAACAATTCGATTCCTGATGGAGGGGCGGTTGAGTTTGTTGCACTCGTTGTGCTCACGGCTGTGTCGGTGGATGTCGCGCTAGATGCTGTCTTCAATGGAGGTGGAGGGGCGGTGGATGAGAGTGATGGAGCGACAGCTGTTGGACATGCCTTGTATGGCTTCTGACCACGATAGTTGCCTTCCGGTCCGTAGTTACACACCACAATGTAACCTTTGGAGTATTTACTCTTGTCGAATGGGTAGCTTTTGGTGTTTGCGGCGTCGCACAGTTTCGCCCCACAACCCAGCTGCCGACTGGAGTTCCACACAATCTGGGTGTAATGGCCGCAGACCTTGCCAGGTGTGCACGCCAGAGTGTCGTAGTCGTAGTACTGTTTCTCTTCATCCCATTTCGTCACGCTGAGGGCTGGGTCAGAGGGCGTGTACGTACTGATGAACAAGTTTTCACCCACATACCCGAAAGCTCCGTTGGCGTCCGATGTTCTATCTTCATTGTGCAAGTTAATACACCTGTCAGCGTACGCCTGTGCCACGTTGGCCAGTACAGTGTTCCACGTCATGGCTGGTAGCGGCGTACAGGGCGTAGGTGAGGCGATAGACCTGGCGTTGTTGTGCGCGTTCAGCATGGCGTCTTTCTGCGACTGCGTAAACACGGACTGCGCGCAATGCGGTAGAACGGCGCACACCGCCACTCACACAAGCACTGTACCGCACAGCATGTTGAAGACGAAACAGGGCACTGCACGGAGCCTGTGTACTGAAGTCTTGAAACGTCGCTGGATACAGACAGTGTTGCTGAGCTTGGTTTGCAGGCAAGCCCAGTCGGCACTCTACTTTAGCTCTACAGGAATGCTCACGATCCGTTCACGTCGCACACACACCAACAACTCACGACTGTCTTTCCTCCCGCCTGTGCTCCTTGTCTAAATGTCTTGCAAGGCGAGCTTCAGGACCGTGAAGGGTGCAACAACAATATAATTATTGTAAGTCTGCAGCGACCCGACACGGCATCAATGTGAACTGTTGAACAGCTTCGGGACTGACCAGGACAGACTGCAGTGATTAGGACACCAGCAATCCAGATTACAGAGTCACACGAATAGTCCTCGGACAGCCCAGCCGGCATTAGGCCGGACTGGTGGCAGGCAGGTAGCAGTGGTTTCAGTGTAGCGTAGTGTAGTTGTAGCTTGGTAGCCAGGTTGCGACAAGGAGCAATCTGTCGCCATGGGCGAGCTCTCAAGCGCGGAGCAGGTAGAGGTACTCAGTAGTATTCCCGGGATCCGTCACAACGTGATCAGTATGGTAGAAAATTTGGCTGCGTTCGTTAGTGAGTCGAGGGACAATGAAGCCCGCCTCCGGCGGAGACTAGACGATCTCTCAAACCTTGTCATCGAGCTAAGGCAAGAGGTAACATCATTGAAGGAGTCCGCTAAGGGTTGGTTCACATAAGCAAAATCGGCGCCGCAAGACATCGGCGGTGAGGCAGCTCCCGATCCGTTGCGCCTATGGTTCGAGTACCAAATCTACTACAAAGTAGTACAGAATGTGCCAAAATGCTACGACAGGTTTGCCAATTGAAGCTTGAATTCTTTGTTTCTTCAGTAGTTCAAGGTCTTTCGGTGATGGCCACTCGGTGCTACCTTTTACTGGAGATCATGAAACTACTTCTACGCATTTTATTGCAGTCTAGTAAGCGATTATGTCGAAATTATGCTTGCAAACGTTGATGAAGTCACAAGAACTTGCCAATGTATCCATTATAATTTTATATTTGTTTCAATTGTATTTGTCTCATAAGTTGCACAATGGTCAAGCAGATCGGAGAAGGACGGGCTGGTATCCTGACTTATTTGCCGCCTTGAAGCGACTACAAGAATGGCGAACGGACCTCCTCTCTAGCTTCAATTTAGGAAAATTTAGGACAAGTATTGGTTTGATATTTTGACAAAGTCTGGCTCCCGGCAGCCGGCGATCACCGGCGCGAACGGTTCACAAACCACTTTTAGTCAAAATCGTACGGGATCGGCGCCGGGGCAGATCGCAAGAGTTGGGCACTGTCCAACTTTGCCGGCGGTGCCTTGCGATATTTTACCGTATGATTTTGTTACGACTGCACTGGTTCACACAATCGCAATGTGCCGGGAGAGGTTGCAAGAAGCCCACCGCCGGTGACTCCCGGCGCTTACCGGCGATATGTGAACCAACACTGACGGCAAAGGCCAACAACGGCAAGAAAACGACCAAGCAGTCCTTTCCCAAACGACCAATCCCGATATAACAGATTTCGAGGGGTTTTTTGCCGGGAAACGTTCTCAAGCTTGAGAAATTTCGAATTTGTCTAGTTTTGGGGTATGTATGATGAAACAGGGTTATCGGCCTGGTCGAGCAGTGAAGGCTTCTTCCACATCCCTTGAATTATTTCATATGAAAGGTAATCAGTTTGGCAATGCCCTGCCGCCAGGAGAATGCAAACAACGCGATAGAATGCGTCCCGGGTGGTAGGGATGATTTTTCTAAGTGCTATAAAATAGCCGACATCGATGCGAAAGTCGGCCTCAAAGTCGACATGGACGTCTTGAACAGGTGAGATCAATCAAAATATCAATGGAGAACACCCTTAAGAATAGATGTATAGTGTTTGTAAGCTTCCAACCCTTGTGTGCTCAAGTGAAAATTGAACATATTTGGACGTGAATATATCACCAGACAAAACCTGATACTGCAGTACATTAATCATTCAATGGGTATACAGTATACAACCACCATACAAACACGAGCAGGAGAATGAATGGATAGGAGAAGAGTTGGTTACCCATTGCTGTTCAACAAAGAGAAGCACATACTAAAAGTTGAATTGGATGAAAAGTATTTACAATTCACAATTACATGTACATGTATCACTTTCTGTGATGTAACACTTGCGGCGAGGAAATGCCTGTCGCGCAGACGCGCACTGTCGCAAGCAGTTGTAGGGCCACTGTCCCAGAAGTTGGCAAAAGCATAACTCCTGCCAAGCGCGTTGTACACGAATGGAGTGCAGTTCACTAGGCTGGGTGCACGTGAGGGTACTACGCCCTGCACTTAGATGTCGCAGAAGCAAAACAGATTGTGAATCATCTGTCGCGGTTGCAGCTCATCGCAGGTGTTGCATGTTGCGCATCGTGGAAAGCAGTTCATGTATTGGGAATTGAGCTTCAGTAATAACAGAAAGAGGATCCCAGAGGATGACCGACACCGCTGACACTCTTCTGTGCAAAGTTTTGATGACGATGCTTGATTGAGACGTTAAAGGGGAAGTATACCCTAAAATCAAATTTTCACCAGTTGTAGTCTTCGGGGTGCTGAGTCGAATGGTCTTGGTCCGAGGAAGCTGCGCTCCCTTCCTACTTGAATCCCAATCGAACTCGCGCACTTCCACCGAAACTGGGTGACTGCGCCCTACTAGATGGGGATTTGTATGCAAAATGTCACTAAAAGCGCCATTTCGTTCTTATAAAAGCACGGATGACCGCGATTGGCCCATATGTTGTAGTCTTTTGGACGCTGAGTCGACTGGTTTTGGTTCGAAAAGGCTGCGATGCAGCGTTCCTCCTTTATTCCCAATCGAATCATGGTTGAACAAGCGGTCACGTGCTCCTGCGTACACCAGTCAGCTGGTCACCGTGCCTGCAGGGTACAACTAACTAGCCTGTTTGACCTTTTTTGGGTGCAGTCCTGTCACTCGAGTTGAACTCGAGTTGAACCTTGGTGTGAAAGTTGTCGCCTGCTGGCGCGGTGACCAGGTGATTTGGGCACCCAGGAGCACGTGACCGCTTGTTCAACCATGTTCGATTGGGAATAAAGGAGGAACGCTGCATCGCAGCCTTTTCGGACCAAAACCAGTCGACTCAGCGTCCAAAAGACTACAACATATGGGCCAATCGTGGTCATCCGTGCTTTTATAAGAACGAAATGGCGCTTTTAGTGACATTTTGCATACAAATCCCCATCTAGTAGGGCGCAGTCACCCAGTTTCGGTGGAAGTGCGCGAGTTCGATTGGGATTCAAGTAGGAAGGGAGCGTAGCAGCTTCCTCGGACCAAGACCATTCGACTCAGCACCCAGAAGACTACAACTGGTGAAAATTTGATTTTAGGGTATACTTCCCCTTTAACCTGCAATGGAAAACAAACAGCAGATGATACTGATTATATATATTAAGTATGGATTATACCATGAGTATGAGGGGTATACCGCGATTACTTTCGAGAGTGCGTTAGGACGAGGGACAATTGGGGGACTCGGTATACACAGAGTACGAATGGTATAATCCATTTGCATGGTACTTTCCTAAATACAGAGTGTGACCAACACGAAAGCCGCTTAGCTCACATTCGACGGGGCGCAACGGGACGCGACGTAAGGATTGACGGGAACCAACGGAACGGTTATGACGGCGACAGACAGCGTCCAATGTGAACACCAGGAACGGGAACGCAACCGTTCTACCCTACAGATTGGGAAGCAAGGGGAAGAGTTGGTCAGTTCAACTTTTCAGACCGTAGACGAGGACGCAAGCGTACAAAACAACTGCATTCTAGTGTGAACAGGGGATGTGTCGTGCGCTGACCCCTCCCGATGCGCACAACAGCACACTTAGGTTTTTTAAACATTTCGAACACGGTCAACACTACGCTTTCCATGATAACTCGCCGAATGGCTAGCACAACTGATTCAAATTTTAGGAAGATAAGATTTCGTGTCACTTCTTGAAAATCGCAATAGCTGCTGCATGTCGTGTCAAAACTACATGTTATGTCTTACGAATCGTACAAGATTTTACACCTCACCCCGGCCGTCCCAACAGGCCCTTACGTTCCATACCGTCAGCGTTACGTCGAATGCGAACTAGGCTTAAAGTTTCCTTATTCTCGAAGTGACCCATGTGAACCGAGCGGGGTATATCGCTGAATATATCCCGCTTAGAACGGCCGCTGATGAATCCATAGGCGTGCATACAATGCATACATGTCATGTTGAATATGCCGCCAGCATCAAGGCGGTGGGAACTACAACTGCATGCATACAGTGCAGCAGCCCTAGGCAACATCTCACTAAATGTAGAAGATATGGTGGGCAAATGATTACGGTCATAGAACAGATGTCATTTTATGGTGCATGCCATTACAAGAACCAGCATTTTTATGGAACGGATGGTACTAATACGGCGAAATGTCTATGGATTCAAGATAACTCACAACAGACTTAGGCAAGAACATGGTAAAACTGAGCAATGGACTGGCACATTCAAGACTGAATCATACTTCATTTCATGAACGCAATGCGCACAGGCGAAGTTCGCGCGATGGACCAATCAAGTAACTCAACTCAAGATCAAGTCAACTTTCTCACCGCAAACGGCCGTTGTGACGTGTTTCCCTTGCGCAAAGCGAAGTGTGAATGAGGCTTTACTCTACAGATCCAAAACTGTAAACCAGTGAAGACTACAGCTTAGAAGACGGTATTATAATGTTGTGCATTGTAGATCTACTTGCCAAATGTGTGTGATCCTCTATGTCACATACATGTACATAGGGCCAAGCAAGCACAGCAAGTTCTGAATTTTAGGTATTTGGAGGTCGTGAACAGATCAGATTTGTCTTGTAAGTGATAGGTATTGCTTACCTCTATATGCTGCCGCCTTCGTGCTGGCCGAAAACGCTGCGTGCTCTGGCGATAATCCGGCTTGAAATTAGGTGCATAAAAATGCCAATTTCAGCTTCGTTCACAACATTTTCGATATACGTCTCATCTACGAAACTTCACTAAAAATATATCTGCCGAAAGAGCGTCCCGTAAAGAATACATGGTGTGAAATAAAACGAGGTGGTGCAAAGTAAAACTACGTAGGCCATGTAAAACGGCTTCCATCTCTCAGAACCAATTTAGGACAGTTCTCAAATTTGAGAACATTTTTTCGCTTTCGCGGCAAAAATCAGTCAAGAATCTGTTATATCGGGATTAGTGGGAGAGGTCTTTTTTTGCGCGTCTGGGGAAGGACTGAAGGAGAGTTCAAAAGCTCATGTACGGGATGACCGCGCATCCGTGACCCCCTGTACACGTACAGACCAACTTTCTGTGAGCTCGGTTCACGAACCGACCCCACAGTCCGACAGTCCAAAGCCCCTTGCTCGAGCACGTGTACCAGAGGTGCATCGTGATGAAAGATCGGCAAATTCAAACCTGCTGCCCAGCTTTGAAGACGACAACGAGGACAGTGGACTTTGGGAGCTAGTTTGCAGCACAAAGCCCACGGGAAAGCGGAAAGTACTGTTTGTGGGAACTTACCGAGTGACACGACTACGGAGAAACTCAGTCAGTTCGTCACCAACCGAGCAAGCTCAGCCGAAACTCAAGTCAAAATCTACGAGTGCAAGATCTTCCGGAAGGAAGCCAGATCCTCCGCACGACTCGTACTCAACTCGAAAACGGCTGCGCTGGTCAACTCCAAGGGATTCTGGCCGCGACCTGTATACTCACGCCAGTGGAATTTTGAGAAGTACCAGCACCTGTCCGACAAGCAATCTCCAGACGATCAACACATGAGCGCGTCCGACCAGGAGCCAGTGATAGACATGGATGTCCCGTCTCAGATTCCCCCTCCGCCACCGCTACACCCTCTTCCAGGAAGCAACTAAGCCACAAACAAATATGTCAAGTCTATCGATCTTTCTGACCAATGCATTCGGTCTCCAGTCCAAGTTCGGTGAGCTACAACATGCCCTCCGTCAGCAGACTGTAGACATTGCCATAGTAACTGAGACAAAACTCACTGCCGAGAAAATGTCTCCAGCTGAAACACTAATACCCGGATACTGCCCCGCAGTACGCAAGGACCGCACTGCACATGGAGGCGGTGTTGCTGTATGGCTAAAAGCAGGTCTGTGCTTTCGTCACCTTGACACCGTGCCATGTCATGACTTTGAAGTCATCTGGCTTCTTATTGAAACGTGTGATCATCATAAAATTGTATTCTGTGCCCTCTACCGGTCTGGGAGCTCCAGTGAGTCAGATATCAGTCTTATTGAGTATCTTGAGGAGACCTTGCTCGCTGTCCGGCACCTCGGTGACTATGTTCTGATCACGGGTGACTTCAATGTCCACAACACCGCTTGGCTGGGCAGCACCAAGACCACTGTTGCTGGGGAAGCCTTAGAGGACTTGTGCGCCTCGCACTACCTCACCCAACATGTCTCCGAACCAACCCGCAAGAACAACACACTGGACTTAGTTATATCTGACCTCCCAGGTGCAGCATCTGTCACCACTGGTCCGCCGCTTGGACGCTCAGACCATGTCACTATCTTAACAGAGTTCAAGACCGTACGTCCCCGCAAGGAGCAACCGGCCCTAAGAATTGTCTGGCAGTATGCTAGAGCAGACTGGGGAAGGATGCGCGCACATCTTAGCCGCATTAACTGGCCAACTGTCCTATCAAATGACCCTGACGCTGCTTGTGAAGCCCTCACAGGAATTGTGCTCCGATGCCATGTCTCAGTTTATTCCCTCCAAGACCATTAAAGTAATGGCCACTGACCCGGTCTGGTGGACACCTGCCTGCCAACAAGCGGTGCACCTAAAGCAACAAGCCTGGAGAGTTTGGAGGCAAGACCCCGATAGCTTGCAACAGAAAGAAACCTTCCTGGCATCCGTTACACATTGTGTGCATGTTCTGCAACATGCCCAACAGCAATGCAAAGAGCGAGCTTCTAGAAAGCTGTCATCTGGCTCCTTGCAAGACAAGCAATGGTGGACAGCTATTAAGCGAGCTGCTGGTGTTAGCCGCCAAAGCGATATACCTGTCCTGGTCGACAGATCTTGACACGAGCACACCACTGCTAGGGAGAAAGCCGAGTGCTTTGCCCAATACTTTGCCATGAAGTGCAGCCTCGGCTCCAACGATTTCTCTGCCTCTGATCAGCTCCCTGCTATGCAACTTGATGCCACGGCACCTCAGATCACAGCCATCCACATTCGTCCAGCCAATGTCCGTCGTCAACTAGCGGCGCTAAATCCGCACAAGGCCACTGGCCCCGATGGCATATCAGCTAGAGTCCTCAAGGAATGCCACAGGGAGCTGGCAGAGCCTGCTGCTCGCTTGTTCTCTTGCTGCTTCAGAGCAGGGGCCCAGCCAGCTTCCTGGAAACTAGCCCATGTGTCCCCCATACAGAAGAAGTCCTCCAAGTCAATTGTTTCAAATTATCGACCTGTGTCTCTCCTCAGCATCCTGTCGAAAGTAATGGAGAGTATAGCCAACTCCCAGCTTGTCAACTTCTTGGAACGCCACCGTCTGCTGAATACTCGTCAATACGGTTTTCGTCGTGGCACCGGAGCTGCAGACCTCCTGACTGTCCTACAGTATGAGTGGGCCAATGCCATGGCAGAAGGTGGAGCTATGCAAGCAGTTGCCGTGGACATAGCGGGGGCTTTTGACAAAGTGTCTCATGCTGGCGTACATTACAAGGCCCGCCAGCTGGGGATAGGGGGTTCACTGCTCGCATGGCTTACCCACTACCTGCAATGTCGCACCATTAAAGCTGTTGTTCATGGCCAGAGCTCATCGGTGCACCCTGTCCAGTCTGGCGTCCCACAAGGTAGTATCCTTGGACCTACATTGTTCCTCGTGTACGTAAACGACATTTCAAGCTGCTTGTCGCATGGCACAAACCTGAACACTTTTGCTGATGATACAACTTTGTACTCCCTCCTTGACCAAGCCTCGAATGCCTCACTACAACGCAGCCTAGATGAGCTTCATGCCTGGGGCAAGAGATGGAAGATTGCGTTTGAGCCATCAAAATCGCAAACTATCACTCTGTCGCACCAGCGGAAGGATACAGTGCCTCCCCAGCTGTCATTTGGCGGAACTCCTCTCCCACCAGATGAATCTGCGAAGGTGCTTGGAGTGACGTTTGATTCTAAACTGAGCTACAGACTCCACCTTTGGCAAGTGGCATCACGTGCTAAGCAGCGGCTGGGCCTCCTGCGGAAGGCAGCACCCCTCCTCAGCCACGCGGGCAGGGTGACTGTTTACAAAGGATTCGTCCGGCCAATGCTGGAATATGCCCCCCTTGCGTGGATGGGATCAGCCCCCTCACACCTGGCCATGCTGGATGCTGTCCAGCTCCGCGCCCTAAATGTCATTGGCCGTTGGTACGATTCTTCCCAGCCTCCTTGTTCGGCGAAAGGTCTCTGCTCTCTGCCTACTGTACAAACTGATGTGTGGCCATGGTCTGCCTCAAGTTGCAGCCATGTGTCCCCCGCCGGCTATACCACCACGTCATCGCCGTACTCGAGCAGCCCAAGCACAGCACCATCCCCACCAGCTTGAGCTGAATCTCTCGCCACGAGCTCCTGATTACCTTCTGCGCTCTTTCCCATACTGCATCGTGCCAGTGTGGAATAGACTGCCACAGGCAATTCTGGACAAGCAGCCAGCCCGGAAACACCTGCAGAGATTCAAGATTGCTGCATACCGTGACCTGCAACAGAGTGACTGGTGCTCTGCTCATGACTGGTGCTAGCCATGCACATCTATCACACTGGCCTGCCATCAGTGGACGCAAATCATTATGTTGACCCTCTTCTCAAAGTAGCATTATAGTCATAGCGACGATATGCCGCTGAACTCTTTCTCTCTCTATACTTATATCTCTCCACCTCTTTCACTCTCTTTCCCTCACTTACCCATCTCTCTCTTCTTTCTTGTGCACTCTTTCTCTCTCTATACTTATATCTCTCCACCTCTTTCACTCTCTTTCCCTCACTTACCCATCTCTCTCTTCTTTCTTGTGCACTCTCTCTCTCCCTCTCTCTGTCTCTCCCTCTGTCTCTCTCTCTCTCTCTCTCTCTCTCTCTCTCCCTCCCTCTCTCTCTCTCTCTTTCTCTGTCTCTCTTTCTCTGTCTCTCTTTCTCTGTCTCTCTCTCTCTGTCTCTCTCTGTCTCTCTCTGTCTCTCTCTGTCTCTCTCTCTCTCTCTCTCTCTCTCTCTCTCTCTCTCTCTCTCTCTCTCTCTCTCTCTCTCTCTCTCTCTCTCTCTCTCTCTCTCTCTCTCTCTCTCTCTCTTCTTCTCTATCTCTCTCTCTCTCTCTCTCTCTCTCTCTCTCTCTCTCTCTCTCTCTCTCTCTCTCCCTCCCTCTCCCTCTCCCTCTCCCTCTCCCTCTCCCTCTCCCTCTCCCTCCCCTCTCCCTCTCCCTCTCCCTCTCCCTCTCCCTCTCCCTCTCCCTCTCCCTCTCCCTCTCCCTCTCTCTCTCTCTCTCTCTCTCTCTCTCTCTCTCTCTCTCTCTCTCTCTCTCTCTCTCTCTCTCTCTCTCTCTCTCTCTCTCTCTCTCTCTCTTTCTCTCTCTCTCTCTCTCTCTCTCTCTCTCTCTCTCTCTCTCTCCGCCATTCCTCTCGCCCCCCCCCCTCTCCCATGGTGCTTGCTGTGTACGCCGATCCCGAGACCCTTGGTCGGGGGAGTCCACTGCATCTCACCAGCGCAGCTCATGTAGCGCCTACACACCCATTGTTGTTTTTTTTGTTTCGTCTTCGTTTTGTCTCCCCCTTCTTCCGTAGGTATGTGCAATGTGATGAAAAAAAAAAAATAAAATAAAAGGCCCGTTGAAGGCTTGCGTATGTAGGAAACCTCCTGTCGCCGTCAACTGCGGGGCTGGGTTTAGTTCGCGATCACGGTAGATTGGAAAATGCTCTCCTACCGAGAAATCGGCAACCTGGAAGGTCGTCGCTGAGAATTAGATGAACACCGACTTCGCCGTGTCCCTTCTTCCAAGAACAAAGAAAGTAAACTAGTTGGCAGGTGGTGAATCTGGGAGACGAAGTAGCATTGAAACTGCAGAATTCCGATGTGGAGTGTCTCTATCGTACCATAAAGTGACGTTGATCCGTCCCCGCTCTTCCCGCCCCCTGTCGAATTTTCTGCCGCGCGCGAAGGCCTAGCTAGCTGCTCTTCGTCTACTTTAAGTACTTTTGTAGGTGTCCACGTCCAGGCCAGCGCACGCGTCTCAGTGACACTTGGCCGTGGCCTTTGTACTGGAATCTGTGGGAGAGCCTTGCCAGCCGGCTATATACCGGACCCTGGCACAGTCTGCACCGGGTATGGGCCGGGCTTGATGTTGCTCCTTTTTTGTTTTGTTTTTGAAATTTTGTTTTTGCTGGGAAAGAAACGTTAGTTGATGGAAAGCTTTCTGTTCCCGCCAGCGGCTTTGCTCTAGTGAAACATTGCTGGCTGACGAGAGAGCTTGGAAGCTCAGGGCCCTACGCTATGCTTTTTTGCCTTGATGACCTAGACAAAAAAAAGCATATGATGGTATAAATTCTTTAAAAAAATCCTATTTTAAGACATAACCTGGGATTCGAACCCGCGCTATCGCGCGCCCTGCATGCATCCCCCCGATACACTTCGCATACATACTAATTCTTCCAAGTTGTTTCACATTGTGATCTTGCATTTGAAAGCCCTATTTGAATAATGCATTGTGGCCAGCCGCGCTAGCCGTCTTTGATGGCACGGTACGGTAGGGGATAGGTACGGGACAGGTACGATCGAGGGTAATACGACACCGTCTCCCATACCGTACCGTACCATTAAACACAGCTGGCCACATACAGCTGCCCGCAATATTTAAATAGGGCTTTCAAACGCAAGTTAATAACGTGAAGCAACTTGGAAGAATGGGTATGAATGCGAAGTGTATGGGGGAATGCATGTAGCTACGTAGGGCGATAGTGCGGGTTCGAATCCCAGGATTTGCCTGAAAAAATTAGGAAAAATTGAAAAATTTATAACATCCTATGCTTTTTTGCCGTCAGATACGGATAGCGCCCGGCGTTACACAAACAAACAAACAAACACACAAATACCAAACGAGAGAGCTTGGAAGCTCAGGGCCCTACGCTATGCTTTTTTGCTTGCTCATCATGCATGTAACGTGTCAAAGCTGTGATGGCCCTGGCTAGCGTTCTGGAGTCGAAGGGATGTCTGTCCTGACGTTTCCTGTGACCGGTAGGCATATGCGGATAATTCCGGCAGAAAAATTGGCAGAATTCGGTACTTTTTCTGGTAAGTTTCATGCATGTTTGGTATGTGGATAAAGAAATGGAGCAGAATTCGAGGAATTGCCCGCCATAAGGTTTGTATGGTTCTGCCAATTTCACTGCTTTTCGAGCAGAATCTGCCACCTTTTCGCGCATTATCCGCACACCCCTATGTGACCGGCGCTGACTCTGCCGATCACGGACGTTCTGGAGTCGACGGGATCTCTCTTCCGACGTTTCCTGTGACCGGCGCTGACTCGCCCGTTCAGGATTATTTTGGAGATGACGGGATCTCTCTTCGAAAGTTTGTTTTTGCCGACGCATCCTGTCTTTTATTCGGCAACTAACGTCCATTCTAATAGCATTTCCTCGTCTCCCTACTTCGTATTTCTTTCCAGAAAATCTCTCTGTACAGCAGGGAGTCGTTTACATAATACGAATCCCTGCTATACAATCTATAAACGTTATAATTATTATGCTATCGGCCTACATGTGATTCCCGGGCTGGTCGACAGGCGGCCCAGCCAGCCTGCCAGTGTGATCTCGGCCTCGCACACAAATCCACACAAAGTGCTACTGCACTATCGGCCTGAACAGTGAATGCATTCCCCCATACACTTCGCATATAATATACTCATTCTCTTGATGGTACGGGACAGGTATGGGATAGCGCCGGGCATGCTGATGGCACAAACAAACAACTAAGGCTGTGTTTACATGAAGCGTTTCAACCCGGGTTGAGTTCGACCCGGGTCAGATTTCAACCCGCCATGTGCACAAAGTGAATGGCGCGTTTACATGACGCATTGCGCTTGACCCGGGTTGAAATTTCGCCCCGGGTTGATTTCAACCCTCCCCCCAAGGGGAGGGTTGAAATCAACCCGGGTCAAGAAAATCGTACAAACGTACTTCTGTGCGTATCTCGCGCCAGGTTTGAACAGCACTGCAGATGCAAATTTCGCGCGAACGGATTCACGTGACCATACAGGACTGTAGAAGTGGACTTTTGGCGGCATATCAGTATTTGACCCGGGTCAACTGTCTTCATATAAACGCTCACCTCTTTTGTTTGTCGTACAGACTTTCAACCCGGGCTGAACTCGACCCGGGTTGAAATTTCTCATGTAAACACAGCCTAAGGCTGTGTTTACATGAGAAATTTCAACCCGGGTCGAGTTCAGCCCGGGTTGAAAGTCTGTACGATAGACAAAAGAGGTGAGCGTTTACATGAAGACAGTTGACCCGGGTCAAATACTGATATGCCGCCAAAAGTCCACTTCTACAGTCCTGTATGGTCACGTGAATCCGTTCGCGCGAAATTTGCATCTGCAGTGCCGTTCAAACCTGGCGCGAGATACGCACAGAAGTACGTTTGTACGATTTTCTTGACCCGGGTTGATTTCAACCCTCCCCTTGGGGGGAGGGTTGAAATCAACCCGGGGCGAAATTTCAACCCGGGTCAAGCGCAATGCGTCATGTAAACGCGCAATTCATTTTATGCACATGGCGGGTTGAAATCTGACCCGGGTCGAACTCAACCCGGGTTGAAACGCCTCATGTAAACACCGCCTTATATATAATTATTGTGGCCAGCTGTCTGTGCTGGTACGGTACGGTACGGGACAGATACGGGACAGCGCCAAGCGTGACACAAACAAACAAACAAACAAACAAACAAACAAACACCAAATTAAAGCTGTGTGGACCCTGGCTAGCGCCAGACGTTACTGAAGTAACGTCTTCTGCATAGCTACGGGAATTAAAGCTGTGTAGTAGTAGTAGTAGTAGTAGTAGTAGAATTTATTATTTTGATAGGGAAGGCCCTACAGACGTTGCCGTCTTGTTACAGGGAACCCTAAGTGCTCTTTACAGAGCGAAACAAAAACGGATAGATGCTCAACCTGACGACACGAGACAGGCAGAGAATTCCACCTATCAGCGCCAAGGACAGTCCGTGCGCCAAGTTCAAAAAAGGCGTCTAAAAGTTGCACTTTTATTTGCAACCGCGGGAAATTTGAAGACGAATTTAGTGACATACCGAATTCTTCTCAATTTTCGACAATTGGTTACCTTGAGAATACAGGCTTATCCTCCTATATCGATTGCTTTTGCGCCGTTATCGTGTTAGAAGGGTGAGTGATGAGCACATTTTCGAAAGTGCACCACGATATTCGACATCTCACGTCGTTGCGGTGCCTTTTTGTTTCTCTTCTCAATTTCCCATTTCGTAGATACGTCGCAGGAGATTGTGGGCCGTCTTATTTTGCAAGGCTCTATCTCTGATAAAACTACGCGAATGGGCGGACAGATGGTGTTGCTATAGGCCAGGAAGAAACCACGAGTGTCCGCACTGTGACCAAGTCCAAATAGGCCGCCAAAGCCAGGGCTCGAAATTGCATCCTGACAGGCAATGCGGACCATGTGTAGCCTGCCAAGATGTTCCCCTTGATGGCAGATATGCCCACCCCGAGACCACGCAATGCTGGGAATATGCACATCATCCTACAATACCATGAAATGCATGTATCTGCAAGAAATGCATGAAAAGGCTCATAAATCATTCAGCAGAGCCAATGCCTGTCACTGACAACGTGCAGCCTACAGAAGCAATGCCTGCACAGCATGTTGCAGCAGCAGCAGCAGCACCAGCACCACCACCAACACCTGTACCCGTACTCGCAACAACACCAGACTGCTCAGTAGATGGTTGTGACTTGCCACGGCATGTCACAGTTTCATTACAAGCAGTAGAGCAGTAGACTTTCATTACAAGCATTAAACGATCAGCCAGCGGGTCTCTGCAACCGGCATAACATGCAGCTACATGACAGCAACAGGCCCACATGCACCATGTGCAGCGCACAAATAAGGAGTGTTAATTAAGCGTAAATGTCCGAACGTCGGAGCCGTTCAACGTCAGCTGCACGCTGAGCGTGGTCTTACGGTCACCGCGGATAGTGCTTTTTGCCTAGCCTGTTATAAAGGCCAACTGGATATGGTGGACAGTCAGACTACTGACTTCAAGCTGGAGAGCCTGATGCAGAGTATAACAGACGAAATGCACCAGTGCACCTCACCCGAGGAGTCCGCATTGTTGGCAACAGCAAGATTCGTCTGTCTTGCATTCCTCGAGAACCGTTCTCTTCTTCTGGCAACGGCTGCTGATTTCTTCACCTCTTCTTTACCATCCATCAACTGCAACAACCGGTGGCTACTGTCCAGCCTTATTTCGAAGCTTGGCGCTCATCTCAGCCATGGGTCATATGGTACCAGTAAGAAACGAGGTACGCTCCTGTACCGTACACGGTGTGACACAGTTCTGTGCTTATACAATTCCCTCGCCGTTGCACGATCCGAGACCCTGAAACACAGAGCACAAAATGAAACCCAGCGCACACAGCACACAAGCCAACCCAGTGGCCCATCATCCTTCGTGTCAGAGCTGTCGGCTGCAATGCACTCACAAAATTAATCAAAAGTCAAGCACAAGAATTCAAACACAAAGAGCATAACGTTCTAACTTCACTGTCGGAAATGAAGCTGGACGCAGTGGTGGATAGTGTGGACAGTGAGTTGTGGGGACACATTTGGCTGATGATGTATGGCCAATCAAAGTCAGAAGGAAGTCAAGCATCCAACCACCGTGCAAAGAGGATCAGGTGCTTGTTTGTGCTATCATGTATGATGCATGCAAGCACACCAGCATGCACTTACCCTTTCCAGCTTGTTCTTTCGGACTTTGTGGATGCACATAGCAATTCCAGCGAGCTCATGCGAGTACTAGCTCGAGCCGGCGCAACAGCAGGTGTCGACTCCTACAAGCGATATCAAAAGACCATCATTGATAAGAAATCAGAGCTCGGAATGAACAGTGAGATACCTCGCGCAAAGTTCTCCATTGCAACAGTGGATAATATCGACAAAAACGAGCCAGGCAAGCGAATGTACTGCGGAGACCAATCAAGAGGCTTTCATGGTACATCTATTCAGAGCATCACACCAAAGCCCATCAGTAGCAATATTGTCGCGTGCAACAACATACATGTACACCGAGTGCCACATCAAGGATTCCACTGTGCATCACAGCCTGCCAACACGAGTGAACCACAGGGTATGAGAGGCAGGTCCCGTGCAAGAACAATGATTGAAGGCCAGAAGCCACAAGTCGACCATCAGAGCACGCAGAGACACTTACCTACACCCACCCCAGTCACAGCTGGATGATGCCGTTCAGCCTGATTGGCCCACTGGACCTACAGTAGTGTAGTGCTGTTGATGACGAGCGCACAAGACCATCTACAGAAAGCACAGAGAATCCAGAAAATAGGGCAAAAACCTGTGACACAACTATCACACATGATCAAGATAAGGCTGCAAGTACAGAATGTTCAGTATGCAACACCCAACCAGCGCCAGATGTGCGTGCGTGTGTGTGGTGTGTATGTGTGTGTGTGTGGTGTGTATGTGTGTGTGTGTGTGTGTGTGTGTGTGCGCGCGCGCGTGTGTGTGTGTGTGTGTGTGTGTGTGTGTGTGTGTGTGAGTGTGCATATGTGTGTGATGCTGAATTCGAAGACACATGCTCTCACAATGCATTCGCATATGCTGCGGACGCTGAGTCTCCAGCTCTTGCTTTTGTTTCAGGCCCTGCACTTCTGTGCAGCTGTGCTAAACTACATAAAAAGTTTCTTTGACTATGTACTCCATCTATAATTATGTACTCAGTAATGAACGTCCTACCATCTGACCATGGTACATACAAAAGAAACTGTTCAACCGACTACCTTCAGCCAGAACTTTAGCAAACTAGATTAGCAGCCAGGAATACTGCTGGATTTTGATTAAAATCTGGACCCCAACCACACGACTTACATAGAAATTCCGTTTAGATGTCGAAGACACAACAGCAAGGGGACTAGTTTGCAATGTCGAGATGCCCAAGGAAAATAAGCAGCCAAAACGTCCTTGTTCAAGCACAGTTACTTTAGTGCAAAATTCCACACAATTCGACATACCTCCACGAAATTGTGGGCCGCTCCATTTTGCATAGCCTCATTGGGATGTGCTTTGAGAATCCAAACCCAAATATATCTACCTTTCGCTTAGAGCATAAGCCGAGAGTGTCCGATTATGCTATCCCCTCCAGCACGACAAGCAAGTTGATGGTACGATTACGACGAAAAAAGATGTAGTGCAAACACAGGTCTTCATGGTCTACAGTTGGGCGCAACGAACCTCAGCTAAAGTGCCATAGGTTACAAAGGGACATACCTCAGCTGCAAACCAGTTATGAACAAGGATTCCTCCAGCACACGCCAGTTCAGGTCCAAATAAGGTTGCAAACTACCAACAAAACAATTGTGTCGTCGTCATCTTTTTGCACCTCGATTTTTCCCGCGGTTGCAAATAAAAAACAGGCTACTCAAGGGCTTGGCGCACGGACTGAGGAAAGAAATGGAGAACATGCCATATCTAGTGGTAGCACCCTGGCTAGCGCCAGACGTTACTGAAGTAGGCTCGCTCGCCTCTTTTGCTAGCTTATCTCGCCGCTCTCCACCATGGTCAACATAGTGATACATTTCACCCCGCTGATGCATTATTTTCTTCCGATTATCATCTTCTTTCCTTCATTCTTTTTTTTTTTTTCTTCTCTTGCCATGGCTGGCTAACGCCCCCTCCTTTGCATTGGCTTCTACCATTGGACGGTGAAATAATAATAAAGTAACGTCTTCTGCATAGCTACGGGAATAATGGTCATTGCTCGTGATGCCAAAGGTGAAGGGAAACTGGGTTTCTTGCCATTTGCAACTTCCTGACTCTGAAATTGTAGCTTGAACTCCAAGTATTTTAGTTTTTCGATGTGCCAGACCTATAGTTACGAGCTGCAGAAATGAGGAGCAACGGAGGCGTTGGATTAATGCCAATAATGGTGTTTATGGCCCAGACGACGCCAGCGGTTTTCACTTGTCAGGAGGACAGTCAAGTTGGAGCAGGCAGATGACAGATTATTAAAACTTTGAGTATTTATAGCAGAGTGGGTGGCTTGCCAAAGAGAATCGTCTCAGTACCTCATGGTTACTAGTATCTGACGAATGCCTCTTATTGCTAGTCTGCATTCGAGCATAGCAGAATTGATCATGTCACAAGTAGTGTCAAGACTTGATGTCCTGCGATTATTCAGATCATGTTGCAACTTCAAGGGAATATTCGTCCTGCCACTGTACGCTCTCCCAGAATTGCATGCAGAAGTCACGTGCCTGTGCAAGGGACAACGCGTCTGCATTGCTTACGGATGCAAGCGGATGGAGTGCAGACCAGATAAGAAGACATAATCCGGCTATTCAAATAGCTTCAGTTGCTATTAATTGGCTGGACTCCCTGGAAACAACGGCAAGAATCTAAACCAGTCCATGGAAACAATGTCACGCCATACAGAAAGGTAAATGGCAAGCCAATCAAGTTCTTTGGTAATGAAGCCTTTCAACAACATTGTCCGGTTGCATGCCTTGTGTCACGCAAACAAGACCAATGGATGCCACATGTACCTAAAAGATACGCTATTGTTCAACCACAACTCCAATACCACTGAGCACCCTCTTCTATACAGAGCCAATTAGATATTGAAGTATATGAGTCGAAGTTGCTGGTATAGTCTCTCCTAATGACCGCGTATTTGTCACAATTTTCTCTATACTGCACTCTAGAGCTACTTACCTTTTTCCGACATTGAACTCTGGCAGTGACCACTCGCCCGCAGAATGAGCCAATTGACACAGAAATTAAGTACCATGTGCATCCGTCGCAAGAGAAACACGCAAGTCTGCTAGTGCTGTGGATGAACACCCGCTGATTTTCTCTTATGCCAACAATATCAGACATGACCTGAGTGGAACATATCAAGACTTGCACCACATTCCTGCCCATTTCCAAATAATTATTGCGAGGCCCTGTGAAATGATTCTCAATGCACACCTGGTCTACACCACACGGAATACGTCGGATTGTAATGGCAAAGACAGCTGCCTATGTCTCTCTCTCTCTCTCTCCCTATCTTCATCTATATCTCTCTATCTCTATGTACCCAATCTGGGGACAGAACTGTTTTGTCCTTTGTGGACTCATCTGCGCAGCACGGAGAAAATGAGGCCGAACCTGATTGTAATGAAAATAAATTTTCCAATGCCAGATTTAAACCAGGGCCGAACGTACTTTGCCAAAGATATCTCTCTATCTACAGTCAACTTCGCCTATAACGACACTCGGTGGGGCGTCAGAAAAGTGTCCTTATTCGCGAAGTGTCATTATACCCGAAGTCTCATTATGTATCTGTATTACAGTTAGATGGGACTAAATTTGCTCTGGGCATGGGAATTCTGTCGTTATTCGCGAATTGTCGTTATACCCGCTGTCTTTATTAGCGAAGTTGACTGTATCCCTCTCTCTTTACCTCCTTGAGCGCACACTGGGTATAAACATGTCCCATGATTTCGCAATTCTCCACCTATCAACTCCCTCTGTGTGTGTATGTGTGTGCGTGCACGTGCGCGTGTGTGTGCATGCACGGGTGCAGGGTATATGTGCACATACCGGTATCTCTCTCCCTCTCTCTCTCTCCCTCTCTCTCTCTCTCTCTCTCTCTCTCTCTCTCTCTCTCTCTCTCTCTCTCTCTCTCTCTCTCTCTCTCTCTCTCTCTCTCTCTCTCTCTCTCTCTCTCTCTCTCTCTCTCTCTCTCTCTCTCCCCCCTCTCTCTCTCTCTCTCTCTCTCTCTCTCTCTCTCTCTCCCTCTCTCTCTTTCTCTATCTCTCTATCTCTCTCTTTCTCTCTATCTCTCTACTCTCTCTCTCTACCTGTCTTCACCTAGTTTGTGAATCGGCTTTTTGAATCGTATTTTTTCGGCTCACTGTTTTATAAGTTCACCTCCCTATACGTTTTTGCTCATAGTACACCAGTGGTACACGGCTGGTTCATTGCAACTTTGAGTTTCACGCCCAGTGCAATCATCGGGCAGCATAGGCAGCATAGTCAGGAAGCATTACCAAAGATCAGCTTTGCTGTAGTATCTACTTCACTCTGGGTTTCGCCGCATTCGACAACTCAGCACACTGTGTGCATTCTGCTGCCACCTACTAGTACATGCACGCTACTACTGCACTATTAGAAACATAAAAAATAAAAATAAAAAAATAAAAAATGAACGAATCTCTCGCATCCGCGTGTCTCTACATGTCTCTCATTCTGTCTGTCTCTGTTCTATCAATCTCTCTGGCTATCTATCTGTCCCTCTCTCTCTCTCTCTCTCTCTCTCTCTCTCTGTCTATGTGTCTCTGCCTGTGTCTTGGTTTGTCTGTATGCCTGTCTTTGTCATTCTCTAGCTGTCTGGCTATCTCGTTCTGTCTGTGTGCTTGTCCCTATCTGTCTGTCTGTCTGTCTGTCTGTCCATCTGTCTGTCTGTCTGTCTTCCTTTCTGTCTCTCTGTCTACCTGTCGCTGTACTTCTGTCTATCTGCTTGTCTCTGTTTCTCTGCCTGCTTCCCTTCTTCACTCCTTCTCTGTGTGTCTCACTTTGTCCCTCACTCGGTCTCTTTTCTCTGTCTCTATCTGTTTCTTTCTCTTCTTCTGTCCCTCTCTTTCTCAGTTTTCCCTCTGTGTTTCTGTGTGTGTATGTGTGTATGTGTGTGTGTGTCTCTCTCTCTCTCTCTCCTCTCTCTCTCTCTCTCTCTCTCTCTCTCTCTCTCTCTCTCTCTCTCTCTCTCTCTCTCTCTCTCTCTCTCTCTCTCTCTCTCTCTCTCTCTCTCTCTCTGTCTATGTGCTTCTCTGCGTCTTCGTTTTGGTCTTTCTGTCTGCCTGTCTGCCTGTCTGTGTTTGTCTGTGTAACTCTCCTACTGTCTCCCTGTCTCGGTCTGGTTGTTTGGCTGTCTCTGCTTGTCTGTCTATGTTTGTCTGTCTTCTTTTCCGTTTGTCATTCTGCCTGTCCCTCTATTTTTGTCTCTTCTTCTGTCTCTCTTTGTCCCTCTCTCAGTCTCTTTTTCTCTGTCTCATTTACCTGATTGCATACATGTAATGCCATTGCTGCATAAAGTCTTTATGTAGCAATGTAGTCAGGTAAAATGTATGTACACGTGATGTAGCATACCCAACGTTCCAACTGAGGCTGTTACACAAAATCCGTAACGTTGATTTACGAGGAGTTCTTTTTAGAATAGAAATCATGGAGAGCCATGGAGGGGACTAGACATACGCGAAGTGAATATCAAACAGACGAAGGGGAGTTTTCCTGTTATGCGATAGGCTCTGGCCATAGCATCTCTAGCGATACTGAAGTAAACACTGATCCATTGATAAATTTGGACCTGGATGAAGGAGTGGCTACAAACAGAAAGAGCTTGTTCCAAAGAACTGCCTTTGCCGAGTCCAGCTCAGCTCAGCAGGCTCGAAAAGAACTAGAATTTCTCATGGACGCAGTAGCAAGTCGATTTGAGTGCTCAGCAGCGCGTGTCTTACTTTCCTGGTGAAGCACGTACAGTTCGTCATGGACGATTGTAATGCAAGGCCTACAGTCAAGTGCTATCAGAAAAGAAGACTATTGTGGCCACCCACTTGTCTCTACGCAACCTCAGGAGAAGAAGACAACCAGGGGCAAGCAGAGGATGTAGAGCGGCAGAATAACTTCTGACCACATGTTTTCAGGATTTCTGGAAATGGGAGGGATCTCGATCTGAGATCGTCTCTCAGGAACTGGCCTCACGTGAGCTATTTCAGATGAAGGCATTTTCACAGAGTGGAAGCAGTGACAGCTTGTCTGCAGGCAGGAATACCACTTCCCATGATAAGCTTCCAGCATCCAAATGATCACGAGCAATAATGGTTTCACCTCTCACTACATGGATAAGCAGGGGGAAAGACTTGATACACCCACTATTCAGCCACAGCCCTGCATCAAAGTTACAATGGAGAGCAGCCAATGGAGACGCGATCATGTCTTATAGTGCTAAGAAGTGGTGGAGCTCGTGAGAGATATTGTAGCAGCTTCAGAAGCAGATCGACTAAATGCATCCTTTCCTGGAAGTTTGACAATGTGCAGCCTTTCTTCCATTTTTGTTCCAAACCAAGAGCATTATAGCCTTTGTTGAAGCATTATACAGATCAGCATTACAAGGTAGTTTTTCGGAGCATTATGATTAGCATTATACGAACATTTTCGGAGCATTATCTGCTGGACGCTAGTCATTCATGCCATGAAATTGCATTCACTCAAAGTAGAGTCCTCTCCAATTTCCCGTTTTCCCTCCTAACTTGTGCACCTGATCATGACATGGATCATATCCTGGTCAATAAATGCAAATGATGCATCTGCCCAAAATTGTGAATATCCCCGAAAAGCCCGCAAACTTCGGAAGCAACAACTGGTTGGGCGCGTTCGGGCTTGCTTGGTGCAACATATTTTCCACTATCTACCAACTTTAAATAAATTCAAACAGTAGTTTGGAGGCGGTGGGAAAACAGTTTCGTAATAAGTATTCGCACGCAACAACGCAAATCCACACAATTCAGTAGACACTTCTTTTCTATCAAACCTTTTCTTTCCCTTCTCTTCAGGATAGTACAGGGAATGTTGTAAATTTGAAAAACACATAACTATATAGAGAATGAAAGAAAGAAAAAAGTCAACACTTCAACATAGGTGTTAAAATGATTAAAGTGTTAAAAACTCAAAAACAAACAACTGCAAGTTGTAGACAAACACGTTGAACACATCAGGGAACACTTGTCACACTTTCACGAGGTGTGACACCAAACAACTGCAACGATAACACATTCTCCTTCTGTACACATAGTTCTGGATCTAGTTTACGAATATACAGAGCTTCTAACACAGCAAGATGTAACTTAGACCTTCCACGAGTCAAAATCGAAAAGATATCACTATACAACTTACGACAACTAGCACTGCCCGACAAATGACGCTTGATGGACGATGTCCGATCACTTAGCTCTGTCACCTTCGACGCCTGCCGTTGTTCTCTTCCGTTAGGCTTGTTTGGTTGGTTGCTCCGGTCCACACCTCCAACGTCCGTTGATTTCATGTCCGTTTTTGTTGATTTCATGGCCGTTTTTGTTGATTTCATGGCCGTTTTCGTGTCACTTCTTGGTCTTCCTCGTTTCCTCTTGTTGATCGTTGTTGTCACTTCCATTATCGACGTATTCAAATCCCCAGTACTCCGTCTCTTCTCTATATAGTTATGTGTTTTTCAAATTTACAACATTCCCTGTACTATCCTGAAGAGAAGGGAAAGAAAACGTTTGATAGAAAAGAAGTGTCTACTGAATTGTGTGGATTTGCGTTGTTGCGTGCGAATACTTATTACGAAACTGTTTAAATAAATTATTATTATTATTATTATTATTATTATTATTATTATTATTATTATTATTATTATTTTAATATGGCAATAAGTAGGACGAGCTTAAGCGACATGTGGACTACTTTATTAACAATGTAAGCGATGGAGACGATGCAAGAAACAACCTAAAGGGTAAGGAAAAATACATGTAAGAAGAAAAAGGGCAATGGAAAAAAAAGATGATTCGAACAAGTTTTCGTACAACAGTAACAACACTCTTCAGGAATCACCGTTGTACTAAAGAACAAAATGAGAACAAAGGAATAATAGCAATCAAGGGAGGGTGACACGATACAATGACAGCACTGGAATATCGAGGTGCGATTTCTCACAAAAGTGTGCCAAACAAGGGTATATTTTACAAGTAAGAACTAAGTCTAAGCGTGACAAGTGTTGTTGCTGTAGCTCGTGAGCTGGACGAAGGAGTCGCAAGATACCGTTATTTTACAACTCCTTGATCTGTACAATCATGTGGTACCGCATATCACCGCGTGCATGCAGGGAACTAAATTAATTTGTACCGTAGCCTTGTAGTCCGTATACGCGTAGGTCACCCTATCGATATCCGGCCTAGTACTACTACTAGCAAGAGTACATGTGTTGGTTTTCATGTACTCTTGCTACTAGTACTAGATCTACCCTGTGACCAGGTGACCAGGTGACTTTCCTCGCTTTGATCGTACCTGCAGTTTGAACCGCAACGCTCAGGGTACAGGGTATGGGAGGGAAGTAAGTAATTAGTTAGTTGGAGTTTGTTGAGTTCCCAATGCCCTTTTTCAAGCTTATGGGCGAATAGTACCCAACACTTCACCACGGACAGTCTACGCTCTGGAAGATTAAAAATATTTGTCCAGCCGAAAGCGGAATGACCCAGCGTCGTGACCTAAGCTTTCGTGGCCTGGTAGGTAGGTACTGAGAATTTTGTAGCTGATTTTGGAAAGAGTTCAAGACGGGCGGGGAGTGCGATTTTGTGCCCGCGACGAGCTGGGAGCTCGTGCAGAGGCGATGATGGCTCGACCATTACTGAGTTGTGCGTGGACTGCTGAGCGGCGTCTGCTGCTGCTCTTGCTGCTGGTATCAGTCGCGGGATTCTGTCATGCCCAGACCTCGTGCGAGAGAGGTTACTTCACCACATCGGGCAATCAATGTGTGGATATAGATGAGTGTAAGGGCAGCGCCGGGTCGAGCAAATGCCACGTGCACGGCACTTGCAGCAACACGCCGGGCAGCTTTGTATGCTACTGCCAGCCTGGCTATCGGGGAGATGGTGTCGTGGTGTGCAAAGAAGCACAGCCCAGCGCGCAGGGCCCAGGGTCGCTGACCACACGCTCCAACGGCATCGTGTACATGAGCGTGTTCGCTGGCATAACCATGACGATAGCCTGCATCGGCTTCTTCTGCACCACGCGACGACCGCTGACGGACAAGAGCAAGCGCTACGCCGTCTGGCGCTTCTACCACCCGCACCTGAACCGCAACGGCGAAACGCTGGCGTTCCGCGTCGACAAGATGGTGGACGGGGCGCGCGTGAAGAGCCACCGTCTGCGCCGCAGCTTCCAGTTCTTCGGCGTGGCGAATAGCGGTACCGGCGGTGAGTACTACATGGGGGATCACGAAACTACGACGACCAGCATGGACCCGAGACACCGGGTGGCCGGCAGTGGCCAGGGACAGTGGGTGTCGGATTTCGCCGACGAGCCGGGCTCGTTTCACGCCGGCGGTCGTGCTCAGTACTCGAGCCCCGCGGAGGGTCATCACCACGGCGACTGGCACCAGGCGCAGCTGCACCCGTACCAAGCCGAGGAGGCTCCGGCCGTGCCCGTCTCGTCTCCGCGCAAGTTCGAGCTGCAGTCGTCGACGCCCGACGACAACTTCCTGATGTCGCCGCACCAGGCGAGGGCGCGACCCGGCGTCGTTCGCACGCTGTCCTCAGGCTCGTTCAAGGACAACCACTCCGGCGTCCACCTGCTCAGCGAGCCGTCCTCGCCACTGCCCAGCAGGCAAAACCGTACCGGCACAATGCCGCCGTCCATGGAGACCGGCGCAGGCGGCGAGAGCTTTCAAATGAGCGTGCTAGGTTTGGATGGCGACCTGGGCGATGACTCGTCGTCGGCTTTCCCCGCCGTGCACCATCTCTCGCAGAATTCCCCGCAGCACCACCAGATGGCGAGGCCGAGTAGCTCATTCTCCACGGACACGGACAGCTACGTGACCATGAATCTGGAGCAGTTCCGGCAGCAGCGCCAGCAATCTCAGTCACAGCTGCAGCGGCAGCACGAGGAGCGAGACACGCCGATGCACTTCAGCGCCCAGGCTCGCCATCAGCAGTTCGCACACCCGCAGCACGCATACCCGCAGCAGCAGGAGCAGTTCGCACACCCGCAGGAGCAGTTCGCACACCCGCCGCGCCATCACCAGCAACAACAGCATCAGCATCATGGCCACCCGCCATACGAGCAACAACAACAGCAACACATGCATCCACAGGAACAACAACAGCGCATGCACGCACAGCAGCACCAGCAGCAGCGCTCTCTCGCACAGCACGACCAAGCTGCATACCTGCACCAGCAGCACCAGCAGCAGCAACAGCAGCATCTCTCGCACACACCACACGAACAGCAACCGCACCAGCAACAACAGCAGTACCAGCAAGACGACGACGACAGCAGCGACGACGACCGTGATGAGGAGGAGGTTCAAGAGGAAGAAGAATCCACACTGCCGCCGCAGCCATTCTATCCGCAGCTGCAGCACCACCAGCACCGCCAGGCCCCGGTGGCGTCCAAGGTGTGCCCCCAGTCGGGCATCAGTATGGACGGAGATATGGAAGACGATGAGGAGAATACGCTGACGTCGCTCCATATGCAGGGCAACTGCGAGCGCTTCAACTCCGGCTACAGCATCAGCTTTGATCGGTCGCCGCAGCTGACACCGACGGCAGGTGAGGCCGAAGACGGCTGGGGCTATGATGACTGAATGTCACTTCTATGCTGGTCGGCTGGTGTAGGCGAGGTCTGACAGCTGGTCTGCTGGTGTTGGTGAGATCTGACAGCTGGTCGGCTGGTGTTGGTGAGATCTGACAGCTGGTCGGCTGGTGTTGGGGAGATCTGACAGCTGGTAAGTTGGTGCTCTCCCACGTTAATGCGATGGCAGGTACTTGACTTGACCACTGGGTCACTGTGCTGTGTTGGTACCGGCTGACTGTGGCGTGGCTTTTTGCTGCCCGGCAGACCATCGACAGCCGCACTAGAGAATTAGTGGTGGGAGTAATGCATCCTACGTGGTCCTACGCACACACACACACACACACACACGCTATCATGTTTAGAACAGCCATGATCACGACCTAGGTACATGTAATAGTATTACAATTTCAAGCAAAATTCACTACTCATCTTTCAAAATCACGCTCAATATTTTAACCTACTTGTATTAAAGTTCCATCATGCATACTTTTCCGTTAAATAATCTCTTCCGTGCACTATTTACGCAGTTCTATTGGTTTAGTATACTCTCCTCTTTGGATTCATTTCCCTCTAGTCTCCACTGTATGTGCTAACACCGCTGTCAATTCAAATTTCTTTCTTTACGAAATCACAACTCTTTGCTCACTCTCAGCGCGAGGCGGTGAGATTTGTAGTAGGTTCCCCGGTGAGCTCTTCCCCGATGCTGGCATTCACATTAGTTTATCAGATAGTTCAATCGGTTCGTAGAATATTTTGTCACGGTCGTAGTGCTTCAGCACCTACTGCACTATGAAGTCGGGTTATTTTTTTTAAATTAATTCGTCTCCGCATGTACTTTCTCTCTTTGATATTCTTTTCTTTTCAAATATTTTATACCGGTACATGTCGATGCCTTGTTTTTCCCGGCAACATTGAGTCATGATCAATTCTTTGTCGGTACGGGCTTGGCTGTCTCGTGTTCCTAGTGCCTTTTTTCCGCCGACCGAGTTGTCAACGTTGAGATTGGTCTTACTGTGCTATGCTTCGACTCGGTGCAAACTCACGCCGTCCGTTTCAATTACTTCCTTGGGTGTGTGCGTGCGCACGTGTCCAGCGACGTTTGCATGTGGATGTGTGTGTGTGTGTGCATGTTACAGAATTTGAACACACAAGTGATCTGATCGAGCGCGCGATAGACGCGAATGCAGGCAAGGGGACATCTCTGTATTGTGCATTGGCGCATGGCGGCGGTCAGGGAGTCGTAAAAACAGGTATTTTACGACTCCCTGGTGGCGATACTTAGGCATGGGTGGGTAATGCTAGTTATTTGCTGCGGTAATGCTAAAGGCAATGCTCATAATAATATATATGAGGATATAATGCCACTTATACTGCTCACACTATATTGTACTCCATAATGGCAGTTTGAAAGTTGGAAAAGTCGATTTAAGAAGGCCGTCTTGGATCAAGGCCAAAGCGAAGGAGAAAAAAAGCAGTGAGCATGTTGTCTGAAACAATCCACTGAGAAGGTTGTTTTGCAACGTCAAGTCTCTGGACGGGTTCAGATGCACGATTTTCGGAACTGGACCTAGCCAGCTTCGTGCATGACACCGTTGTCGACCGTCAATTATGCTTGTAATGCCAATTTCGCATGCGAAATGGTGTTATAATGCCAGCATTATGCCACCTGGAAAAAAGGGACTGTAATGCCAGCCATAATGCTAGCATTACCCACCCATGCCTACATTGTGTAGTGATACTCAACCGTACATGACCGGATGTTGGCGAAGTAACAACAATTCTTTGAGAGCTGATATACAATAACTTAACTTAGAACAGGCCCGGTAAATGCATCATTGTTGTGATTTGCTTTCAGTTTCAAGCAATGTGCATAATCAGTAAATTGATGTTGCTGTTTTTGTTTTGTTTTTTTGGTTTCCCGTTCTCGGGGCCTTCTATTCGGTACTCTTTGTAGTTGTACTGTACTGTCGAGCTATCCGAATTCAAATAAACACTAAAAAGAAAAAGAAAAAAAAGCTTTTGATTGGTCTGGCCACACTGTACTGCACTGCAGCTTTTCTGGCTATTAAATCTTTGTGTATGATACTTTGAACGGCTGATTTTAGCGAAGCCATGCTTTCGCTAAAGTTTTCGGTGCAATGGAAATTTGGCATGTACAGTACAGTACATGTACATGTACTTCTAAGTTCTATATGACGTAGTCATGTCTATTTTTACCCCATTTTTACTGTGAAAATTATTTTTGGCCCGGAATTTTTTTTACCCCTGAAACTCGGATAGCTGGATCGGATCATAACGATCTCGAAAATGACAACAGATCTAATTTACTGACACTTTTTTGGTGCTCGAAGACCTGAAAATGCATCGAAAATATCGACTTTCCTCTTGGACAGCATCAGGCGGAGTAGCATGCAGGGGATATGCCAAGACCTCTCACCAGCTGGGTCACTCCACGCGTGCTGGTCATTGCTATTAATTTTAAAGCTCTCTCTTAAGTGTACCCTAATGACAATCACCTGATCACGCCGTGCAAGAGACTCAGTGAGCGAAGTACAGCATGCAGGGGGGGGGGGGGGGCTCGGCTGACCGACACGACCAGAAATATCAAGAGTACATAACGGGGGGGGGGGGGTATGTACTCTTGGTAATATGATAATATCACTGTATGTTCCTATTTCGTGTTTCACCTGGCTCCGCGTAATCTCCACGAGAACGTTTTGAAGAGTCGGCGTGGAGAAAGCAATTTTATTAGTGCAATTAGGAGTATAATCGATGCAGACATGGCCAGACAACAACGAGTTCATGGAATTTTTAAGGATTTTTATGTTATTCAAAATCGATTTTCGTGTTCCGCTCATCAGTGAATAGTATCGGAACTGAGGGTACTGTGTACAAAAATAGAACATTAATATTTTTATAACAGCATAATTAAAAGTGTGAACAAAAAAAGGAAGTGCTACAGCATTACATAATAGGTGTCATACATAGTGCTAACATATAATTATAACTGAGTGCATAATCCTGTTCTTTGTAAACAAAAGAAGCATGTAGTCGCGCTAAAGTTGTTCTCGTAGTTGGTTATCAGATGTAAATGTTGTGTCATGTTGCACTGTATCACCTCTTGCTTTGTGGCTGCACTCAGTTATATACGTTAGCACTATGTTTGACACCTATTATGTAATGCTGTAGCACTTCCTTTGTTGTTCACACTTTTAATTAATTATGCTGTTATAAAATGTTCTATTTTTGTACACAGTACCCTCAGTTCCGATACTATTCACTGATGAGCGGAACACGAAAATCGATTTTGAATAACATAAAAATCCTTAAAAATTCCATGAACTCGTTGTTGTCTGGCCATGTCTGCATCTATTATACTCCTAATTGCACTAATAGAACGTTTTGAGCACGTACATTACGCTCCTCTTTTTTGCTCCCTTTTGGCGCATTAACGCGTGTCGGGTTTTCCTTTGTTTTTCTTATTTTCGCGCTGCCGTAGTATTTCGTGGCTAATCATATCAGAGCTAAATCGCTTCAAATGATAGATTTTGATTTGAAAAAAAACCCAGTACAGGTCCAAAGTTCATTTTACAGTAGCTGGGAGCAGTTTAGGCGACATTTGTTGTGCTCAAAAGTCAAAACTAGGGCTGAAACGACTATACCAATTACTCGGTAATCGATCAATATTCCCGTTCTTGTTTTTACGTTATAGATTACTGCATATACTTAGGGATTTTTTAAAGTCCAAAACGTACAGCCCGTGAGTGAGAACCCTCGCATTGTTGAAGTTCGAATCAGTTCCCGCTGTGAGTGCGCAGTTGCGAGGGGTATGGTTCATGTTCGGATGTTCAACGACTTCAAAACTGCCGCTTGTTTCGGAGCTACCGGTTTACAAATGCAATTTCTTGGTATTACGAAGTTATATCTTGTGATAAACAGAGTAATGTTTGAACAAAATCTGACTATTTGCTAACGATTATAATCGGTTAATGGATCGTTAATTATTATTAATTATTATTAATTATTTTATTTATTTTACTAGGGTGTTTCCCACAGACCTATGGTCTTCTTACGGGAGCCCCTAGAAAGGTTAAGCATGAACGAACAAATGGGCGATAATCTGTACAAGAGCGAACAGTGGAAGGCAGCATATTCCACCGATCAGAACCTATGTAGCCAAGACGAGAAAAACCAGCTTTAGTGTGGGCAGAAGGCAAGGCCAGAGAAAAGAGATTTGGGACCTAGTGACGGCAGTAGTATGTGCACTGGAGGAGCGGGTATGGAAAATTTCTTTTAGGAGGGAGCTACATGTGCCGCTATGGACAGAGCGAAATACAAGAATAAAAAGCTTCAAATTGACTCGGACAGAAATGTGAGAGAGATTGTATAGGCTAAGAATATGAGAGGCACTGGTAAAGTTATCGAAATCAAAAACTATTCTTAGACACCTGTTTAATAGCCGGACATACTTATCGAAATAGTAAGAACTGAGGGTGTGGACGTATGCGCTACTTGCATACTCCAATGACGACTGAATAACACTAAGGTAAAAGCTACGCCGTGCGTGGAATGGCAAGAGATGTCTTGACATGCGGTAGGCGCCGAGTTTCCTGTTGACAGACCCAATCAAACCGTCAATTTGTGGCCCAAAAGTCAGGTGCTCGTCAATGACAATGCCAAGATAGCGTGCGGACTGCGCTCGAAGAACATGGACGCCGTCAATGACGACACTGGCGGAACCAGGCACTGCTGTTGTCTTTCTGTGAAGGAGGAGGAACTTCGTCTTTGCTGGGTTCAGCGTCATGCGCTTCTCTTCCAGGTGGACAGACAGCTTGGCCAGATCTCCGTTCAAAGCTCCGATGACTTCCTCAGCAGGGTCACCAGCTGCATACATATTAACATCATCTGTAACAGTCCAACTAACTTCAGTAGTCATTCTTGGAATAAGCAATGATCCTTGCCATAATGCATTCTTATATACATGAACAAGCAATGATGGACATAACACCTAACAGCAGCAGCGTGATAATAGCAGGTGATAAGTGTATCCTATTCCTAGTGTTAGTAGTAACAGTGAATCTGTTACACCATTCCCCCCTCTCAACTGTCAGAACAGTACCAATTCGAAGGAACAGTTATGGTAACTAATGATCATGCATGGATATGTGGAATGCATGGTAGCCGAAAACAACACTGATGAACTCAAGATCCAGTGCATGTCCTCTGCAAATAACGCCTGGCTGGCAGGGAAGCACTATCCTAATCATGCAGAATGCTACATTTCTATTGCAACACGTAGAAACTAGCAATACAACTGTGGCTGCCAATTAAATAGCAATTTTATGAAAAACGGTCCAGGTAGGTTTTCAGCGGAATAATAGCGTTTCCTGCTTCATCCATCAAGTATTCCTCCGGCTCCCAGGTGGCATCTCGGTAGCCCTTCCATTTCACTAGGTACTGCGTGCGCCGTCCTCTCTTCTTGTGCGACAACACCTTTTCGACAATGTACCGCGTATGGCCATCCGCATCGGTTAGGGGTGGAGGTGCCGGCTGAGTACGGCCCGGTATCTCATTGCCATGGTACAGCTTGAGGGCAGCAATATTGAACACTGGATGGGCCCGAATGATTCTTGGAAGAGCTAATCTGTACGCATTCGGGGCCACTTTCTTCTGCACCTTGAACGGCCCATACCACTTGAGCCTTAATTTGTGTGAAGGCCTGTCTCGTTCCTCGGGCGTCAGCAGGAAGTCCCTGAAGACCAACACCTCATCCCCCTCCTTCAGGGCGTCCTCCACCCGTCCTCGATCCGCATACAATGATTGCCGGGCCTGCGCCGCCACGATGGCATCCTGTGCCTCACGTAGTGCCTCTACGCGGCCATCCAGCCATGACAGCGGACCATTCGTGTCCATGCCAGCTCCAGCTTTCTGCTTCGTCAATAAGCTCGAGGGAGTAACTGGATGGCATCCATGGTTGAGGAAAAATGGCGTGTTACCTGTTGACGCTTGATCGGCATTGTTGATCGCAAACTCACATAGCGATAGGAGTTCATCCCAATTGTTTTGCCTATGGTTGACGAAAGCTCTTAGCGTATCCTCAATGACACGGTTCACACGCTCAGTCATGCCATCGGTCTGCGGGTGGTTGGCCGTGCTCATTTTTAGCTCCACGCCAAGAATACTGAAAACCTCCTTGAAGAACGCCGACGTGAATCGCGGATCTCGATCACAAACTATCGTTTTGCTCAAGCCATGGGCAGCAAACACATGATCCACGTACAATCGGGCTGCCTCCTTAGAGTCAACATGAACAGTCGTCGGGATCAGGTGCACATACTTCGTCAGACGGTCCACAAAGGTTAGAATGGCGCTATGTCCTCGGCAGGTCAGCGGCAGTGCCATGATGAAATCCATGCTGATGTCTGTCCAGGGCTGTTCGGGGACTGGAAGGGACTGCAACAGTCCTGCCTTGGTCTGGCTACCCTTTACGCGTTGGCACCGGTCGCAAGATTTAACGAAGTCCTTCACAGTACTTCTCATGCCTGGCCAATAGAAGTATCTGCTCAGCTTCAGGTAGGTCCTGTCTCTCCCCGGATGGCCGGCCGTCAGGCAATCATGATTCTGTTTGAGCAGTTGCAGCCGTACCGGACCGCGAGGAATGCAGAGGCGAGCATCGCCCGATGTTACTAGGTACAGCCGCCGGTCCACACTGTTCCAGACGTATCGCTCATGCATGGCGTCTTCGCTGCAAGCCATCAAGCGCTTGATTACTGGCGAAAGCTCTGGGTCACTATCATACCCTGCTGAGATCTGATTCGCAATTCCTTGATTCACATCCAGAGAGAACTCGATTCCATTCAGTTCCAAGTCTGGTCGACGTGACAACGGGTCTGCTATGTTACACGTCCCTGGCTTGTGATGTACCGTGTAGTCATAGTCGGCCAGGAATTCAATCCATCGAGCCTCTCTCTTGGTTAAGTTTGGTTTGGTCCTGAGGTAGACAACTCCCATGTTGTCGGTGTAGAGTTGAAAGTGGCGAAATAGGTAGACTCGCCAGCACTGCAGGGCGTACACTACAGCCAAAGTTTCTCGCTCGGCGGCCGTGTAATTCCGTTCGGCAGAAGACAGCTTTCGGCTCACGTAAGCCACAGGATGCCAGGACTGGTCCTCTGCTTGCTGCGTCAAGACTCCTGCCACAGCAAAGTCACTTGCGTCAGTCTCAACGCGGAACTCCTGACTGACGTTTGCTAGTCGCAACACTGGTGCATCCAGCAGAGCAGACTTCAATCGCTCAAATGCCTCCTGTCGAGTCTGATTCCACTCGAAGCGCACATTTTTCCCTGTCAGTTCCTCCAGGGGTTTGGAGATGGCCGAGAAATGGTTAATGAACCTTCGAAAGTAATTAGCGAATCCCAGAAACTGTCTTACGTGCGTGACCGTCGTCGGGACAGGCCAGTTATGCACGGCCTTGATCTTCTCTGGATCTGGAGAAATGCATTGGCCGTCTATCCGGTGCCCAAGAAACAGAACGTCTGTCCGGCCGAATTCACATTTAGACGGTTTGCAATATAGCTCATTCCTCCTGAGGGCGTTTAAGATGGTTCTGACATGATCGAGGTGCTCCTCCCATGATTTGCTGAATATGAGGATATCGTCTAGAAACACCACAACGAATTTACGCAGGTATGGCTGGAGGACACTGTTCATCAAGGTTTGGAATGTTGCCGGGGCATTTGTTAGGCCGAAACCCATCACTGTGAACTGAAAGTGACCGAATGGGGTATTTATTGCTGTCTTCGGAATATCTGTTTCTTCTATTCGAATCTGATTGTAACCGGACCTCAGATCTAGCTTGGTGAAATACGCACTGCCTTGGACGGTATCAAAGAGGTCGTCAATATTCGGTAGGCATGCCTTGTTCTTAATGGTTATGCGGTTTAGCTCACACCAGTCGCATACCATTCGAAGTGTTCCATCCGCCTTCCTTACGAAGAACACAGGGGCTCCGTATGGGGATTTGCTGGGCTGGATGAATCCTCTACGGAGCAGCTCGGTGAGCTGAGCTTGAAGCTCATCCATCTCTGGTTTTGGTAAACGATATGCTGCACGAGATGGCGGTTTAGCTCCTTCTTCCGTTTTTATCTCGTGATCTGCGCCTCTTCTGGGTGGCAGCTTGTTTGGAAGCTCATCGGGAAAGACGTCCCCGAACTCCTTCAGCAGGTCCTTGAAATCCTTCTGATCCTCCCTACCCGGACTATCCACCGTCTGTGGCTCGTCCGGATCTGCTGTCACATACGCTAGGATTCCTTCTGCGCCACCTCGCATTGCATGCCTAGCCTGCTTCCCTGAGATGAGGAACGTCTCGATCGGTGGGTTGGATTTGTCCGTGCCATCACTTTCACTCGGTTGACAGATGATGGATCCACCCTCCAGCTTGATTTCATTGGTACGAAAATTGATCTGTGGGTTCGTCCGGGTCAGCCATGGTTTGCCGAGGATCACGTCATACCGCGTCATAGGGAATACTAGGAACTGTTGGTGCTCGCTAAAGTCGCCGACTACGGTCTTCAAGCTGTCCGTTTTCGTAATAGGCTGTGAGCGGACCGATCCATCAGCAAGTGTGACGTTCAGGACGTCGCTACCGGTTGTTGTGGAGATGTTGTGCTTCTTGACAAGGTCAGTTGAAATGAAGTCGTGGGTTGACCCAGAATCCAGTAGCATGGTAACGCGACGTCCATTTATCTTGCCCTGGACGCGCATTAGGTCGTGTTCGTTGTCGGCGGAAATGCTCCCTGTGCTGGCGGTTACTTCATTAGGCCGGCCAACAGTATCAGGTGACGAATGCTTGACAGGCGAGGCTTGAATTTCGGTCTCCTCGAGGCGTGGTTCCTCATTTGCTAAGGGGCTGAATTTGTTCTGAACTTTGATTCGTGGCCTATTCGTGGCCTATTCCTGGGTGCTCTCGTGTTCGCCAGTAGTCGCACTCCCTTCCTTACTGGCGTCCATCGTTTAAAGAAGGCTTGCTTGTGGCGTTCCTCCCTCCTTCTGCACAGAATCTGGCAATATGGCCGGGTTTCCTGCAGGTGAAACACAGCCTTGAACGACCCTCTGGCTCCCTGGTTTCTCTCCCACCGGATGACGGTGTTGGTTGGCTTGACCAGGGTCCAGGCTGGCGCCTCTGATGCCCTGGTGCGCGCACTGCCTTGGCGTAGCTTGCTTGGGCTAGCCGCATCGACTGGTCTGCTGAGACCGCAGCTCGTATGGCTTGGGCCAAATGTTGCGGATGCTCCCTAAGTACCTCACCGCTTAGGCCCTGAGCCAGCCCACGCGTGAACAAGATAGCTCTGGAGTGGTCATCAAGCTCGGGAACTTGTAAGCTAAGCCGCGAAAATTTGTTGATGTATTAGTCAAGAGTCTCATCTTGGTGAAGAGCGAATAAGTCGATGCGCGCCTGTTCCCTGTCATAAACCGGGCCGTACACTTCTCCCAGCTTGCTCTTCAGGTCTGGCCAGTCGGAAAACAGCGTGTTTGCCTCCTGAGAGGCGATAAACCAAAGACGAGCGTTGCCCTCCAGAAAACTCGCCGCGTAGCTCAAGCGCTCCTCCGCGTTGTCCAGCTGCAGGGACTTCATGGCGAGTTCGATGGCGAAGGCCCACTCCTTGAACTCTCTTGTATCTCCACGAAACACAGGCGGAGACTTAACATGGCGCATGCGTGGCCTCTCTCCGCTGGGAGCTTGAGCACGTCTTGGCGTTTGATCTGATCCATCGCACTGACCGAGTGCGATAAGGTGATTCAGACGCTTCTGAATCTCGAATATACCGTAGGCGACTAATGCGGCCACTGCGCATAGCCCGAACATGACGAAAAGAAAAACCATCCTCTTGCTACCAGTGTAACAGTCCAACTAACTTCAGTAGTCATTCTTGGAATAAGCAATGATCCTTGCCATAATGCATTCTTATATACATGAACAAGCAATGATGGACATAACACCTAACAGCAGCAGCGTGATAATAGCAGGTGATAAGTGTATCCTATTCCTAGTGTTAGTAGTAACAGTGAATCTGTTACATCATCCGCAAACTGCAGAACTGTGGAACTGTTGACGCATGAGGGAAGACCACGGACATAGAGGCTGAATAGGATAGGTCCCAAAACAGACCCCTGCGGAACACCCTGCGTACATGGCACGCGTAGCAGGCCCTCTGGTGCAATGAGCTGCTGCGTTCGATCACTCAGGTAGCTTTTAAACCATGCCAGAGCCGAGTCACCAATCCCACAATCAAATAACTCATTCAACAGCAACTGGTGATTGACGCTGTCAAACGCTTTCCTGACATCAGCGAGCACTACGCCAACAACCTTCCCATTATCCAAATCTTTCATCCAGCTATCAATTGCAGCAGCCAGGGCCTCCTCACACGAGTGATATCGTCTGTATGCAAATTGCTGGGGTGGAATAATGTCGGGATTCTCTCTCAGAAGAAGGCTTTAAAATTGGTTGTACACGTGCTTCTCGAGGACTTTGCTAGCGATCGGTAAAAGTGAAACAGGTCGGTAGTTTCGCGGTTCAGAGCGGTCCCCGCCCTTGAAAAGTGCTCTCACGGATGCATGCTTGAAAAGCGCAGGAAACTTACTCTCCTCAATAGATGCCCTGAGAAGAGCACACAGGGAACCTGCCATCACTTCATGACATTTCTTGAAAAGGATCGGAGGCAACCCGTCTGCTCCGGGAGCTTTATGTGCATTGAGATTACGAAGGATCTTTACAACGTCGTAGGCTGCGAGATAGCCAACATAGAAGTCTGGCGATGGGGACCAGATGGGCAGTGAAGGTGTGTCCGAATGGGGTCTGAAACAGTTTGTGCAAATGTGCGGGAGATACCAATGTGATCAGTCCCTCCTAAAGTGTCCTTGGTATGTCTGTGAAGCAGGCCATTGAGTAACTGCCATTGGCCCCTGAATTGATAGGGGGAAATTCACAGCCCTAGGACTCAAAACTGTTCATGGAGTTATGACGCTGCAGGATGCAGCGCCCGGATTACGTCCCGGTGTAACGTTAATCTTACAGCATGATCGCGTTCCAAAGAGCACGAGAGGCCAGGACTGCACAGCCCCTACTACTACAGTGCTTTTCAAAAATGAGCCAGAGGACGCTAAAATATGACCACAGACCAAAAATTCGATTTTCAGTTTTTTGTTCAAAAATGATCTAAAACACCTAATGTTCACTGTCTGAAAGTTTTGGATTGATCGGACATGTCTAAGTGTTGCTACAATGGTATTATGCAGCACTGTTGAAATGGTGAAATTCTATGTACAGCAATGGGATTGTCATTTTTGCACACAATTAATATGCCCCTTGGTTCATCCTTTCCGGGTCAGTTCCTCTGTCCAGAATCTTATAGCATGAGCTGACAGGTACTCAGCCACATCCAAAATACCAAGTTGTCTATAGGCAGCTGAGCTGGGTGTCCGAAATACCTCCTGTTTGGAGCACCACTGGAGAACCGCCAGCGAAAACACGGTCAACATCTGTAGATGGCCGAAGAAGTTGGCACTCCATGTCCTCTCCATCACACTCCACCTGTACTTTCAGATATACAGTATACACTGCTGCACACAGTTTTCCTCGACATACTAGACGTCGCACTCATATTCCCCACACCAAAGCCCATCTGCACACGGTTTTCTCCACTCGCCAGAGAGTACTGCTTTCGCTGCATACTGCTCATGCTAGCGATGTTCCGCATAAGGGTACTCAAATTATCGACTTGAGCAAGTTGAGGGAGCAGCAGAGCCCATTGATTGTTTTTGCACTTGCAACCAATACTGGCATTGTCCCGGATATGTGCAGCGATGTCCATTCTGGCCAAATCATCGGCCGACTCACCTCCCAAGTCAGTGTCGATGCCAATCGCTTGCCAGGTTGTCATCAGAGTAGAATTCCTCGTCACTGCAGATCGTGGGACTACCAGCATCAATTCTTTTTACGCTCGATGAAAGTGTCGCCCTCAAATGACTCGTCGCTGTAGCCATCATCGTCTTCCTTCTGTTTCCGACCCGAATCCTCAAAATATTTTATCCTGCGCATGGAGTGCGATGATGTCGTCTTCTTCCGCTCCGCAGTACATTACTACTACTAGGCTCTTCTGTCGATACATCGATGACGATCAGTTTTAGGCGACTCAGCGCAACATGGAATACAAACTCAAACAAATAAACTTACTTGCAACAAAGAATTGCATCCGGAACAGTCCAGTCGACCGAGGAGAACAACAACAGCGACTCGCGTTGCACTGCACTTCGTATTTTTTGCCGCGGAATTCAATTCGAGATTATCTCGACTTTTTCAAAAAAAGCTGTGGTCATGTTTTAGCGCGCTCGGGCTCAAATATAGACGTGTGATTTCAAAAAAACTGTGAGGCCAGCATCTATACCACACAAAACCTGTGATCACTTTGTGCATATGAGAGTAATTGGGGGGGAAGGACCTGAGCAAAATTCCGAAAACAATTCCCAAAACGTTCCAGCCAAATTTGAAATATTTCAAAAATACCATGCGTCTATATTTTTTTCGAAATGGACTTTAACACACCACCGCCCAACATCTATAGGGTGCAGTGATTCTGATGTTCTGCTGTTCTCGAACCCAGCTGTTGCTAACACATGTGGTACTTTACAAAGTGTGTATATGTTGTATATACAATCCAGTACGGCGTGCGTCTAAGAACGTGCTAAGAGAACGCGGGCAGCTGGCAGCGCTGCTGGCCAAAAAATAAAGGTATATGAACGTCCCGTGGCGCCGGACTACTGGAAGATGACTGTCCGTCTTTGAATTAAAAGCCAGGGGCAACTCTGCAGCAGGAGGTCTGCCAGAAGGGGCTGTGCTAAAGAACAGAGCAGATCTGTTGGTTACGCGCAGCGGGAGCTATGCTAAAAAGCAGATCAAAGCCGTTTGGTTAAAGCACGCAGTCTAGAAGGGGAACACCACTACAAACACTACCATGACGTAAAACGGAACAGAACAAGAAAGCAAGCAAAACAACAAGCAGAGAAGAAGTATACCTAGACCAACGAATAACTGTTGTATCAAAAGCTCCGGGACGAACTGGATTGCTGCGCGGTTAGGCGAATAAGATGCACGGTTGAAATCGAAAAGTGTGATTAACCAAGACAGGGGAAGGAAAGCATGATGTTTTGTCCGGTAAAGCAAAGCATTTTGGTGAGGCGTCGCAGCCAGTGAAAAGTTCAGTTGAAAAAAAAGGGGAAAATGGCAAAGAAAAGTCGGAATCATGCAGCTCTAGAATACCGATATCCTACAGCTTTTGTCCCCTGGTGACAGTTTGACAGTTAAAGGCGCAGATAAGTTGGCAATGTGCTTGCGTTCTCAGGTGCATGTGTGTATATATGTGTGCACGTGAGAAGAGAGCGGGAGAGCAGGAGAGAGAGAGAGAGACCCATAGAGAGAGAGCGAGGGAGTGAGTGAGCGAGAAAGAGAGTGAGTGAGATTGAGCGATAGAGAGAGAGAGAGAGAGAGAGAGAGAGAGAGAGAGAGAGAGAGAGAGAGAGAGAGTGTGTGTGTGTGTGTGTGTGTGTGTGAGAGAGAGAGAGAGAGAGAGAGAGAGAGTGTGTGTGTGTGTGTGTGTGTATGTGTGAAAGAGAGGGAGCGAGTGAGTGAGAGAGCCCTGCTTGGTAACTTGGGGCATTGGTATCAACAGTAGATGCTTTTGAGGAATGCACGGTGCAAAAGCTTGCTCTGTACCTGAAGGATATACACAGCTAGTGAAGGACATGGTCTCCAGGAAAGTTCTTGGGTGCAGAAGTACGTGTTGACTCTGAAATGAATGCGGCATGGTCACGGTTAGTTTTGGGGCAATGATGTCGACTGATGGGATGAGAGAGGAGGGGGAGCGGGGTTATGGATACGCAGACCCACAACACACCGAAAACATCTACACATGCACACACACACACACACACACACACACACACACACACACACACACACACACACACACACACACACACACACACACACACACACACACACACACACACACACACACACACACACACACACACACACACACACACACACACACACACACACACACACACACACACACACACACACACACACACACACACACACACACACACACACACACACACACACACACACACACACACACACACACACACACACACACACACACACACACACATGACAAAGACACACACACACACACACATAACGAAGACATACACACACACACACATACACATACACACACACGCACACACACACATGCACACACATATGCTCACGCACTCTTAGCAGCAGCTGTCACAGCGCACCCAGCCACTCAGCATGCTGAGAACACATTGAGAGCCGACTGACAAGCTACTGAACGTGGATCACAAGGCATTGATTGCGCAGCAAGCGGAGCGCTAATATGTCATGTACCCAGCACAGTGCCCGTCTTGATGTCCATGCCCATGCACACCACCGAACCACCTTCCCTCAAAGCGACCTGGCTGTCTTCATCGACGCCCTGGACAGCGAGATGGAATGGTTGCTCTTGATGCGCCGACGGCCGGTGTAGAACTGCTTGAAGCTCTGCGTGAAGTCCATCTCAAACTGAATGGTATTGTACAGGTGATTCAGGTAGAGGCATGTCGAAGGAAACGGTGGCCTGCGTGAGGTATTGCAGCGACGATGATGACAATGGCGAACGGAACGATCACCGTGGTGAAGATCGTCACAGCGACAGCATTTGCAGCAGAAACACGAACAAAAACAAAAGAACATTAGAAGTGTATGTCACTGCGGCTTTTTTTATGAACGTGCACATGCCTACATAGAATGGAAGAGAACAACAACAACAACAACAACAACAACAACAACAACAACAACAACAACAACAACAACAACAACAACAACAACAACAACAACAACAACAACAACAACAACATCAAGAGGACATGGCTTATACTACGATGGTCAAGTATACCATGACTGCTGGGTCTTGTGGCTGGTGGGGAATTCCCTTTTGACTTTTGGTACATAATGCCCCTCTGACTGACGGGAAATTCCCTTTCTGACTGATGGGGAATTCCCTTTCTGACTGATGGGGAATTCACTCCTGACTGATAGGCAATTCACTTTCAACTGACGGGAAATTCTCACAGGCTCGTACTTCGGAAAGATGGGCAAAGAGAATAAAAGTCGGCGTGGAGACAAGAAACCTAATATGGATGAAAGTAAAATGAGCGCACTCATACCACGAGAACTCAGTGTGATGATTTCTGATGATAATCACATGAAAACGACGTTCACATCTTAAAATATTGTTCCATTGTTCTCGTGGTATGAGTGCGCTCACTTTGCTTTCATCGATATAAAGAGAATAAAGGCTTTAATTAATTTAATTAAAGCTCATCTAGCAGGAGGACTTCGAAGTAGTCACTGAGGAATTCAGGAGACGGACACTTTTCTGTTCAAGCGAATCGGTGTCCATTGGTTGTTGATTGGCTGTGCTTCTTTTCGATATTTGCCTACTTGTATCCGACTAGAATTATCAGCCCATTGTGTATATTTCTGACAATTGAGATCACTACACTAAGTCCTGCAGTCTGGACTAGATGTTTTAGTGATTGCCACGTGGACATACAGACAACTTTGTGCGTATAACGACACTCGGCGGGCATCAGAAAAGTGTCCTTATTTGCGAAGTGTCCTTATACCCGAAGTCTCATTATATGTATTACAGTTAGATTTAAAAAATATATATCTAATTGACCTTTCCACAATATTGTGTTGCATTGTCAAAAAAAATTGAACTTTTTTTGCGTAATTTTCTCTGGGCATGGAAATTCTGTCGTTATTCGCAGGTTGTCGTTATATCCGCAGTCGCTATTGGCAAAGTGACAGCACATCGACAGGAGAAGCACACAGGCATGAATTGAACACACAGACCGACAGCATCAGACTGGGTGGGAGGCGTGAGCAGACCTTTTCCCTCACCTATTCAGAGGATTAGTTTGGCAACACTCGAGTGCTACTTCGAAGAAGTGTTCAGGACAAGTGCCGAGCAAGTCGCGCCGAAATGTTTCCTCGTCCAGACCGAAATCCTGGCACAGGACACACAGTACGAACACACAACACACACAATGGTAGGATGTACGCGGCAGCACGTGCGTTCAAGTGCGCACAATGCACGCACGTACACGCACGCCCACATATCCCTACTCCCCCCCCCCCCCCGCACACACATGCACGCACGCACACACACGCGGACGCCGCCTCGGAATGTGCTTAAACACCCGTACAGATGCATACAACAACACTTGCACCCAAGTGCCCCCCCCCCCCCCCCCAAACACACACACACACACAAATGTAGGCATGGAAAGCACCATCACCCAACTGTATGTGCGGGCACATGCAGAGGTGCACAAGTTGAAGATAACCGGATCATCGCCCAACCACTCAGAGTCCGGAAAAGAACTTTGGACAAAGAGCAATGAAAACAGGCAGCATCATACCAAAGGTGTACTGCAGGGCAATCACTAATCACGCTCCTTTCGGTGTAACTTAAATTTCGCGAATTTCGCTAGAGAAACCAGGTACCGGTACCCAGATGATATCTAGATCACACCTAATGGTCACTATTAGGCATGCATGTGAAGGGAATGCAGGTCACCAAATTCGGCAGTACACCTGAAACCTGTCAGGCTCCCGACACCGGAATTTTAACCCTTTCAGCACGCATCACGTATATGTACGTGATGGTACATGTAACTGGCCCACGGATGACATATATATATATATATATATACGTGATGCGTACAGTGAAAATGAACGTACTCCCGAGACATCCGTGGTCGACGGATCTTATCCCTACGTGGACCAGTGACGTGCTGGATGAACGTCGACTGTTCTACGATAGTACTGACGGGCGCACGTGTGCCGCTATGCACGTGTGCCGCTATGCACGCGTACTAGTACATAGATGTCGCGTGCGAACATGCATTCCGCAGAAAAAATTGTGAGTGAATAGGACTACTTTTGGAAAATCACGAAAATCACTGGTTTTGGCTCCGCGGGTCAGTTGCACACCCTGGCCGTGCTGAAAGGGTTAATACATGTACACCTAAAAAACAACAAAACATGTTCTTCTGTAGAAGCTGCATTGCTGCCAACTCACAGGCAGAGAACGGGGCAGGTAGTCTGGATCAGCTGACACACGACCAATGATCTGCATACAGTGTAGGCGAATAGAACACACCAGAACACCAGAACACCAATTCATACACGACATTACACATCATTAGGCGTAGGTGGCATACGTGGTGACCAATGATCCGAATGGGGAGTAGGCAAATAGAACAGGACAGAATATCAATAGGACCATTCAAGATTGCGCAATGCCAACTATGGATTGCATGAGCGATGCATGTGAGTACGCTGGGATCAGGGATGCACTGTTCAACACCCCACACGACCATGCCCAGGTGGCTGTGTGGGGTGTTACGTGAGTACGCTGGTATCAGCAATGCACTGTTGAACATCCCACACGACCATGCCCAGGTGGCTGTGTGGGGTGTTATGTGAGTACGCTGGGATCAGCAATGCACTGTTCAACACCCCTCACAACCATGCCCAGGTGGCTGTGTGGGGTGTTCGCGGTAAAAATTACGTCATTGCGCAACAGGCTTATTCCAACACACCATTACACACCATCAGGTGTAGCTGGAATACATGGTGGCCAGTGATCTGAATACGGAGTAGGTGAATAAGACACGCAGGAAACCGGGGAGCGGCCTACCTCACACAGAATGATACCAAAGGAGAAGATATCAGCTCTCTGATCGTACGTCAACCCTGTATAGAGGCCATGCACACACACACGCACGCACGCACGCACACACACAGCATAGAACAGACACTGTTGTATGATTGGCGTCACTAGGTCACTGCTCCGACTAACTGCACACTCTAGTCACAGGACTCGGGCAATGCAAGTTGCTTTGTTGAAGTAGACTGAAAGCTTCAGACCCAGTCTCAAGTATATGCGGCTCTTTCAAAATGGTTAAAGACTATAATAAAGAGCCCTGCTTAAGAGAGCACCTGTCGTGAGAGACAACCCGTCTTTAGAGGCCAGCGTAGCTGTGTTTTAAAACTTAAAGAAGCAAACCACCTTATGTTGGTTGGTTGGTATATTTTATTTTACTTCGCCAGAATGAACAGGCATTGCTGCCTTCTTGCCTGGACAAGTGGATTGTCCAAGCTCTCACAAAAAGACGAAGAAATGTACCTCACCAAGCTTCAGCATCTATTTCTATTCACCCCCCAAAAAAAGGAGAGAGGCGAGCAGAAGTCTCCACACATACATGTATAGTGAAACCTGTAACTAAAGACCACCCCGGCTTGGGGCCAGGGAAAAGCGGTCTTTAGTGGCAGGTGGTCCTTAGCTAGAGGTTTGCACCGCACAACCACAATTAGAGTAAAACCTGTAACTAGCGACCACCCCTTGGGGCCAGGGAAAAGCGGTCTTTAGTGGCAGGTGGTCCTTAGTTAGAGGTTTGAGGTTTGTGGCGCACAACCATAATGAATGTGAGACCGTTCGTGCCTGGCGAAGTGGTCTGTAGTACCAGGCTGGTCGCTAGTCACGGTGGTCTTTAGTACCAGACTGGTCGCTAGTCACGGTGGTCTGTAGTACCAGGCTGGTCGCTAGTCACGGTGGTCTGTAGTACCAGGCTGGTCGCTAGTCACGGTGGTCTGTAGTACCAGGCTGGTCGCTAGTCACGGTGGTCTGTAGTACCAGGCTGGTCGCTAGTCACGGTGGTCTGTAGTACCAGGCTGGTCGCTAGTCACGGTGGTCTGTAGTACCAGGCTGGTCGCTAGTCACGGTGGTCTGTAGTACCAGGCTGGTCGCTAGTCACGGTGGTCTGTAGTACCAGGCTGGTCGCTAGTCACGGTGGTCTGTAGTAGCAGGCTGGTCGCTAGTCACGGTGGTCTTTGGTTACAGGGTTTACAGTACATGTACACGTTGATTGGTTGACAGTGTGTGACAAGGCGGGAGGACGCACTGTGTTCAAGACAGTGTGCTCCTGACTACAACCATCATCGGTTGGCAGAGCCCCGGTCTTGCGAGCACGCGTCCTCCGCCTTGTAACATGCTGTCAACCAATCAACATGTTATCCAAGCAAAGCAAGGCTTACCTAATACCATACATGTACATGTATCAAAAGATCTGTATTCAACAAGCCCATTGCGCATTGCCAAATATGGAAGGTATGAGTAATGCACGTGAGTACGCTGCGATCAGGAATGCACTGTTCAACACCCCAGACGACCATGCCCAGGTGGCTGTGTGTGGTACTGTGGGGTGTTCGCGGTACAAATTACGTCATTGCGCAAAGCGCTTAGCACCCAGAGGATGAGAGTTTTACATGCTGAGACAACATGGTCCGAGGCTCACCTTTCATCATCTCCGGTGCCATCCAGTATGCAGATCCGACGGCAGTACATAGCTGAGATCTTCATACAAACAAGCAGACAGACAGAGACATGCAGAGACATGCAGACACACGCACCTCAGACCTCAGACGTGCCCATCGCGGAAGCGATGATAGCGAACAGCTATGTTAGACATAGCAACTTGTGCTGGGATTACACCATCCAACAGCTTGCAAGGCTGATGAATTGACCACCACTATTTTCTAGCCTGGTATCCACCACACAGCTGATAGAAGTGGCTTTTTCTGGCCAGTGAATCCCTATTTTTCATTTTTCATTTTTTTTACACACTCACACCACGCCACATACTCCGGCATACACTGGCTGTTGGTAACCACCCAGGAGAATGAAAGAAGAGCTAGGAGTATGAGAAAGAGGAGAAAGACGCGTGTGACCATAATTGTCGGGAATCGAACCCGCAACCTATCGATTGGAAATCGCTGCACATACCACTGCACCATACGGGACACGCACACAGACACACACACGCACACAGACACACACACAGAAAACCACCAAGACAGACAGACAGACACACGTGCACGCGCGCACACACACACACGTACACAAACATTTAAATCACCACCAGTTCATTGAGGCAATCACTTCACTCGTGCTAAACCTGCACAGCTGGTGAACACAGCCACGGTTGACAACAACAAAGCAGTTGCAACAGGCCTCTACCCCAGACGACTGCAGCATTGACCCGACTTACGATCTCTCGACGCGATTCTTCTCCTGATGAGCCAGTCCAAAGTCTCCGACAACAACCGTGTCATCAAGTCGAATTAGACAATTGTTTGATGTCAGGTCACGATGGATGATCTTGTTCTTGTGAAGGTAATCCTAAAAAGGAACCAGCAACACAAAACAAGGACAATAACCATTGTTCCCAATTTTGACACCTTCTCTTTGATAATAGTAGCAATACAGTGGCAGAGGACAGGTGGAACATGGTCAAGTTCCTGGGTTCACCTGTCTAGTGTAAAATCCTTACATCACTATAACGAAGTGCTAAAAATCTTGATTGAGAAATGAGTTCGAGTTTGCAGAGTGAATGGGAAGAGAGCGAGTCTGCTCTGAAACCTGTTTTTCTATGAATGAAGCTACAGGAAGCCTTACCACTGCTACTATGCTAAAAATCTGTCGTTAACCCTTTGCATGCTGAGCCCCTTTTCTCCAATCCACTGGCTTTCCAGCCCACTGACTCTCTTGGTGGAGTATGCACTCACAGCTCCGAACAAAATTTATTCTCATTTCATTCCACCTTGATGGATTTTCATCATCCTGGGCTCGTTGCAAAGATCAGGACCAAGCGAATCCATCCTGGCAGCTCTCAGCTCCATAAACACATTAGGGCCACTTCCACGTCCTCTCCAAACTACTCCACCGTGCCTCAAAACGGCACAACAACTCAATTTCACATTCTTGTTCGGCGTCTTGCCCAAATTAAACCAATTTTCAAGATTCAAACTGCGCTGCAAGGCTGAGATCCAAGTGCTTCATTTGATGTCCATCACGCATCCGCCGTGCCAAAGGGAAATCCCCTGGCACGCTCCTCAACAAAAAGAAGTCATGAACAAAAATATTCGCGTTCCCTCTGGCCCCGTAATTTCCGTGTTCATCTTGTTGCCGCTCAATGAATTCATATCCTATCGCGAAGAACGTTATATCCCCGGAAAGATGAGGTTAAGACCTTTCCAACGGTGTATTGATTGTCGCGATGCGTTTATGTTTGACGAAGCTGCGACAGTTTGTACGCTGGTCTATGCACTGCGATATACCGCGCGAATTTGTTTGCGAATTAACTCGTACGTAGTGGATCGGGTCATGCATAAAGCGCGAGTTAACTCGTACTCAGCACGCAAAGTGTTAAAATAGAAAACGGTATACAGAAATCGATACATATACTGTTGCTAGTGACTTTAGCTTTTACAGTACCCGAAACAGAGCATAAACAATAGCTGGAAAAGCATTCAGCACGGCCAATGCTCAAGAACAGTGCCAGCTTGGGATATCTTTCTGAGCACTAACCATTCCAGTGGAGATGTCGGATGCAAAGCCGACTCGCAGAAGCCAGGATAACTCCTCCTCCTGGTCACCGGCAAACGCACACGCACACCATGCACACGTGCACACACACACACACACACACACACACACACACACACACACACACACACACATGTGTGCTCAACCGCCACAAGTGCACGCACAAACACAGAAAGCAGGCATGCCGTCACAACGACATCCCCAGCCTGCAAGAACAGAGCAACACTTGCTCAAACCATCTCAACTGGAGAGCAGAAATGAATGCCATGGAGACGGGGAAAGCAAGAGCAACAGAAGTTTAACCAGAGAGCAGCAGCAGCAGCTCCGGTTCTTACCTTGTTCTGTAGACGATCTGCGACAGTACCACCTCCCACATACTCTGCAAAGACAACAACAGACAGCACATTACAGGGTACCTCACTTCAAACTCTCCAACGACGGTTTCTTTGCTGCATAAGTTCACTTCACTTCCAAAACGAGAGAGCTTGGAAGCTCAGGGCCCTACGCTATGCTTTTTTGCCTTGATGACCTAGACAAAAAAAAAGCATAGGGATGTTATAAATTCTTTAAAAAAATCCTCTTTTTTTGAGACATAACCTGGGATTCGAACCCGCACTATCGCGCGCCCTGCATGCATCGCCCGATACATTTCGCATACATACTTAGGTTACGTTTGGTTGGTCACATTCCCAAATGGGAATCACTTGGAATCACTCGGAATCATTCTCGCCCGTTTGGTTGGTCAAAAAAGTGCGTTAGGTTGGTCACATTCCACATGATTCCAGAATGGGAATCGCTGAGAATGATTCTTTTTGGAGAATGGTCATTCCACCTCACATGCTGGAATGAGCATTCTCATTCCGGAATCAAAAATGATAATGGCTGCCACGAGCCAAACAATGTAGCAACAGGTTCAAGTGCCTCAAATCATGCCCTCAGAAGTACCATGACTCTCTCAAGGAAACTAGAGTCGGGTAAAAGAAAAGACAGCCGCCGTTCCACTACGACATCATGGAATTGTTATGTCAAGTGATTCCTAATTGATTCTGGCGCGTTAGTTTGGTCAGGTGATTCTTGCCGATTCCCATTCCAGAATGGTTGTCATTTACATTCCGAAAATGCCCAACCAAACGCAACCTAATTCTTCCAAGTTGTTTCACATTGTGATCTGACGGGAAAAAAGTATAGGATGTTAGAAATTTTTCAATACTCCTATTTTTTCAGGCATGTCCTGGGATTCGAACCCGCACTATCGCCCTACATGCATTCCCCCATACACTTCGCATTTATACCCATTCTTCCAAGTTGTTTCACATTGTGATCTTGCATTTGAAAGCCCTATTTGAATATGCATTGTGGCCAGCCATCTTTGATGGCACGGCACGGTAGGGGATAGGTACGGGACAGGTACGATCGAGGGTAATACGACACCGTCTCCCTACCGTACCGTACCATCAAACACAGCTGGCCACATACAGCTGCCCGCAATATTCAAATAGGGCTTTCAAACGCAAGATAATAACGTGAAGCAACTTGGAAGAATGGTTATGAATGCGAAGTGTATGGGGGGAATGCATGTAGGGCAATAGTGCGGGTTCGAATCCCAGGATATGCCTGAAAAAAAAAGAGAATTGAAAAATTTATAACATCCTATGCTTTTTGCCGT